>NC_085979.1:6859067-7196445 GCF_910591565.1 Cydia splendana
TTGCGGGTCTGGCTAAGCACCACCATACCCGCTGCAAAACACCGGATACTCCTCGCTGTGAGACACGAAATATTCTTTCCTTTCATCTAGTTTATGAATTTTATGATGTACCCTTGATGATTTGACGGACATTGCGGTATTTGCGGGTCTGGCTAAGCACCATCATACCTGCTGCAAAGCACCTGATAGTCCTCGCCGTGCGGCACGAAATATTCTTTCCTTTCATCTACTTTATGAATTTTATGATGTACCCTTGCCGACTTGATGGACATTGTGGGATTTGCGGGTCTGGCTTAGCACCATCATGCCCGCTGCAAAACACCTGATACTTCTCGCCGTGCGGCACGAAATATTCTTTCCTTTCATCTAGTTTATAATGAACCCTCGGCGAGTTGACGGACATTGCGGGATTTGCGGGTCTGGCTAAGCACCACCATACCTGCTGCAGAACACCTGATAGTCCTCGCCGTGCGGCACGAAATATTCTTTCGTTTCATCTAGTTTATGAATTTTATGATGTACTCTTGGTGACTTGACGGACATTACGGAATTTGCGGGTCTGGCTTAGCACCATCATGCCCGCTGCAAAACACCTGATACTCCTCGCCGTGAGACACGAAATATTCTTTCATTTCATCTAGTTTATGAATTTTATGATGTACTCTTGGTGACTTGACGGACATTGCGGGATTTGCGGGTCTGGCTTAGCACCATCATGCCCGCTGCAAAACACCTGATACTTCTCGCCGTGCGGCACGAAATATTCTTTCCTTTCATGTAGTTTATGATGTACCCTTGCCGAGTTGACGGACATTGCGGGTCTTTAGACAATCTATTTTTAATTTTTAAGGCTATGCCTCGTTTTGTTCAAACCACGCCTATAAGATACGTGCTAATTGCCTGTCGTTTACGAAATAAAGGGATGAAAAGGGGCTTTCAAAATAGGGGCATTATTAAGGTCTGCCATGCGCGTCACGGCTCCGACAAACTAGACCTTTTTGTGGAATGCACCAATAAGTTTTTTTTTGAATACGTAAAATAAGCAAATCTTTCATTTTCCCATTTGTATATAGATATAGAAATGGTTTATGTAGTGTTGAATACAAGCTTAACCTATAATACAAATATCTTATTCTAATACAAGACACCAAAATGGATGCCACTCGATGAGTAATGTCCTTAGCCATGGCGCTGGTTTTCAGGGCAACCAATTTAAATAAAAAACACTGTGAGTTTTTAGATATATCAAAACACCATGTTTTTAATTTGGTTATATTCCGGCCTCGCCCAATTGAGGGCTTGGCCACTTTTTCTTGACTATATCACACTTATTTTACTTTAATACTTTTTTTTATATTATAGTAATGTGAATAAGTACTTACAACTTATAATATAATTCTAATTGTCCCCCAGTTGGTTATATTTTATATTGCTTTACTTAAGCTAAGATAAATAAGAAACTAACTGTAGATTGTTTTCTATCGAATTTTTATTTTATTACTACCTATCGTGTTTCCGTTTTTGACAGATAAATCCTTCTAGTCAAAAACATATTTTCGAAAATTAATTCAGATATTTTCCCTTTAACTCAAGAAATCGCCTAAACTGATTTTTCAATGCTCGCAGTATATAACAACTATATACTCGAACACGTATTCTCGAAAATTCTATTCATTCCATGAACACACGGCAGCGCTTGAAGAGGCGCATGTTTTTCAATGGAAATTGACAGAGAGACGTCGCAACCGGTTCCACTCTCCCCTCAGCCGTAGGTATGTATGTTTGATTAGCTTACATTAACCTGGACTGTTTGAACTTTTACCGTGAATTATATTAAAAAAAAATTACATTTATACTTATCGTATTTCGGGTTTTTCAGGTCTTCCCTTTAAGGCACGAAATAGCTTGAACTTATTTTCCAATGCGCGCTTTAATAATCGAGTTCTTACAGCTAGTTTTACTGTCCATACGGGTGTAACCATGTTTACCTATGCTTGGTTTTTTTACATTAACCTGGACGGTCGTATTGATACGGCGAACATTTAAAAACTATATTCGCGATTTAATTTAACCGTGAATTGAATTAATATAATTGACACTTCGTACCAATCGTGTTTCGGTTTTTGACAGATATATCCTTCTAGTCAAAAAACATATATCTTAAAATTATTTCACTTCAACTTATTTTCCAATGGGCGCTTTTACAGTTACAGAATCTTTACAGCTAGTTTTACTGTTCACTCAGCTGTAATACATATACATTTTCCGAAAATTCTGTTCTTTTACCCGTCAAGAAACAGTCATTCTAAAAAAACGCATTAGTTTTCAATGCAATGTGCATTCAACGGTCAAGATAGACTTCGCAGCCGGTTCCACTGTCCACTTAGATGTATCTATATTCGCCTAGGTTTGGTTTGCTAATATTAATCTGGACTGTGGTAGTGTTGATGCGATAGTTTGTTGAAATTCGCCGTTTGACTTTAACCGCGATCATTAAGTTGTAATTTTGACCAACCGTGTTCCGGTTTTTGACAGATATATCCTTCTAGTCAAAAAACAAATATGCAAAAATTATTTCACATCTGTTCTGTGGAATCTTTACAGCTAGTTTCATACATCCGAAATGAAGACATATATAGTGCTTAATAAAATAACCGCATTATTGTTTCACATTGACAATTGGTCTTAGCTGCCAGTTTTTGTGTCCACGTAGCCGTATATATTCGCCTGTGTTTGGTCTGTCTATATTCAGTTGGACGGTAGTCGAATTCATTGTCATGCTTTGTAGATGTTGGCCGTTTCTTTACATGAATTGTTGTGTTCAGATCATTCTGAATACGTCGTCCGCTTAGTTACTTCTGCTGCTGGCTGTGGTTACTAAAGTATAACCAGTTCTCATATTATGGCAATATTATCTTCATCTCATAAGGCCTAGCCATGTAAAAAATCCAAATATAAACTTATAACGTAGGAATTAGAGTTGAACTTTCTTTGTTTGAAAGTTGTACGAAACATACAAAATGCAACTGTTAATTATTTGAATTTTATCAATCTTAATAAGGGGTCATCCATTAATTACGTCACACGAATTTCTAGGTTTTTTGACCCCTCCCCCCCCTTGTCACATTTGGTCACATTTGGCAAACCCCTCCCCCCTAGTGTGACGTCACATTTTTTCTACGAAATCGCCAAATCGAATTAAGTAAGTACCTAAGTATTATTAATATTTTATCTAAATATTTTTGACGATATAAATATTAGTAATTTTATAACCCAAAACTGCTTAGGAAAGAAAATTATACAAATAAAAACGATTATCGTTTTAAAAACTTGTTATTTAAATGTACAGCGAATAAAATAATTTAAACAAATTTTCGGTTACTGATGAATTTAAAGTGACGTCACAAAGTTTGTGTCTCCCCCCTCCCCCATGTCACAATATGTCACATTTTCTTGACCCCCTCCCTCCCCCTAAACGTGTGATGTAATTAATGGATGACCCCTAAGCACTATAGGTAGGACCAAGCCTTTCAAGGTTAACGCCTTCGTAATTGCTACTGTGTAGTACAGTCGCCTGCAATAATATGTTACAAAGGAAGGCTGCAATAATATCTGACACGATCTTATTAGTAGAGCCATAAGAGCGTGTCACATATTTTGCGGCCTTCGAAGATTAACATTATTATTGCATATTTGATAATTTCGATACTCCCAAAAGACCCCAATGCACATTTTGACATAGGCTAGTAATTACGATCAAGTTCAGTCAATGGTAATAACCAAAGTACAATATCTTCAAAGCAAGATGAATCTTCGAACGGCATATACAACGCGCGGTGCGTTGTATGTCACGATAATTACTACTAGGAGAACAATGTGTAACTTTGATCAAATGTTTCCTGTGGACTGTGAACCGGTTTATTTGATCACCAAGGCGGATGGTGGGTTAAATAAACATTTCGTAACCGGTCTTGGGTGACATTTATTGTTTGTAACCGTTTTTAAGCGGTTATTCGAAACGGATTAGGAACGAAACCGGAATGAGATGGTTTTACGTGAAATATGTAAATGTAACCGGTATCCGAGTTTTGACTCAGCTGTGCAACAGTTACCATCGAATTGATAGTGACGGCCCAAGCAGTCAAATATATCTATGGTATTACTATATACTAGCGACCCGCACCTAAACCTTCCTCAAGAATCACTCTATCTATTGATAGGTGAAAACCGCATGAAAATCCGTTCAGTAATTTTTGAGTTTATCGCGAACATACAAACAGACAGACGCGACGGGGGACTTTGTTTTATAAGGTGTAGTGATTATATTTGGCCGTTTCTGTATTTGATGCTAATTGCTGACTGTTCCATTTTCCATTTACATAAAAAAAATCTACCTTTTTTCCTAACGATGCATTTATAGTCTTTCTGTTTGAATTTGATTATTGTTATTCAAAATTTGCATTACTGTAAAATATTGTTCACATTTATTTTTGTTTTCATGGAATTTTGTATGTTAAATAAAGAGTTATGTATACAAAATATTGATTGAAAATTTGCACTGCACTAATTTACGTGTCTTAGTATTCCTTACTACGTGTTTAATATCAAATACTATTTTTACCATAGAGACTGAACTATAATTCCACCTTGATAAAAAATATGTCCAACTATGTATACTATTGCAAATATTCAACTTGTACTAATTCACCAAATTATCATTCACATTATTGTACTTATGTATGTATTTTCATATTCATTCCTGCCTCTTTTTTAAGGTGTCATCCCATTTCAAAGAAACCTTGCAATTTATAAATGCCCATTTTCCTACGTGTTTTATGAGTATGATTCAGAGGAACTGTATCTATTTAGGGTCGGTACAGACGGACTGCAACGTCGGCGTGCAGTTCCCATACAAATTGCAGTCAGTCTGCATCACCCCTTAGAGTTTTACTGCTAAAATCTGTTTTTATGTCTTGTACCTAAATCTATACTAAAATGACAGTTTGATATGCCTACCCAATGTATCCAATCTGGTTTTATATGAGTTTTGCACTAAATGGCAAATCTATTTATTGGAGAAACGGGTCATGACAAAAAGGTTGAAACCACGTATTTGCTATTTTCGTATGTTAATCTATTGTGCGATTCCCACCGACCGGCTGGAGTCGAGCCGCGCCGGAGCGCATGTTCAATGTGCCCCTATATCTTATGACGACGCGATGGTGTCCGTCCGGAGCCGGCCGCGTCCGCGAGCAGCCGACCGGCTTGCGGCCGTACAAATGTGAAATGCGCTCCGACTCCGCCCGTTCGGTGGTAATTTTCTGATATTTGTTAATTTAGTGAAAACAAACATAACGGAAAATACCTATGCATGCTAGTAAAGTGTTTAATTTGTTGTATATTAGATTAATTGTTGGGATCAGAGATCTACGCGGTGTATGGGTGGCTAACGGAATGGAGACGGCGTTTTGTTATTACACTTTTGCGGGTGACATTGCTGATAAAAAATACTGTAAAGAGAGATGGTCTAACTAAAGAGCTTTCACACACACCACCAAATATTTATATTTTATTTTTATTATTTATTTATTAGTTATTACTTTAGGGCCTAAAGTTTAGGCGAATAGGGACCGTGTGGGTTGGAGGGTCTGCCATCTTGTGGCCTGAATCGGAAACATAAACTGTACATTGACATTTCGCGCCAAAGCAAGTTGCCCTCTACAGTTAACGTACGTTTTCTTGTGCATTGTAGGTTCTGCCATCTCGTGGGTTACATTGGAAGCCTAAATTTGACTCCTGTGCTGCCCCCTACAGTTCATGCATGTTCATATTTACGTGACTATCTCTATATCAAAATGATTCAAATTACTGTTTTCACATAGACGGGGCTCGTCTAATAATTTTAAATAAATAATGTACACGCCTCTGCTCTTCAAACCAAAGTGACTTTTTTTAATTATTTAGTACTACTACGTTACTAAACTTCTTCATACTGTACGAAAATCGATATTTTTTTTATGATGATTTACATATATTCAACCTTTTGGATGAAAAAAACACCTTGAAGTTGTTAGTAGTCGTACCCACAGCGCTAACAACGCCTATATGTGTTATGGCATACGCAGTTGAAAGTAACCTTAACACTTTAACATAAAGTTTATATTGGCTTGCTTGCGCCTGTGTTTTTGGCGTGTGAGTGTCATTTTTTGTATATGACGTATAGCGTTGAAAGCATTAAATACTAGTCTTCTGCCTGATGTGTTCGAGTGAAAAAAGTGGTATATTTTTTTGTAGTAGTTCAGCAATTTAGATATTTTCAAAAATTACCTTTCTTTCTAACTATTCCTATGATATTCTTTTTTTCAGCAATGTTATACGAAAAAGGTGTTTTGTAATTATTATTAAACTATTTTTTCACGAACTTGTATTAATTATTTAACTTAAAGTAGTTTTGTAATTCTAAGATGTCTAATTTTATGGAAAGGATATAAATATATCATTAAAGTGTTTGGAACTTATTTGTTGTTGTTATGCTTTTCTAGAACCATCCGGATAAATCAAAATCAAAAATAATTTATTGTCAGACAACTATAGTTTGTCAAAGGCCTGTCTTATTTCAAACATAGACAGAGAGAATCATACTATCTTTGTCTTACACTAGTACTAGCATCCAAAAGAAAAGGATGGGTATATTTTTTTATGTTCTTATTTACTGACAATTTGGTTTGACCAACTATAAGACCCTACATAGGTACATGCCTTAGGGCGGTATTCCACCTGTCCAATTTCTTTGTGCATTGCGTCTCTCTCTCTCTCTCTCTCTCTCTCTCAGTAAGCAAAATGTGAGACGCAAATACACATTGGACAGATGGAATACCATCCTAACTGATTGATATACCTAGGTAGTAGTATAATCACTTTGGCAACACAATTTTTTGCTGCGTCACCTGGGGTGCTAGCCAAGATGTCAATGGGCAACTTAATGGGGTTGGCCGGTCGAAGTATTTAGCAGATGGCGCCATCATAGCTTGCCCTGTCAATCCCTAGAATTGTGTCAAATTTTTGTTTTTATGCTCTGGATGCCAGCCCTTTAAGCCAGTCTAATAAAACATGGTATTCTCTTCCCAGAGTGACACAAGCCTACGTCACAATACCATTACCACTTTATATAGCGCTATTGCATATATTTTATATCGCTGTCGCATGATGACGTAGGCTTGTGTCAGTCACGTGGTCGGAAGAGAGTACCAGGCGGAGTATATTATTATACCATGGGTTAAGCCAAATCTCATAGAAAAAGGGGCAAGCTATGATGGCGCCATCTATGCAAACCGTTGACAGATGCCAACCCCATTAATATTAATATATATATATAATACATATTTGGTAATGGTCACGTGACTTCTCGTAGCATCTCTTCATCATCACGATACATTTTTACCTTTCGTTTGGCGTTGGTCGAATTGTCATCTTGACGGTTAGTAATTTAGAATAGTCTGTGCGCAAACAGAAGAGGCACAGAATGCATCGGTTCCCTTATATTCCACGACTCTTCTCTTTCCGCACAGACCTCCATAAATAATAAAATAAAACAAATTTACTCATAAATATAATTTTATTAACTACATCCTCTGCGCTACCCTATTTGCTACATTCCTCAAATTGCCATACACCTTAGAAGGAGGCGATCCCATAATCAGGTTGCATATAGCTCTCCTAGCCAGCGCAATATTCTGGTAGCTACCCAGTATATGTATCTTAGAGTCTGCTAGTACTATTCTGGTTTTGGTGACATTTTCGATGGTGAATTTTGTCCGTCCAGCTTTGCCGGCGAGACGGCCGATGGCGCGGCCCAAGTGGTCGCCTTGTAAGGTCTTGACGTCTTTGATTTCGAACGATTCGACGAATAAGTCGTCCAGTCGGAGGAGCGCGAGCGCGTCTTCTACTTCGAAGCCGTAGATGAAAGCCTGGAAAAGGAAATGTCTATTAACCTTTCGGATGCCAATGACCAATATATCCGCACCGCAGATCCAACGCCAAAGACCGATTAATCGGTCACAGACCACAGAGCAACATAGACCTACGTGCATATACATAAAGTTCAATTTCAGTTTTGACACTTCTGTGACGTGGCGTCCGAGTGACAACTTTTGTGTTTGACACGGCGTCGAAAAGGTTAACCCTATGAAAGTGCTACCACTACTCGCGCCGCCCGGTTCAGTGTGGCACAATCAAAATTCATTGACTTGAATGAACCCAGTTTGCAACAGCGGCTTGCAGCCCTGCTCGTCGCGTCGTGCGTCCAATCCGCGGTCTATGGGGCCGTCTTAAACTATGCTGGGGCCGGGGCCCTTGGGCACATAAGAATTTCGGGCCCTTTCGGAAAGTAAAGAAAGCGAATTGAACTAACATTTTTCTACTATGATCTTCTATTTATTATGGGTAATCAAATATACTGTTACTGTCTGTCCTTCGGGGCCCCTGGGCACATCCCCGTGTGCCCTTATGGTATACGGTACTGGCGGTCTAAGATGATTTTTGAAGATTTCTCACATGTGTGGATTTGACTTGTAAGAAAATATTTAGACTCAACCTTAGATCACACAAAGACTTGTCATAATAAGTCAAGTTACAAGTGTAAAGATAGCTTTAAGACTGGAGACTATGTATACCTTAACGAAGTCAGCAGCCTTCTGCAGGTTGGCAACATCTTTAGTCTCCGGGCCGACCTTGATCTCGACATTCCGAGTCTTGGTGTTGAACCGCACTTGCAGGAACAGGTGCTCCACGATCGGTGTGAAGATCTTCAGCCAGGCTTCTTTGAGTGGCGTGTATCTGTGGAGCAATGGAAAAAGAGTTCAATAATTGTTGATTGAGTAATTCTGATAACATTAGTTCGCAACATCCCTGGTGTAAATAATAGTTGATATAAAAGAAGCATATTTAATAAGCTTTCAAGATTCTGAGCACCTTAATTTTGTATAAAAAAAATACCATTATGATACGACAAAGGCATCGGACTTCACTTTAACTAACAATAAAGTCCAGCGCAAACCGGCGGAGCGCAGCGCAGATCACCGAGGAGGATTTACGCCGCCCAGCGCAGCGTAAAATCCCCCGCGATACTGCGAGCGCCCGCCAGCCCGAGCGCTGGCAGCCGGCGCACCAGGGAGCACTTCGACGCAGGCCGGGGGATGCCGCGGCATGCCGCCGCATGTACTCTATTACAAGGGATTAGTGAATAGTGTGCACGAGGTCTGTGATGTGAAGTTAGGGTTTGTAGAGTTAGAAGCTTCGCTCTACTAGAGATCGGATGACTTATTGTCAGTGCGAGCCTTACGGTTTTGTCTTGGCAACATTTTACATGAAAATGTTTTTGGTGCGATACAAGTGACCAAGAGTTATTTTTAGAGGTTATACCTGTGAGCGGGGACTGGGATTTTTCTCATGTTAACTTTGGTCTCGTTAGGTTCCTGGTTTTTCTTCGACTTCTTTGCTTTAGGCCTTGTGTGTTTAGCTTTCCCTTGGATACCATTGTGCTCTTCAATCTCCATAACATCTCCTGATTCGGACACGGCTCTTCGCTTCACATTTTTGAGCTTGATTGGATTCTTTGCGGGCAGAAACTCGTCGACACTTATATTCTCAGTCTCCATTTTTGATTATTTATAGACAGCAGCTCCCAAAAATATATATTCAGAGAGATAAAGTTAATATTTTATTTATTTATTTTTCAGCCACGATCTCACATGGTTCTCAAGTGACAGGGTCTGTCAAAAGGGCTAGTGATGTAAAAACCGTACTCTTCCAGTATACATAAAAGTACTTTCAGTAGCGTTTATGCTAAAGACTGGAATAGTTCGTGGCGATAGCCAAGAAAAAAACAACTTTGACTGTGTTATGTCACAGTTTCAACCCGACGAATAGATTTTTATTATGATTATTTGAGGTAAGAATCACGTTTATTATTTTTAATTGATATTTAATGACATTATTTAACTACAGTAGTCCCTATTACAGGTATCACAGGACGATACCTCAAAAACCAGTATGTCTGGTCTAATAAAAACCTCGGTAATCAAGTTCATCAGCCCAAGTCATGGGGGTAAAATAGCTGCTTGCGCCTTCGTACAGCACCGCAACATCTCTGGCAAGACGCTCCGTGACTCCCTGCCCCCAAGGCCTCCGAAAAAGGCCCCTTTCGACTATGAGAACAAGGATTACACCTGGTTCCGCAGTCTGTTCGACAGGACCACGCACCGCTTCGATGAGAACTCTAAAGTGATAGTTGTGGAGGGCCCCGTGGCGGTCGGAAAGACTAAATTCGCCGCGAGCCTCGCCGAGGACCTGGGAATGAAGCATTTCCCTGAGGCTAACATGGACCATCACTACATTAGACCAAATGGGTGTGATTTAAGACAGTTCGACCCCTTGGTTCCCGAGGACACTAGGACCTTTGATCATAAGAATTTCAATGAGTGCCCGAATCACCGTTTGGCTGGAAACTTCCAGATTATGACATACATTGCTCGCTATAGCCAATACATTGACGCTTTGGCTCATCTTCTCAACACGGGGCAAGGAGTGGTATTGGAAAGGTCTCCATACTCTGACTTTGTGTTCCTGGAGGCCATGTATGCCTCTAAGTACATCAGCAAGGGTGTCCGCTCGGTGTACTACGAACTGAAGAATAACACTATTGAGGAACTGATGAGGCCCCATCTGGTAGTCTACTTGGATCTTGGAGTGGGCCAGGTTAGTATATTATGGTTATAATTAATAAGTAAACTACATTGGTAGTAACTACACAATAAAGTAGTAATACATTGAAAAATAAAGAAAATGATTTATCATGAGCAGATAGGGTAATGGCGTCAGTTGTCCGTCACTTGACGGATTAGCAAATTATACATTTCATTTTTAATTTGCTACTTACGAAATATACTTATATGTAGATGATAAATTGTTTAGATATTAAGGATTGCAATAAGTCCAAATTTGTGCAGCAGCAATGAAGGTTTATTTTCATATTTCGTCAAGTGGACGAAAACTAGCGCAATGACTAAATTTATCACTATCACAAAATTTTATTTCTCATTAATTTAAATCAGTAGTGAGGAAACTTCTTTCATGGAAAAAAAATCTTTTTCTTTCTTCTTTCTTTTCTTACCTAAAGAAAATTTGAGGCGGGTAAAACTGCAGAAAAAATGCATTTTGATTTGAAACCGTTAAGTCAGGAGCCATATACTAATTATTTCGAGGGTAAAGTTCTTGAGCGGGCCGGAGCTGATCTGCGGGCCGTACTTTGCCCACCTCTGATCTATATAGACGTGTTTTGTATAACATGATGATCTATTCCTCAAGGAAGTGTACTGGGTTGCCTACTGTTCTTGTTATATATAAATGACCTCCCGAAAGAAATTGATGTAAAATGTACCCTATTTGCAGACGATGTATCCCTCCTCTTTGAATTCAATAACAATGACGATATTAACGCAAAGCTATCCCAAACCTTAAACAACGTAAACCATTGGATGCTCGACCACAATCTTAGCATAAACACTGATAAAACAAAACTAATCCAATTTTATCCTTACCAAAGAACGCCTTTGGAATTAAAACTAATGCTTAACAACAAAGAAATTGAAGAGGTAAATAAGTTCAAACTCTTAGGTATTACTATCGATAGTCATCTGAATTGGAAAGCCCACGTTTTAAATACTAAAACAAAACTATCCCAATTCCAATATGCGTTATTTACACTACGTAAAAATACAAATTTCGCTGCAGCACTCTCTGCCTATTATGCCTATGCCCATTCCTGGTTGCGATACGGTATCGTGATGTGGGGTGATAGTACTGATGCACACGACTTGTTTGTAATGCAGAAAAGGTGTATACGCATATTGCTAAACAAACATAACAGAGAAAGTTGCCAGCCTCATTTTTCTGAGCACGGTATACTAACATTACCATGCATTTATATTTATGAACTAGCCATGTATGTGAGGAAAAATATGCACCTGTTCCAAAAACAGCAAAATGAAAGGTTAAAAAACAAACTTCAACTACCTGCACCAAAACTAGAACTATTCCGAAGCAGCCCCCTATATTCCTCTGCAAAATATTACAATAATCTTCCAAACTACATTAGGTCAGAAGAGAAGGACGAAACGTTTGCAAGAAAGTTGAAGGCATTTCTTATTAATAAAAACTATTATAAAGTTGACGATTTTTTAAATGATTCCGATGTTTGTAACTTTGTACCAACCAACAATGTAAATAATTATAATTTTTATTAATATGATATTTAATAGCACTAGTCCTAGTTTTAAGTTTTAACTGCCATACCCGTTCCGGGTCCATGAGATACGTTTTATGTTTTAACATCTTGTAATTACCATGGTGCAATAAAGAAATAAAGAAATAAAGAAATAAAGTTTTTAGGGTTCCCTAAGGGTAAAACGGGACCCTATTACTAACACTCCGCTGTCCGTCCGTCTGTCACCAGGCTGTATCTCATGAACCGTGATAGCTAGACAGCTGAAATTTTCACAGATGATGTATTTCTGTTGCCGCTATAACAACCAATACTAAAAACGATAAAATAAAGATTTAAGTGGGGCTCCCATACAACAAACGTGATTTTTGACCGAAGTTAAGCAACGTCGGGCGGGGTCAGTACTTGGATGGGTGACCGTTTTTATAGGTAATGGTACGGAACCCTTCGTGTGCGAGTCCGACTCGCACTTGGCCGGTTTTTTTAAGACAGTGGGCCGCAAGAGAGACCACGATTTTGATTTTAGTATACAACTGGAAGTACTCAACTCAAACTCATTTTCTCAGATGTTAGCTGGAAGAGATCTGTATTATGGATAAGTTCGCCTTTGTACATATACTTACATCTTTTACTCTGTTATTTCTGTTTTGTGTAAACTTGTTTATGTGCAATAAAGTGACATACATGCATACATACTGGCGGGCGATTTTTGAATTTCGATCGCTCGATTTCGTCACTCTAAAATCGGTGGAAACGGCGAAATGCTAATTTTTGAAATACGAGCGATAGAAATTTGGAATCGAGTGGTATTGACCACTCGTTTTCAATTTTATTAGTAGAATTTAAATGCCTAGTAGTGGAGATATTATTGAACGTAATACACGAAATTGAGCGGTCGAAATTCAAAAATCGGCCCCCTGGGCGTACAAACTGTGCATGAACTATAGGGGGCAGCATAGGAGCCGTCAGATTTTTGGCGCGAGGCGTAAATGTGTCGTTTATGCTTCCAATGTAGCCCACAAGATGGCAGAACCTACTATGCACAAGGAAACGTACCGACGAGAGCGGTAGATGGTAGCACTTGCTTTGGCAATGTACCTACATTTGCACATATGTTTTCGATTCAGGCCACAAGATGGCAGACCCTCCAACGCGCACGGTCCCTATTGCAACTGCAAGTGCGTATGTAATCTCAGAATCGAAAATACAGCCAGTATTTATATTTACAGGTCCAATCGGCGATCCAGAAGCGAGGTCTCGACTACGAAAAGAGCGGCAAGGCGCTCACGCCCGCCTTCCTCACCGAGATGGAGCGCCAGTACAAGAACAAGTACTTACGCGACATTTCCACCCACGCTGAGCTGCTGGTGTATGACTGGAGCGGCGGCGGCGAGGTCGAAGTGGTTAGTACAGCTGGGATTTCTATTTTAATACCACAATAGTGGCAAGAGTATGGTTTTTAGGGTTCTGTACCCAAAGGGTAAAAACAGGACCCTATTGCTAAGACTCCGCTGTCTGTCTGTCACCAGGCTCTAACTCATGAACCGTGATAGCTCGGCAGTTGAAATTTTCACAGATGATGTATTTCTGTTGCCGCTTAACAACAAATACTAAAAAGTACGGAACCCTCGGTGGGCGGGTCCGAGTAGTTTTTTAAAGGCTGTTGACAGGAAGATTGTTACGGCAGGTGCGGCAGTGTAGTTGTATAAAGTTAGTCTACAGTTAGGCAGAAATTCTTGCAGAAATACAGAATCTGGATGCTGCAAGATTATCTATAGTTTTCAATATTTTTTCTATTTTCCAGGTTGTCGAAGATATCGAGCGTCTCAACTTCGAGCAATACACAGAGCGCGAGGAGCCCAAGATGAAGGACTGGCGTTTACCCCGCGAGGTGGAATGGGCCGACCAGCGGATGCTGTACACCAACCAGAAGCACTACCTCATGAACCTGTTCAGCATCCCGCGGCTGGACGTGCCCGAGCTGGTCACCAACCCTGATGATGCTTATGAGAGGGAAAAGGTCAGAATCTTGAGAAAGTTGGCTGGTCGAAGGTTTTTGCGGAGGGCAGTATAGGTTTTGCTAATATCCCTACTGATAGTGACAATTTTATTGACCTGGGTGCTACCCTTTTAACACGTGGAGCGCCCTAGCATCACACATGTGATGCTAACTCAATTTGGATCGTAGCGACTTAGTATCAGACGTGTGTTACTACAAATCAATATCCTGGGTCAAATTGCTTTGCATTAATTTGTTATATGGTGGGCGTTCGACGGGTTAAGCCAAATCTCATGGAACAAAACTTGAGTTAGACCAAGCTAACTCTGCGTAGCATTTGCGATGACAGAGTGTGGCAATGTCTTCATTAATGTCGTATTTCTACGTAAGTATGACGTTTATGAGACTACCACGCTTTGTTCTATTCAAATTGGTGCAAAGTTACCTTAGAACCCTAAGAGCGTTTTTTACAAGATTTTATTTAGGTAACTTGCCGTTTTTTAAGCATTAGAGAAAAATGGTAAACATTCTTGACACTCCTTTTTATTGAGAACGCTTTAATAAAATACGAGTACCTACTTACTTACGAAACCGAAAGAATTTTAAATATCCTTGCTAAATAATTGTTACATAATTATTTGATGTGACTTATTTTTCTATAAAAAGACACGTCAATATTGTTTACCATTTTTCTGCTATAAAAACGAGGTACTTACATATTAAAGGTACTTATTACTATAATAGTAACCAAAAAACTTAATAAAATCTTTAATTATAGTCTGACCGCTTAAATGAGTCCTCGCCGGCGCGGTACGGTACGAGCGCTCGCCCGCCCCTCCCCCGCCCCGCCCCCGCACCGCGCAGGCGAGGACTCGTTTAAGCGGTCGGTCTATAAAGAGCAATTGTTTTGTTTAGATCATCTACAACCACCCCTCGTTCGAGTACGAGGTGGGGTACAACAAGGACGACGGCAGCACCCTCATGAAGAACAAGATGCCCAAATACACGGATTACATCTAAATGATACGTTTAGTAGGTAATAAACTTATTTAAATTAGAAATGGCATTTTATTTCATGTACCGGTTTAACGTTTAAATATCTGGGAACTTTGCTCGGAAAACATATTTACTCAAAAATGCGCGTTTTCCCGCAGAAATAAGACCTAGCTAGATCGATTTTTCGCCCCCGAAAACCCCCCATATAGCAAATTTCATCAAAATCGTTAGAGCTGTTTCCGTGATCCCCGAAATATATATATATATATATATATATATATATAAATAAATAAATAAACAAGAATTGCTCGTTTAAAGGTATTAGATTTAATACAATCACAAAAATTTAAATACAATAAAAATTTAAATTTAAAATTTAAATATTTTAGTAGGTATGTAACAGTCACCAACGGCCAACTCGAAGCGAACTGGGATTACAGTTTGTTTAGCTTCTATAGTTGCTGCCTCAATAATAGTCTTAATATTGTTATGTACGATTCCCACCGAACGGGAGGAGTCGGCGCACATTTCACATTAAAACGGCCGCAAGCGGGTCGGCTCCACGCGGACGCGGACGGCTCGGACATATATAATGTACGGTACATTGAAAATGCGCTCCAATGCGGCCTGACTCCAGTCAGATAGGTAAGCTTTATTATAATATTAGTTTAAATAGTAGACATATATATACCTACCTGATGCCACACATTCTGATTTCATTTAGGAAAATCACTAACAAATACAACTACACAGAAAACTGGGTATTATCCTGTTAAAAAAACGATTTTAATTTGACATAAAAATTGCCAACGACATGTAAAAATGAAAACATACTACAATAGAGTGATATAAGGTTCAGTTTAGCTTGAATGTTTGTTAACATTCAGTCACAATCACAGGTCAAGTGCACTTATGCACTAGTTATTGTTGTCGTGTTAATTACTAGTGCATAGCTTGTAATTATGTAATAGTTAGGTAGTTATTTGTTTTACGTTGTTTAACCCCTATTGCTAATATTGATAACAGGGTAAGCGAAAGATTACCAAAATGAAACCACGAGCATAGCTAGTGGTTCGGAAGTGAAATCTTAAGCGTTGCGAGGGTTAAACAAACTTTGCCACCGAGTGAAACACGACATTATTCACCACACCAACGCGAGGAAAATACTCGGACCCGGGTATGCCCTTAGAAACTACGTCCAAAAGAGAGGTATGGGCACTGTGAATGTCATCTCGCTTTGTGTGTGGTAGGGCACAGCTCAGCGGATTTCATTCCAGATCTAGAGCAGAGCCCAACTGGTAAAGAAGTAGGAAGTACCTTACAGAAAACCGCAGCCCAATAACACTAGACCCAACTCATATAGTGTTGTGGTCCTGCCGGTGAGTAAGGTTGCCAGAGCTCAACGACCCTCGTTAAACGAGCGAAGTGTTATACTCTGTATCTTTAGGTATTTAAATAAAAGTAAACAAAATCTACCCTCAAAAGGCTCCTTAAGCCAGTTGAGGGTAGATGCAAACATTACACGATCAAATAATGTAGGTTAAAGTCAGGTCGTTCAGTGATAGATACAGGCGGTATTGTATTTGGTTGGTTAACCAATAAATGTTATAACTACCCGAAAATGTACAAATTGTTTGTTTACTTTTATTTAAATACCTAAAGATACATACTATATATATAGGCTCGGCAACGCGCATGTAACACATTTGGATTTGCAGTCGTTCATAGGTTACAGAGACTGCTACCACCGATGTCGGGTGGCCCTTATGGGAAAGACAGATTTTAGAGAGGCCCTGGCATGAAGTCCACCTTTCTTGGGTTAATGTTTTTTTTTTGCCATGCAGATTTTTTAAATGAAAAAAGATATATAAGGTGCAGCGGGGCAATTTCGACTGCGGGATAATTTCAACTAATCCATGAAATATCATCCATGTTTTACATTATTAACTAGAGTCACACAACACATATTTTTCGCTATCAGGGGGCCGATTTTTGAATTTCGACCACTCGATTTCGTGTATTTCATTAAATAATATCTCCACTACTAAGGCATTTAAATTTTTCTAATATAATGGAAATCGAGTGGTCAATACCAATAGATTCCAAATTTCGAGTGCTCGTATTTCAAAAATTAGCATTTCGCCGTTTTCCACCGATTTTCGAGTGACGAAATCGAGCGATCGAAATTAAAAAATCGGCCCCCTGAACGTATATGGCACTCTAATAGTTAATATGTAAAACATGAAAAATACTAGAGATGCACCGGATATCCGGTTACTATCCGGTATCCGGCATATCCCGCACTCTTTTTACCTCCGGCCGGATACCGGATAGTGAACTACTATCCGGCCGGATACCGGATAGTGAACTACTATCCGGCCGGATACCGGATAGTAATTTTGCTTGATTTTGGAGTCAACAAATTGGATTTAAGAAACAGTGACGGTCATAATGTTTATTATTAATTATTATTTTAAAACATTTTAATCATTCCGCTATTGCACGGCGCGCACTCTTTTTCGAACCTAGAAATGATTCCACGCGAACTTTCACTACGAAACAGATCAAAGCCTGCACAATGCGCACCTGAAAAACCGAAATGTAGGTATAATTTCGCCGGCCGAATATACGTCGGCCGGATACCGGATATCCGGCAGATGATCAGGCCGAATATCCGGTATCCGGCCAAACAACTATCCGTCGAAATTGTCCCGCTTACAGAAAAAACATTGATACATTTTACTTCGATCCGATACCCGATATCGGATCGGACAAAGTGAAACCTTCTTAAGCGTGCTGTAAGGTTTCCTTGCTTTAATTTGTAGGTAATCTAGGTTAATTTGTATTTAGATTGATTTGTGGCCGAGTTTCCCGCCGATAAATAACCGTCTTCCATTCGATCTTTGTCATCTCTCGTAGTGTGCGGCTTGTAGAACTTTTAAATATTTGTGTATACAAATATATTCAATAAAAGAAAAAAAAACAAGGGTAAGTATTTTAGACGCAGATAAGATAATATACCTAAACTGGTTAGAGTCGCACCAAGAAAAGTCTGCAGCGGATTTGATAGCCCACGCAGTGTAAGTGTTATTTATACGTCATAATTTCATACGTTTAAAATGACACTTTGCACTGCGTGGGCTATCAAAATCGCTGCAGACTTTTCACGGTCTGACTCTATTTATAGGTACGAGTTTTTTTTGTTTATTTCTTTAAATTGATCTTTTAGTTTAAATGAAAGTGCGTGTAGGTAATATAATTATCTTATAACACTTATAACAAAAATAGGAAAACGTAAACAAACCGAATGAATAAAATAAAAACGTTAAACCGCGATACCAAAATATTTATATAGTTACAAAAAAAATTAAAATGTTGTTAAGGTTCTTATAAATTATTCCATAAAGTCCATAGTAATTTGACAAATTTTAAGATTGTCCTCCAACTAAAATATATCCTTAAATGCATATTTGCAAGTTTTGTTACATGGTGAAAATATTTGTAAGAGCCACTCTACTTTTCAGGAAAAACTTTGTCAAGAGAACATAGAGTTAAATATGAAATGTCACATAGTGTTAAATATTTGTTTATTTCAAAACTAGAATTTAATTTGTTACTTGTACAAGTAGGTACCTATCCCGAGAATTAAAACGAGCATATTTTTTTATAATTACTACTAATCATACTTTACAAAAAAAAATTAGGTACGTTTATGGTGACACTTTCACACTCTGTCACTGCAATCCTGTGCATACTGATGGATATCAATCAGTCATAAGACTATAGAAAATATAGAAATAAAAACCGGGCAAGTGCGAGTCGGACTCGCGCACGAAGGGTTCCGTACCATAATGCAAAAAAAAAAACAAAAAAAAGCAAAAAAAAACGGTCACCCATCCAAATACTGACCACTCCCGACGTTGCTTAACTTTGGTCAAAAATCACGTTTGTTGTATGGGAGCCCCATTTAAATCTTTATTTTATTCTGTTTTTAGTATTTGTTGTTATAGCGGCAACAGAAATACATCATCTGTGAAAATTTCAACTGTCTAGCTATCACGGTTCGTGAGATACAGCCTGGTGACAGACGGACGGACGGACGGACGGACGGACGGACGGACGGACGGACGGACGGACAGCGAAGTCTTAGTAATAGGGTCCCGTTCTACCCTTTGGGTACGGAACCCTAAAAAATGAACACAAAATGTTAACGTCTACCTATAACCGGTTCTTGAGATACCTAAACTGATTTTTAAATAATAATAACAAATGTGACTCATCCCTGAAGTAAACAAATATTACTTAAACATATCAAGGTATATCTTTTTTTCAGTTCTATTTATTTGTAATTCGATTTTCAGCAATGGCGTCCTACGAGCTGACAGTCGCAGCGCCCGTGACTTCTGAAAGGCAGTTCTTGAAGCCGATGATGTGTGGCCCGGGGCCAAGCGACCTGTGGCCCTGTGTGGCAGAGGCCCTAACGGCTCCTGTTTTATCGCCAGCCTGCGCCGAGTACTATAAAGTGAGTATTTATTAGCCCGGGGGCCAAGCGACCTGTGACCCTGTGTGGCAGAGGCCCTAACGGCGCCTGTTATATCGCCAGCCTGCGCCGAGTACTATAAAGTGAGTGTTTATTGGCCAGGGGGCCAAGCGAGGTGTGGCCCTGTGTGGCAGAGGCCCTAACGGCGCTTGTTATATCGCCAGCCTGCGCCGAGTACTATAAAGTGAGTGTTTATTGGCCCGGGGGCCAAGCGAGGTGTGGCCCTGTGTGGCAGAGGCCCTAGCTGCTCCTGTTATATCGCCAGCCTGCGCCGAGAACTATAAAGTGAGTGTTTATTGGCCCGGGGGCCAAGCGAGGTGTGGCCCTGTGTGGCAGAGGCCCTAACTGCCCCTGTTGTATCGTCAGCCTGCGCCGAGTACTAAACGTGCCTGCTTACTGGCCTCGGGTGAATATATATTATGTAGTTACACTGAACAATGACAAGTTTTACTGTGGTGCCAATATTCGCTGAAATTGATAAGATAGGTAACTATTTTTTTTTGCGTTTGCGTGGCTGCAGATTCGGAAAAATGTCGAAATCGAAGAACTCGTAGCCGAACCAAATATAATGGGTGAGACATCGTCTCCGTTGGCTGGGCCACCTCGAAAGAATGGGCGCAGATTGTGCTGTAAAGAGAGCATACTTGGTTCGACCGACTGGACGCCGTCCCGTAGGTCGTCCTAAGTATCGGTGGGCGGATCGAGTGGAGGCAGATCTCTAGGAGCTCGGCGTCAGTGAAAACTGGCGTGAATCCGCGCAGGACCGAGTAAAATGGCGTGTTCTTGTGTTGGAGGCCAAGACTCATTTTGGGTCATCGCGCCAAACTATTAGTAAGTAGGTAGTAAATATTCGTGGCTGCCACATAGGAAAGTTGTTCAGTATGATCTACGCCTAGATACCTACGTAACAAGATCACTCAGTATAACACTGAAAAAGGTGGCATATCTTCATGGTGTAACGTATATATAAGTGGCCAATTTTATTACCAAACCGATAAGTTATCTGCCCTCGCGTGCAAACCTCTTACAATGAATGCCTAAACAGCACTAATTGGGATTTCCTCATAATTTCATAAAAGGATATAACACTTCTAATTGCTTAATGAGATAAATACTTGCCTTGACTTAGCTTTCTAGGTCATTTAGGGGTGTAAATGAAGTAATCACTCTGGTAATAAGTAATGAGAATGACCATTCGGGGTGGGATAATGGCTTTATAGTTGTTAAATGGATAATTACTTTCCTATTTCATCTGAGAAGTAATTCAATAATAGGCTTCAACGATGGGCTAGCGGTAAGAGCGTGCGACTTGCAATCCGGAGGTCGCGAGTTCAAACCCCGGCTCGTACCAATGAGTTTTTCGGAACTTATGCACGAAATATCATTTGATATTTACCAGTCGCTTTTCGGTGAAGGAAAACATCGTAAGGAAACCGGACTAATCCCAATAAGGCCTAGTTACCCTCTGGGTTGGAAGGTTAGATGGCATCAGTCGCTTTTGTAAAAACTAGTGCCTACGTCAATTCTTGGGATTAGTTGCCAAGCGGACCCAGGCTCCCATGAGCCGTGGCAAAAATGCCGGGACAACGCCAGGAAGATGATGATGATGGGCTATTGCCGACTTAATTCACGATTGGTAAGGTAACGAATATACATCTCAATTCTTTTGCCGGCGAAGTCAACAACGACGCATACCTATTCTTAATATTGAACATATGTTTTTGATGGCATACATTTTACATCTACCAGTTCTATCCGATATCGAGTCGGACAATGTGAAAACGCTAACGTCGAACCAATTCCTGACTGTCACGGGCCTGCGCGCTCACTGTGTTTCTCTCTGCATTTTCAGGTAATGGCCGACATCCGCGCCGGCATCCAATACGCCTTCCAAACACGAAGCAAGCTGGTGTTAGCCGTCAGCGGGTCCGGGCACGCGGGCATGGAGACCGTCATCAGCAACCTGCTCGCGCCGGGGGAGCTGCTGCTCGTGCCCAGCCGCGGGATCTGGGACGAGAGAGCTAAGGACATGGCCGGGAGATATGGTGAGTCAGTACCAAGTACCATGGAAGGACTATGGAACTCCCCTCGCTACGGATATGCATCGCTATCCACCGACGGTACAAAAAACTAGTAGGCGCGGGCTTAATACCCATTGGTACTCATAATTTGACCTGAGAAACGTGTGGTCCGGGCTATCAGCACCGATTGCTGGGCATCCATTGTTTTTTAGGGTTCCGTACCTCAAGAGGAAAAAAACGGAACCCTTGTAGGATCACTCGTGCGTCTGTCTGTCTGTCCGACTATTCCCCCCTCCTTTATCTCCGAAACTACTGGGTCTAAAACATATAGATGACAGGAAAACCTATTAAGAAATGTGCAGTCAAGCGTGAGTCGGACTTAATTACTTAGGAACGCGAGTCGCCAAAAGCATTGTTTCTCCTCATTGAAATTGAATGAATATTGTCACCAGTGATTTTAGTGACGATTCGCTATACCCGGCCTCTAAAGCACCATGTAGTTAATTGCAATCATTCAATCTATTTTCATGCTCAGGCATCAAAGTGGAGACAATCAGAACCTCGGAGCCTTTCACGACTTTCTCCCTTGAAGAGCTGGAGTCGGCCCTGGAGCGGCACCGCCCCGCCGGCCTGTTCATCACCCATGGCGACTCCTCCACCGGCACGCTGCAGAGCATGGAGGGACTGGGAGACCTCTGCCATAGGTGATTATGTATTATTTATTCCAGAATAGGGTCGGTGGACCCAATCGTTAGGACCGTGGAGGTACTTCCACTTTAATAGTGTTGTGTTCAGAGGCCTGCAAAGACAGCAATTTTGACTACTCACGCGTGTGAAACTCCTGAAATATGTAAGTTTTGTGTATCGTCCATTTTCATCTCTCTTCAGCTATAATTCGTTGTCAGGTACTTTATTTTTTGGCAGGCAGGAGTTAGATTGTCCGAGTATGTATACTGTAGGTACTAGAGATGGGCCGAGTATTCGGCATGTTTTTCAATGTTCGTATTCGGCCAAATAGTTCGGTTCGAACTGCGGAATGTTTACCGAATAAACATATTATTTTTTAAGGGTGTCCGCTAGCTGGCGCAGGTGCACTTCGCGGTCAGGCATGAGACGATTCCGTTACTTTTCTTAAAAATTCCCGGCCGGTCCAGAGGGGAAAGGTCAAAAACACGAGGAGTGCAGATCGCAGACCCGTATGAACTTGTTTTCAGCGTTTTAGCCAGTTTTTTAGCCCAAACGAATATTCGGCCGAATATTCGTATTCGGTATGATCTGAACCGAATATTCGTATTCGGCAAAGTCCATATTCGGCCCATCTCTAGTAGGTACCTTATTATATTCAAATATGTGTGTATGCACGGGTGCTAGGACTGCTGACTATCTGTATGCTTTTCTGTTTTTTAGATACGGAGCTCTGTTGCTAGTAGACACAGTGGTGTCTCTGGGAGCGGAGCCGTTCCTGATGGACTCATGGGGCGTGGACGGCGCCTACGCCGCGTGCCAGAAAGCGCTGAGCGGGCCGGCTGGTGTAGCCCCTGTGGCTTTCAGCTCCCGTGCAGAGTGAGTTAATACCAGGGGTGCGAAACTCCTCCCCTCGGGCAAACTCGGCTCCGTTCGGCTTAGCATTGAGCAATTATTAGGGTTGACACAACTTGACGTCCCTTTGCGTGCACGACCACAGATAAGATAATGGCTTGAATTTTGACAACCCTACATAGCCGAAAGTGCCATATATTAGAAAGGGCCAGCATGATTCAACCCTGAACCGCTGTCAAACTTCGGTTTTGTACGAAGTTTCCTTTCTGTACGGTAGTACTCTATTATTTGCTGTACACATATGCTCCATCTTGTAGTTAGTTGAGGTGAAACTAAGCGCTATTAAATGAGTTACATCACGAAGAGCCCCTACTGTTTCACGGTTCTTTATATTTATCGGAGTTACGTATTTAATTTTGTCAGAAAATATTTTAATCGATTTTCAGGGCAAAAATAAATAACCGAAAGCACGAGCCGCCATTTTACTTCGACATGAAGCTGTTGGCTCAGCAGTGGAACTGTTACGACGACACGTTCTTGTAAGTATTTTTAAGGCCGTTTCACATTCGCGGCTCGTGGCTCGGTTCCGAGGCTCGTCTCGTGGCTCGCCCCGAGCGCGTAAGCCCGTCGAGCTAATGATTACACTCTCGCCTCGTGGCTCGGCTCGTCGCTCGTCTCGTGTCTCGTAAGCTCGTCGAGCTAATCGATTTTAAACACTAACGGCACTGTATAAGGTTTGTAACCGAATGACAAGCCGAACGCGAGTGTAAGCGCAAGCGCGCGTCCCGCGCGAGCCCCTTTGACTCGTGCCCAAAAAACCGCTCCTCCAAGCGAGCCGAGCCGCGAGACGAGCCAGGAACACACCGCTTACACCCGTGGCTCGGCTCGCGGCTGGGCTCGTGGCTCGTACGCGAATGTAAACCGCGGGTTAGATTACAACACCGGCTGCTCATTATTGTACCTACGCTACGTAGGGCGTAAAGTTTTGAAGGAGTGCTGCTTGCTGTACTCCCATACAGTGTGATGGTACCTATACGTTGTTTACGGCGTCCACCGAAAACTTATATCTTATACTACCTATAGTACTCTAGTAGGTACCTACCCCGCCCCAAGCACCCCATAGCAATCGCAACAGCCATTGGAAAACGCATTAAACTGTTCACATTCTCACTCAGCATATTACATAATCAAACTAACGTGCCGACTTGCCGACACAGTAGGGGAGATTGGGGCGACTTGGTCCCCTAAATTATAAAGTTACATTAAATTTAAAATACCTAGACCTAAAGTAGCAAATCTAACTCTACTCGTAGGAATTTATTTAAGATCACAATAACAAAACTTATAAACTATTATTAAAATAAAGTATTATACACTTAATAAATTAAACCTGATAAAATAAATAAATAAACAAAACTTACCCACCTATCTTAGGCCCATAGAGATCTGTCCCCTGCGGAAGGGTGCCCATAAGGCTGGCTACATTCCCAACTTACTAATACTACGTTGTCAAAATTAGAATTATAGCGATTGGTTCCTTTTAGGACAGTTTTTTTTTTCATTTATTGACAAATACTTCTTATTTATGGTTTTATAATTTAGGTGACCAAGTCTCCCCTAGGATCAAGTCTCAGATGTGGCCCTATAAGAATACTAAAATCAAAATAAAATAAATATTTAAAAGGGGCTACCATACAACAAACGCTTTTTTTGCCGTTGTGTGCGTAATGGTACGGAACCCTTCGTGCGCGAGTCCAACTCGCCCTTGGCCGGTTTTCATTTCACCAGCTACCACCACACACTGAGCTTCCCCCTCCTGTGGGCCCTGCGCGCCTGCCTCTCGCAGCTTGCGCGCGAGTCGCTGCCCCGCGCGTGGGCGCGCCACGGCGCCGTCGCCGCGCGCTTTCACGCTCGCCTGCGCGCGCACGGTTTCGAGTTCCTCGTGCGGAGGCCGGAGGACCGCATGGCGGCGGTCACCACCGTGCTGCTGCCCGAGGGGCTGGGGCACAATAAGTTCGTGGCTCAGTTGAGGGACACGTAAGTTATACGTACTTACATTTTTTTTTCTTTTTTTTTAGGGTTACTGTCTAGTATTCCTGGTTCTTAAGAGGTCATCCATTAATTTCTAGGTTTTTTGACCCCTCCCCCCCATTGTCACACTTGGTCTCATATTCGTCACTCTAGGTACAGTACAATACAGTAGGTGCTCTTTACTGCTAACCTCACACTCTTGTAGTGTTGTTCAAAATATTATGAATATTGACAGGCACAACATCATGATAACCCCCGGGCTGGGGCCGACGGCGGGCGCGGCGGTGCGGGTCGGGCTGATGGGCGTCAACGCGAGCGCCGCCGTGGCCGACCAAGTCGCCGAAGCAATGGCCGACGTGGCGGGAACCAAGCGAGCTGATATTACTTCACATTAAATTCATGTCCTCAAAACAGTCTCATTTATTCTAGCTAGTACCAAAACCCTTTTAAATGCTGCGTAATCTAATAAGCTCTCTGAAATATATTCGTACTGTAAAATGGGGTGAGTTGGGACAAATCCGAAGTCAAACCTAAATAGAAGTTTATTTTTATATGTGGCACGTCGATTTATATACGGTCAAAAAATATTACCATCTCACCCCCCTACCACCCCTTCTCACCCCATTCATAACCCAACTGCCCTCGTTATCCCTACTCACCCCATTTTACGGTATCTAATTTTACGAGAGTGATGCATGACACGATAGAAAGCAACCATCATATCAGTATAAATAATTCATGCACGTTATTCTTACTTACAATTCGTGGGGCAGAGGCGCACAGATGCTCCACAAGGCGCTCAGCAAACGGTTGAGGGAGGCAACGGGCGACCCCCGCGCGGGCAGCTTTCTCGCGCAGAGAATTTCAATCGCAATCCAGCGCGGGAACGCTGCCTGCGTGTTGGGCACCCTCCCGAGCGCACCAAATTTTGATAGGTATTTTAAATTTTTAGTTTTAGCACGTTTTAGTTATTTTAATTGTAGTTAGTTTTAGTTTTATATTCCATACTTACATATTATTTTATTTGACACACATGATATATTTAGGTATATGTAAAGGAGAAGTTACCGAAGTTGCCAAAATAGGAAAAGTTTTCAGAAATGTAATATAAAAATAAATAACTTGTTATATAAGTTCAATAGGAAATAAATGAAAAAGAAATACAATTATTTGTGTAAAATTTTAATAACAATAGTCTCAACAATCTCTTTTGAACTGGTTCTTAACAATAAACTTATAATAGGTACTTATACTTACTTATATACCTATATTAGGTACTTATTCAGTTCAATTAAATTAAAATCATATTCGATTGGAACATTTGGGACAGAGTTGCTTTTGTTTTGTTTCGTTCAGTTTTTGAACAATGCAAAATAAACTCTATTTCCTACATTGTAGGTTCAAATTTCTGTGGCAATTTTTACATTTTGCATTTGTATGTCTGGGCCTTAGGAGGATAGGTATGCGGTATGCTTATATAGTTTGTTTCCTTAGAAAAAAGGATGTGTTTCGATTTATTTGGCCACTTCAGCCGTCTATTTGTTGTTGTCTATACCAAAGTATATAGAGCGAAGCTTAATAAATCAGAGGTACCTATTCGTATGTACCTAATTAAAAGGTACGCTATATCCTAAAGAGCTTCAATCATTCAAATCATTTTAAATTGTAATAAACCAAGCACTCTCAAATCAAAAGTTTTTGTATTAAGGACGACTCACTGTAGACCGGGCCGTGTCCGGGCCGGAGCTTCCGGCGCTTACTTTTCTATAACATGACAGGCGATCACTTGATGCTTTCAATCGAAAACGATGCGCCGTAAGCTCCGGGTCGGACACGGCCCAGTCTAACGTCAGTCATCCTTTACTAAGATCACTCCTTATATTTTCGTAGTCGCCTCGAAAAAGCTTCTCGCGGCCGCAGTCGCGTTATACAAGCATGGCGTCGAAAACGTCGCGGATCTCACAGCGTCCGACCAGCTCGAATATGTCGAGACCACTGTCGCCACCAACCCCATCGACATTACTAGCACAGCCAGAAATATATCGTACCACTTAATCTGATACTGTTCCACTTTGGAATAAAACTCGTCATGCGACTCAACAAAGGTTTTGTACTGAGTTTCTAAAGCGTTGTGGATGATGAGCGGGAAAGCGTCGCCATTTTTGATTCCGCCATTTTGTTCTTTGAGATCTTTGAGGTTAGATTTCGCGTGGCACAGCTTCAAGAAGAAGAGAGGTGGGAATATGAACATTAGCGGGCCGGTTAGCGTGGATCCAACTAGTCCCATGACTACATCGAAGCGCGGCACGCTCTCGCCGAGGAAAACGGCCAGTGCGACGATGCTGGAGCGGAGGATACAGCGTTGGCAGCTGAAATCTGAAGAAGCAACGTTTTATTATAGTCTGGCAAACAATAACCAAGAAGAGGCAAACTTAAAATATGTAGTTGTGAAAGTGATGCTAATGACCAGGATTTGCGAGTATGAGCTCTTTGACCAAGCCTATCGTGTGCGTATCGGGCGCGTCATCTTAAACCGTGTCGGAATTACTCGGAATTAGACATGTGTCGTTCTCGAGTGTGTGATTTAAATGAACTATATCTTTTGATTGAACGCTCACTCTTCCACTCACTGATGATTTAATTCGCTCGTAACTCAGTCGCTCAGTGTTCCTTGCTCGTTCTTTCCCACTCATGATTCGAATGAGCTGGCCGAGCGTGAGGAGCGAGTGAGCGAGTGCAACGATGTGAATAGGTTTCGGAGCGGTTCGGAAGAATTCGTAGGGTGTCGGGACAACATGGCGGGATTGTATCGCGTGATTCGCCATCTAGGTCGCACTTATGGCTGTGTGTATCTGATTTATTGACATCTCTTTCTACTCACTCGTGAACAATATAGTCTACAGATCCACTGAGGGAAATGAGTGATATGAATCAATTCACTGAAGCGTTTTGCGCATCTCTAGTCGGAATGCACGAAGGTTGATAATGGACTATAGCCGTGCGCCTCATTTGACGTTTTTGGCGATAAAAGGGTTAGACAGTAGCTCTAATTGTGTATAGTTCCAACCTCTGGGTATGTGCAGCAGATCCTCGACGTGCTGGAAGAGCGCGGAGTTGCCGACGGCGCTGGAGAGACAGAGTTGGAGCGTCACTAGCAGCGCGACCACGAACAGGGCTATGGATGGCGGGATCCCTGAACCAATGCAATATCCAAATATTCCAAATTACAGTTCATTAGCTTCATTTAAATTAAATAGTACAAATAAAGTTATTACGGAACCAACTACCTATAAATAAAAAACCGGACAAGTGCGAGTCGGTCCCACCGAGGGTTGCGTACTTTTTAGTATTTGTTGTTATAGCGGCAACAGAAATACATCATCTGTGAAAATTTCAACTGCCTATAGCTATCACGGTTCATGAGATACAGCCTGTTGACAGACAGACAGACGGACAGCAGAGTCTTAGTAATAGGGTCCCGTTTTTACTCTTTGGGTACGGAACCCTAATAAAAACGAAAGTATGTATGTCCGAAATTGATGTACCTATATACCTATACGTACTATATATATATACGTAATAGTAGAGTCACCCTGACGCTGAAGCGGCACTCTGTACATCAATAATGAAACCAGCAAAACGTTTGAAAAACTGTAACCCGGATACCCCCGGCTACTGATTATTTCGTGGAAAACCCCCCCAAATATTCCCGTACCTTGCAGTATGTTGCTCTCCACGGCACTCCCGTAACGGTACGCGGCGAGCGCGGACGTGACCGCGAACAGGGCTCCGGTGAAGGCGAACCCGCAGAGCACCGCGCGGTTGATCTTACGGCTGTCTTTCATGTCCACTTGGATGGTCAGCAGCATCGGGTGGATGTCGAACTGGAAAATAATCAAGCTGTACAGTCAGCATCTAATAAAATATCTAAGAATATCTATTCTCTAATAGCTTAAAAAAAAGATATAGGAATAGGGTGACTGCTCTGCCGTGTCACGCGCATCTCATGTAACTTTAAAAGTTGAGTTTCGAGATAATTACGTTTAAAGATTCAAATGCCGTTATCGTTGACGGTTCATCGTTTTTTTTTTTATTTTTTCTAATCTACATGTAGGAAATATGGTCACAGATTACGCCCTTTAATTCTTTTTCGCATAATTGAATAGTTTTCATTTTATTCGAATTAAATGATTCCGCATGATCAACTCTTCCATACTATAGTGGTCACACGAAGTCATGTAAGTAAGTCAAGTTACATGACATACGCGTGATCAGACGTGGCACATATTACTTTACCAATATTGTTGTCGTATAATCCAAGCGCTCGGCCAGTCATGCCTAACTCCAGTAACTTAAGAAAAGATGGTGATATTTTGGTTGTGTCAGTCATACAACTCAACCCATATAACCATTCCAGTCGCAGAATCACAAAGTGGTAACTAAATGTCAGATGTGTCGTAACAGAGTCCACACAATGTGTCTAGAATTGTTTCGAAACAAAGTGTCGTCGCCGTGTCTACACTTTTCCGTAACAAGGTGTCGACACATTTGTGTGCACTTTGCGTGCGGTTTGCGACTAAATCTGACAGCAAATTTGTGACAGCAAATGTCAATATAAAATACCACTTGAAAACCAAGGTTTGTCAAACTACTATTAGTGTAGGTGTAGGTTCAGGCACCTGCCGCGATAGCAGAGGACGCTGGTTCGATTCCAGCCTGGGGCACTGGGGGCCTTGGTCACTTTTTCTTAGTATATGACATTTATTTCAGTTTACTATTAGTGTCTCGTGTGCTCGTAATTCTAGTAAGTCATCATGGGCAATGCAAATGATAATAATCGACCGAAACCATATAAACACCCAACACCCGTCAACCTTTTACAGAAAAGTTTTTAAAGAAATTCAATAAGCTACTTAGGTCAGGCAACGAATGCTCCAAAAGTTGTAGAGGGAAATGCTCGGAACACAATTTTTGACTCCGTAACTCGGTTTGTCAAGTTAGGAGGTGAACATATCAAAAGTCCCCGGCCGTAGCCCTTGAGCGGGGGGGAGAGAGGGGGCTTTGAAGGTCCCATTTTCCCGTTTTTCGATTATATCTCGGAAACTATGCATCTCAGCGACATGGCCACTTATACAAAATGAAAGTTAATTTAATTTGTTACAAGTTTATTCAGTCTTTTTTTTCGATATGTTGAATAGTTTTTGAGATATCCGCTCTTGAAAGTTTATTTAGGGCTCTCAATTTTATCTTGATATATGAAGGTGCTAGGCCGTGTTTTGTATCGTTTTCGTATAAATCTGGGGTGCTGAATCCATTTAAGATATCACATTGACATCATTCCACAAAATAAAAATAAATCTTTTTAGGGTTCCGTACCTCAAAAGGAAAAAACGGAACCCTTATAGGATCACTCGTGCGTCTGTATGTATGTCCGTCTGAATACACAAAATAGTTCTTTACCTGTAGATGACAGGAAAACCTATTAGAAATGTGCAGTCAAGCGCGAGTCGGACTTAATGTACGGAACCCTTAATACGCGAGTCCGACTCGCACTTGGCCGGTTTTTTTGAAACTCTTCTTGACGCTTAACCGCTGAACCGATTTCGTTGAAATTTGGTATAGAAATAGTTTGCGTCCCGGAACAGGACATAGGATAGATCTTATAACCAAAATCATCTTTTAAAGGTGTGTGTTTGAAAAGTGGCGTGGAAATTTGTATGGGAAATCAATAACCGCTGAACCGATTTATATGAAATTTGGGATGGTCTACATCTTTGATTTAGTTAAAAATGATGAAAAAACATGACTTCAAACCTAAACTTAAACAGTATTAACTTCAAGAAGTCAATTCTGAATTCCCCCCTACACCTCATTTCACACCTTTAAAGGATGATTTTTGAGATAACTTATTATATCCTGTCTCGGGACTCAAAATATATGTGTACCAAATTTAAATTAAAACTGTTCAGCAGTTTAAGCGTGAAGAGGAGTTTAAAAGAAAGTATTTTAATAAGTTTATATGTTTTTACTTCGGAATGGTGTCAATGTGATACCTTAACTAAATTTGGTACTGCGAATTTATACGAAAACGATATACGATACCAAACATGGCCTCGTAGCTTTACTGTTGTAGAAGTCAAAATAAAATTGAGAGCCCTAAATTCTTATTACTTGGCCAAACTTGTGTAGAAGGAAAAGGTAAAATAAAAGTCTTCGGCAAGAATATAAGACACAAATATTTTTTTTTTTTGCGTTACTATTTTATTCATCAAATATAAACATACCTTGATTATACTATTCTAGTGAGATCCTCATAGATAAACAAAAACATTTACTTAAAAAATTACAAGGTCGAAATGTCACGGAACTTGTGAGAGTAATATGTGAAAAATATAAACTTTTATGACAAAAAAAATCTGGACACAATTTAAGAATCACCCAATTGCGTCGAGGAATCATCTGTATTTTTGCTTGTTTCATTACCTCCTCGCTTCTTTTTTGTCCTTTGTATTCTGTAGCAATTTGTTAGATCTGAAAATAAAGATAACTTGCGTCGTCACGTCACGGATGTCGATTTATAGGTTTTAGGGAGTGCAGAATTCGAAAACGATGATCATTTTATAATCCAAGATGGCGGCTACGTATTTTGTCATAAAAGTGGAATCCAAAATAGTCATCATTTTCGAAATCTGCGCCCCCTAAAACCTATAAAACGACATCCATGACGACTTTTATGACATAGTGCATGGCCGCCATCTTGGAATCCAAAATAGTCATCATTTTAGAAATCTGCGCCCCCTAAAACCTATAAAACGATATCCATGACGACTTTTATGACATAGTGCATTGCCGCCATTTTTAAATTGAAAATGTTATCATTTTCGAAATCTGCGCCCCCCAAAACCTATAAAACGACACCCATGACGACTTTTATGACATAGTGCATGGCCGCCATTTTGGATTCCAAAATGGTCATCATTTTCGAAAGCGGGGCCCCCTAATACCTATAAAACGACATACATGACGACTTTTATGACATAGTGCATGGCCGCCATCTTGGAATCCAAAATGGTCATCATTTTCGAAATCTGCGCCCCCTAAAACCTATAAAACGACACCCATGACGACTTTTATGACATAGTGCATGGCCGCCATTTTGGAATCCAAAATGGTTATCATTTTCTAAATCTGCGCCCCCCAAAACCTATAAAACGACACCCATGACGACTTTTATGACATAGTGCATGGCCGCCGTTTTGGATTTCAAAATGGTCATCATTTTCTAAATCGGGGCCCCCTAAAACCTATAAAACGACATCCATGACGACTTTTATGACATAGTGCATGGCCGCCATCTTGGAATCCAAAATGGTTATCATTTTCGAAATCTGCGCCCCCTAAAACCTATAAAACGACACCCATGACGACTTTTATAGCATAGTGCATGGCCGCCATTTTGGATTCCAAAATGGTTATCATTTTCAAAATTGGGGCCCCCTAAAACGTATAAAACGACATCCATGACGACTTTTATGACACAGTGCATGGCCGCCATTTCGGATTCCAAAATGGTCATTATTTTCGAAATCGGCACTCCCTAAAACCTATATATCGACACCCATCTCGACTTTTATGACAAAGTGTTTTGCTACCATCTGCATGCAAGACATTTCTATTATTTTTACGTACAAAAATGGCCCCCTGTCAACTTTCAATCGAGATTTAATCGATAATTTATTCGATTAATATTCAGATTAATTCAATTTCAATCTATGTTAGGTCGACTAAACTAATCGCGATTAAAATTTAAGAATTAACTTTTTTTATTCCATTAATTAGTCGAATAAACAGTTAATCGATTAATGCCCATCTCTGACCACGGCATTTTTACACTTTGAGAATATCTGAAAACAAATTAACACAAGGAGCCATTTTGCAAATCCAGTAACATACCAGTAACTTTGTTATTACTTTTGACAGCGCGTGTCATGTGTCAACACAGAGTCGACACAAAGTCGAAACATTGCAACTACTTTGTGACTGCAATATTTCTCAGCCTTAAACCATATTTATACATCATAATTAACAAGTTTCGTAGTATGTAAAGCGTTATTTCTGTTATTTAAGTATAGTATACGCATCGAAGTACTAAAAATGCTTCAAATAATATAGTTATGAACACAGGCACTGAGAAGTAAACAATTTCATTTCCGGCTAAACTAAAACAATGTGGTGGCGCGTTGATTATATTACACTTAGTTTATCAAATCACTCGAGCAGTTTAATTCCCCATAATAATTTAAGTCCTATTGTAATATAAATGCAAACAATATATAATTACGTCTTGTAATCCGTTTTAGAGATGGCGTATTAATGTCACTTATTTTTATTTAAGTATTTTTCCATCTGACAGTTTCCATTTGACAGGAACAAAATGAACGAATGAACGAATGATTTTGGCATAAAGTAGTCGCAAAACCCGAAACAATGTGTGCACACGGCGACCACACTTTATGTCACTTTGTGTCATGTGTCGACCCTTCCCCATTTCTGGTAACTGTGTCGACACGGCGACGACTCTGCGACTGGAATTGTGACCGAAACAGACGGTGTCGACACAAGATGTGTCAACACCGCGTCGTAACGGCGACTGGAAATGGTTGTATGGGAAGTTAACTGAGTTGTGCCTGACGCCATCGGCAAAAAAATGAAGTTACATGAGTTAGTCATATATGCTTTTCTCAGTAAATAATGAAGATTTTCAAAATTTTCTTTTGGAAGATATATATTTAATGGTTTTTAAGACGATTTAGACTAAATCCGTAACTCATGTAATATAACTCGAGTTAACGGAGTTGGGCGTGACACGGCAGTGCTATACCTAGTTATTGGCCACTAATACCCACTACATAAGTAGTAATAGGGAATATTACGCCAAACTCTGCGTAGGGGGCGCTACTACCACAATCCATCACAATCTGGGGGTCTACCGCGAAACAAGAAAATCGAAATTTCGTTATCTAACCTCTCTATCACTCTTGCATATTCGAGCGATAAAGAGGCAGATAACTAAATTGCGATGTTCGCGTTTCCCGGTAGACTCTTGTTAACAAACCGCCTTGATGGATCAATTCATATTTTGTTGTCTGTGAAAACTTGTCAAAAAACAGTTTAAGGCACAGTATGTATAAGTTATACTCTATGGTTTACTAGCTAGCTTCGTGCTGCACTCTGGCGGCAGAACATTGCAGTAATACCCCCTATTAAGGATCCAGAAGCAATTGGTTAATAAGCTGCACTGGACTGTTGGTTGGTATGGTACATGGTACCTACCTGAAAAGCTATGATGCCATAAGCAACAACCAGGTCTTGGAGCTGGGGCTGGTCCAGCAGACCAGCGCTGGGCGGCGACGAGTTGTCCAGCAAGATGCAGGTCCACACGCAGAGGGCGACCGTCGACACGATGCCCACGGATGTGACAGCTAGCGATCTGCAGACAGGCGCCCGTTTATTACATGCTTCTATTTAGTTTCACCTCTCGTTGTCGGTATGTAATCAAATTGCTTGTAAGCTAGGCTAGACCAGGCCGGAGCTTCCGGCGCTTTCTTTTCTATAACAATGACAGGCGATCACGTGATGCTTTCCATAGAAAACGATGCGCCGGAAGCTCCGGCCTGGACACGGCCCGGTCTAACGTGAGTCATCCTTTATTCGATTGACCTGAAACTTCACATACTTAATGTAGTAGGGTGATAATGCGACATAGTGGTACCACGGAGAAGATCTGCTGATGGAGGCCGGAGGTAGCCGTCGGAACTATGTGATACCTAAATACAATTATTATTAAGCACAGAAACTGATGAACTATTTCCGCTCACAGGAGCGGCAACCATTGTTTTAAATGTAGTATGTCTGACCTTACTTATTTACTATTTTGAGGACGGTGAGTTAATTTTATTACGATGGAGTTGAGACGATGGGCTTCCATCATAGGACGGGCCTTAAGGGCACTAAAAATGTTCAGCGGTGTCACTCACGAATTCGAGCCATCGTGCAGTCTAACGCAACTAGTTACGGCCAATCGCGCGCGTGATGCGAACTCATCAACCAATCGCGTTGTAGCGGTGTCACACCGCTGTACTAGCTCCGTTCGTGCCCCATTCTTATTGCCCGTAAGGCCAGTCCTGAGATATACGTCAATGGCTTCCATCCTCGGTCGGCAGTTTTGGACTTTAATGGCCCAACGTCCTTTCTTCAGGCCACTTACTTCATAAACTGAAATAAATGTCATATACTAAGAAAAAGTGACTAAGGCCTCCAGTGCCCCAGGCTGGAATCGAACCAGCGTCCTCTGCTATCGCGGCAGGTGCCTGTGCCATTCGGCCACCGGGCCACAGCGGCATAGGTCAAATTTTTCCAAGTATATGCACTTCTTACTGAAGGCTTATGGCGCCCCCTGGCCATCCCTAAGGAAGAACAGTATGGTTCGGACCTTCTAACTGCGATACCGAGTTAGCGAGAGAGATGGCGCTGCCAATCAATACTATTACACTTACTTCATGTCCTTAGGAGAGCCGAGCCACATGACTGGGCAGAGCAGGAGCCCTATGATGATCATCCACACGCAGTAGGAGATGCCGATCTCGCCCCCGGTGATCTTCCACCAGAAGAGCTGCATACTTTGGGATGCTGGAAGAAAATATCCATTATTTTTATAGTATACCCGCCATAATGTGGCAATGTCAGAGCGTTTTCACACTGTCCGATCCGATATCGGATGTAGGATCCTACATCCGCGTAGTCAGGCCGCGGGGGCGCGCCCACGCACACTACAATAAACATTATGCCTACACATAGTACACATACGCACACAAACAAACATTATCGGTCCGACAGCTGACGGGGGGCTCCGACATGGCATCAGAATTTATCGGAAGCGCCTTTCCGATATCGGATGTCGGAAGGCGCCTATTATGACAAAAACAGCTGCAGGATTGGCATTAAGTCCGCCTTTTTGTGTTGTCTATCGTTTTTTAGTAATGATTTCTTAAATGTATAAATAAATACAGAGAAACACAGTATATTTCTTACATTTTACTTCTTTCCGATATCCGATATCGGATCGGACAATGTGAAAACGCCCTCACGCTCTAGCCAGCCAGGGAATGTAGGACTTTAGAGAAGGCTAAATGAAACCGTGATAGTTCGAAGCTTTACCTTTGAGCTCTATCATCCAACATATGGAGATGGTCGAGCAAGCTCTTGAGGAGACAAACGTAATTCTTGGCGGTGCAATTCGCAAGGACCCCCGAAACATTAAAATGAGGTAAATAAATAACATACTTACATAAATCGATTTACTCTCACAGAAAGCTCAATAAGGCTTGTATTGAGGGTACTAGACGACGATATATAGAATACTTAATACATAAGTAGGTAATATATGGGGCATTATCTATGAAAAGGGACCTTATTGTAGATGGCGCTTACGCCGCACAGCGTCGCGCGGCATTGTATTTATATCGGAGCATCGTTAATAATGGCGTGAGCGCCATCGACAATAAGGTCCCTTTTCATAGATAACGTCACATATAAATACTTATAGCTAGAAAACATCCATAAAACATCCATCCATCCATTACTCAGGAATAAATATATGTGATAAACACACAAATAAATGCCCTTACCATGATTCGAACCCTGATCCTCCAGCTTCGTAGGCAGAGTCGCTACCGACTAGTTTGGCAGTTAGAACTTACCGACAATAAAGTTGGGCACGCCAGCGCTGAAGACCATGGCGTCAATGAGGAACGTCACCAGCCGCCTGGCGTGCTGTCCGAACGCCAGTTCCGCCACGGCGGCGTACGGATACCTGCAAACATTGCCATCCCATATGTAGTGGCTATAACTTACCGACTATAAAGTTGGGCACGCCAGCGCTGAAGACCGTGGCGTCAATGAGGAACGTCACCAGCCGCCTGGCGTGCTGCCCGAACGCCAGCTCCGCCACGGCGGCGTACGGATACCTGCAAACATTGCCATCCCATATGTAGTGGCTATAACTTACCGACTATAAAGTTGGGCACGCCAGCGCTGAAGACCGTGGCGTCAATGAGGAACGTCACCAGCCGCCTGGCGTGCTGCCCGAACGCCAGCTCCGCCACGGCGGCGTACGGATACCTGCAAACATTGCCATCCCATATTTATTGTCTGTATCTTTAGGTATTTCAATAAAAGTACCTAAACAAACAATTTGTAAATTTTCGGGTAGTTATAACATCTATTGGTTAACCGACCAATTACAAAACCGCCTGGATCAGTCACTGAACGACCTGACTTTAACCTACATTATTTGATCTTGTAATGTTTTCATCTACCCTCAACTGGCTTAACGAGCCATTTGAGGGTAGATTTTGTTTACTTTTATTTAAATACCTAAAGATACAGAGTATAGTGGCTATAACGGGTCTAACAGAATACAATTACATCATTTTTAGGCTTCCGTACCCTAAGCGTAAAAACGGGACCCTATTACTAAGACTCTACTGTTCGTCTGTCCGTCCGTCTGTCTGGCGCCAGGCTGTAACTCATGAACCGTGATAGCTAGACAGTTGAAAAAATCACAGATAATGTATTTTTGTTGCCGCTATAACAACAAATACTAAAAACAAAATATAATAAATATTTAAGTGGGGCTCCCATACAACAAACGTGATTTTTTTTGCCGTTTTTTGCGTAATGATGTGGAACCCGTTGTGTCCGTGTCCGAATCGCACTTGGCCCATTTTTTCCTTATATATCCGATGTTCCAGCTGGATTACACTAACTGTGGCCACAATTTCATCCCCACTTTACGTGTAAGGAAGGATTCTACCACTATTTTATTTTATCACATCAGACATCCTTAACATATGATTGATTTATCATAAATCATAACCAAGTAACCAACCTGTTCTTCTCCCGGATGTCAGGCGTGATCTGCCGCGCCAGGATCCAGCACCGACCGAGCAGCATCGCCGTGTATATCTGCAGCCCAAACACGGCCAGCACCAGCGGAATACCGAAGTAACCTGTACCGAAATAAGTTAGAGCTACACCAAGACAAGTCTGCAACGATTTTGATAGCATACGCAGTGCAAGTGTTAAGGATGACTCACGCTAGACCGGGCCGCGGCCGGACCGGAGCTTCTGGCGATTCTATATGGAAAGCACCACGTGATTATTTATCAGCCGTCATAGAAAATGACATGTCGGACGCCTCGGCCCGGGCACGGCCGGTCTAACGTGAGTCATCCTTTATTTATACGTCATAATTGCATAGAAGTTTGACGATTAAAATAACACTTGCACTGCGTGTGCTATCAAAATCAAAAATTAAAATTTTTTCGCTGATTGTACTTTCTCAACAGGCAATTTAACTAGTTACTCATCGAGACAATTCTAACAAATCCAAACACAATTAGGTTCTGTTGTATTATCACAAAGTTCCTATGGCCCCTGTCCTGTCCCCATTATCAGCAGAGACCAGAGGGCCCACCGCGAACCACATTCGATGCATTTTGCCTCCCTGTCACACTTACGAACGAATTTACAAGTGCGACACGGCAACACGTCGAACGTGGTTCGCGGTAGGCCATTATAGCAACGTGCTGCGCAGCGATACCAATTTCCAAAGTGCTGACTAGACGCCGACGCTCAAAAGACACTGTGGGGTCTCTCTTACAACTTAGAAAACTCACTGCACGCGATGACGCTCCTAAGAGCCTAAGCAGCGCGATGACCTCCCGGTCGGTGTCCCCACGTACCGAACAGGTCAACGATGCACAGACGGTGAACAGCACGCTGAGCCCGCCCACCGTCTCGCCCGCGGTGTAGTCGGAGTGGTGACAACTGCTTTACAACTTAGAAAACTTCTCACCGCACGCGATGACGCTCTTAGGCAGCGCGATGACCGGGAACACACCGAACAGGTCAACGATGCACAGCAAGGTGAACAGCACGCTGAGCCCGTCCACCGTCTCGCCGGCGGTGTAGTCGCAGTGGTAGGAGACGCGTCTACGAAACGCGCGACTGAATCGCTGCAACATGTGTACTGGAATACTCACCACAAGCGATGACGCTCTTAGGTAGCGCGATGACTGGGAACACACCGAACAGGTCAACGATGCACAGCACGGTGAACAGCACGCTGAGCCCGCCCACCGTCTCGCCCGCGGTGTAGTCGGAGTGGTGACAACTGCTTTACAACTTAGAAAACTTCTCATCGCACGCGATGACGCTCTTAGGCAGCGCGATGACCGGGAACACACCGAACAGGTCAACGATGCACAGCACGGTGAACAGCACGCTGAGCCCGCCCACCGTATCGCCCGCAGTGTAGTCGGAGTGGTGACAATCGCTTTACAACTTAGAAAACTCACCGCACGCGATGATGCTCTTGGGTAGCGCGATGACAGGGAACACACCGAACAGGTCAAAGATGCACAGCACGGTGAACAGCACGCTGAGCCCGCCCACCGTCTCGCCCGCGGTGTAGTCGGAGTGATGACAATCGCTTTACAGCTTAGAACACTCACCGCACGCGATGACGCTCTTGGGTAGCGCGATGACAGGGAACACACCGAACAGGTCAACGATGCACAGCACGGTGAACAGCACGCTGAGCCCGCCCACCGTCTCGCCCGCGGTGTAGTCGGAGTGGTGACAATCGCTTTACAACTTAGAAAACTCACCGCACGCGATGATGCTCTTGGGTAGCGCGATGACAGGGAACACACCGAACAGGTCAACGATGCACAGCACGGTGAACAGCACGCTGAGCCCGCCCACCGTCTCGCCCGCGGTGTAGTCGGAGTGATGACAATCGCTTTACAGCTTAGAACACTCACCGCACGCGATGACGCTCTTGGGTAGCGCGATGACAGGGAACACACCGAACAGGTCAACGATGCACAGCACGGTGAACAGCACGCTGAGCCCGCCCACCGTCTCGCCCGCGGTGTAGTCGGAGTGGTGACAATCGCTTTACAACTTAGAAAACTCACCGCACGCGATGACGCTCTTGGGTAGCGCGATGACCGGGAACACACCGAACAGGTCAACGATGCACAGCACGGTGAACAGCACGCTGAGCCCGCCCACCGTCTCGCCGGCGGTGTAGTCCGAGTGGTGGGAAACCAGCTGCGGCTTGGGGGAGCCCAGACGTTGCATCGCAGGGGGGTACTTCATGGTTCAAGACTAGAAAAGAATGCATCAAGAAGGAGTTCATAAAAGTGTACGGCGTGTGGCGAGCGTCTAGTGGAGCGTCGGGCAATCGCCATGTGATTGGACCCATTTTTACAAAGTACGTAAGCCAGTCCCATAGGCAGCAGGCCGCTCTGAGGGCCTACCGCAAAAAACAAAAATCGAAATTGTCTGCGTCTCTCTCTTGTTGCTGGTTGTGTACCTGTGTTGTTGGATATTTTTGCTTATAATTCGAGCGATAGAGATGCAGATTAACGAAATTTTGATAGGTAGGTGTAGAGTATATATGTTTAGTTTGTCTTTGATTTTTATGTTTTTGTGTCTATGATTGAACAAAAGAATAAATCATTCTTCTTAGACCAAACTAGATATGGTTGTTGTTTATTTCAAATCTTAATATTAGATGGCGCAGTCGGTAGGATCCGAACCTACGCTCCCACAGGGAATCTGATTTCTGATTTGAATCTGGTCCTCTGTTCCGTAGGTACCTTCTGCGTGAAACTTATAAAAATACCACTATATAAGTAAGTAGTTACCAATACGTGTACATTAATTAATTACTTTAACAACACTTAACAGTTTGTTACAATACATAAGTGTTACAACCTGTAGGTACTTTAATGAATAAGAGGGCCATTAAAATTGCTATTCAACCTTTATAAAAACCAAATAGTCTAGTTGAGATTCAAGGTTATATAATTATTATTAGTTAATTATGAGTTGGCCAGTTATATAATTATTATTATGTTGAATGAAATGCAGTTTCTTCTACATTTAATGCTAATTTTAATTTAATGCAGTACTCATTGACATTTGCGCTCGAGTCATTTAGTCTAGAGCAAAATATCAACCACGAAACTCGTTTAAAAACAAGTAACTTGTTAATTAGCGCTTAGGAATACTAAATAAATACATAATAAAAGACGGGCTATGCTCAGTGTGGGGTTCCATATAGGTACTTACCCAGGGCCGTCTTAAACTATGCTGGAGCCCTTGGACACATAAGAATTTGGGGCCCTTTTGGAAAGTGAAGAAAGCGAATTAAACTAACATTTTTCTACTATGATCTTCTATTTATTATGGGTAAACAAATATACTGTTACTGTCTATCCTTCGGGGCCCCCTAAGAATGGGGGCCCTGAGCACGGGCCCCGTGTGCCCTTTATATGGTAAAGACGGCACTGTACTTACCCGTCAGGACACAATAGGCTGCCTTGAACGGGGACTATTATATTAAGTATCATGTACCTACATTTATAACAAGCAAAAGGGAGTACCTTCCTTGATAAAGGGAGTACCGAGATAAAATGGCTTAACCGATCATGTTTTGAAAGTCTGTGTTGCCTTACTATCACGATTTTATTCATATTTTTTTATTAACTGATTTATTTTGAATTATTTCGGGAATTATTCAAATATTCATTGAATAAAATATTGTTGAAGACCCCTATTCGTTTTTACGATACCCCACACCATAAAGGATGACTCACGTTAGACCGGCCCGTGTCCGGGCCGGAGCTTCCAGCTTATCGTTTTCTATGGATGCATCACCTGATCGCCTGTCATGTCACAGAAAAGTAAGCTCCGGAAGCTCCGGCCCGGACACGGCTCGGTATAACGTGAGTCATCCTTAATATAGTACGATATTAACAAACAGTAGTCCGCATCTAGGCTAACGGGATAGCAATATTAGCAATTACCTAGGTACCTACGTTACGAGAAGCACAATTGAGTCTGGCATTCAATTATTACGATAGATGATGGATGCGGTGAATTGCAATTGCAAGATGACATGTAGGAAATGTTTCCGGTACTAAATTTATATTGCGAATACCGAGAATTTTTGATTCCGGTACTGTTTTTGCGCAAGAAAATAGTATCTCTACTAGGTCGAGTTAGAAGCAGTCCCAAGGTCCCAACAGTATTCTGAATGCTATTGCTGACAATAGTTATTTGTACAACAAGAGATCAAAGTTTGATATTTCTTCGAGTGCTTATTTTGAGTCCCGTGCAAGCGAAAGATTCTATAATAGATTCACGAGCGTAGCGAGTGAATCTAATTTAGAATCTTGAGCGTAGTAAGGGATTCAAAAGCGCACGAGATGTAAATAACTTTGATCTCGTGTAGTACACAAAATTTTTCACCCTAAGCAGTGAGAACATACCTAGAGGGACAGAGATAATAGAACCCAAGTATATCGAACTTGTATTAGACCCCGCATGTTGAAATGACCATAAAGGTCACTTGAATGTCATTTTGTCTCACTCAGTGAGCAAAATCGCATTTTGCTCACTGATTGACCCACAATCAGTGAGCAAAATGCGAGTTTGCTCACTGAGTGAGACAAAATGACTCAGTGAGCAAAATCGCATTTTGCTCACTGTTTTTAAGAAACAAAGTACCCTTGTTCGAGCTGCTGAGGTGAAAATATGATAGCCCAATTCTCGCCTATTGGATTGGACAAATTAAAGGGGTGGCAACTAGCCCTTATTGATAAGTAAATATGTACTTAAAATACCTAATACTAACCTTTAGCTTTAAGTTTAATTTATTTGTTTTAATTTTACTGTCTGTTACTAACAACTATGAAGCCTGTGTTCTTTGAAATAAAGATATTTTTATTATTATTGTATGTCTTTCCCATCACGGAACAATGGTGTTCCGGACCTTTGGGAGGCGTGCGCGGAGCCGAAGCCAACACGTAGAGGCCATTTTGACACTTTAATGGAATGTAAGGGGTACACCGAGCGGATGCTACCCTTACCCGTGTCATGAGACGCACGTAGAGGCAGCACCCGCCAGGGTGTAAGGGCTATTGAGAGTTGATGGTATCTAAAATGAACTAGGTTATTGGGTGAAAGCGATGGACTAGGTACTGAGCTATGGGGTAAAAAAACCGGACGCAGGCCTGCCTAATAAAACGGTATGCAATTTTATTTCCGGCAGACGGTGACTCGCCCTCACAAAATGGGCCCCCACAAAAAGCGACATCTAGGATGGCTCAAGGGCAACACCGGTGTGAGCGGCTCAGGGGTGTCGAGAGGTGTGCGCCGCTTTCTACCCAGTGGCTGTTAACAGCCATTGTGCCAACTCGCGTCTTATGCATATTTCACTTCCACCCCTGGAGCTTATAGCTCTAACGACTCCACTCTGGCCGGCCGGATAAGGCAAGCCATTATTATTATTATTTGCGTACACTAAACGGAATGTATTCCGTGGTATTCATAATAGAGGTAAACTCAGAGTACTGTCACTTACTCTGAGTGTAAATATATGTACAGCAGGCGCGTTAGTATCCGAACTACTTATGCAACTTAGCATAATATTAAAGAAGCCCGAAACAAGGTATACCTTGTACCTGTACCTACACAACATGGGAATTCAGCAGGGACCGATAATGTACTTTACCTATATAAAATAATCGGCCAAGAGCATGTGGGGCCATGCTGAGTGTAGGGTTTCGTAGTTACCATTCTGTCAAAATAGGCCAAACGGAGGCTATTAGTAAGTATCATAAGGGACTACCTTTGCAGCGCTTTGTACTTACGTCTTTTTACTAAGAAATGAAGATTTTTTTCAATTTGGACTCGTGGTTCAAAAGTGAGAGGGCCGGACACATATTTTTTAGGGTTCCGTACCTCAAAAGGAAAAAACGGAACCCTTATAGGATCACTCGTGCGTCTGTCTGTCTGTCTGTCTGTCCGTCTGTCACCCATTGCCCTGTTGCCCATTTTCTCCAAAAGTACTGGACCAAGTAAGTTGAAGTTTGGTACACATATGTAAATTCGTGACCCGACGGACATCTTACGTAAGGCCACTTTTGGGGGGTAAACGAGAAAATTAAAAAATAATATTTTTTAGACTATATATATCGTGTTACATATCAACTGGAAGAGCTCATTTTGAGAATCTCAAATATGTATTTTTTGTAATAGTTTAGAAGTTATTTAAGAAAATAGCCAAAAAATTACCCTCCCCCCTTCCCCTTTATCTTCGAAACTACTGGATCTAAAATTTTGAAAAAGTATACAAGATAGTTCTTTACCTTCATACATTCTTTTTTTGTATATAAATCAATGTGCCACATATAAAAATAAACTTTTATCCAAGTATGAACTTCGATTTCGTCCCTACTCACCCCATTTTACGGTACATTACAAACCTTACCATAGCATAGACCCTCATACATAAAAAAGTAATAATAATAAAAACAATAAGCGTTCTCAGAAATTCATCTCCTTTAATAATTTGATCAATTAATTAATCAAGTTTTTAAGTGGCATTAATTAACTTAAATAAAATGGTTCATAATTATCGATAGGTAAATAATAGAGATTATAATAAAGGTAATGTTTTTACACTTAACACATTTGGAAACATTTAAAACTTAAACTTAAACAGGTTTACATGTTAAAGTGCTAATTATTGGCGCCTCTGCAGTTTTAATTAGTTATTGTTTTTTAGGATTTCGTAGTCATCTAGAAACCCTTATAGTTTCGCCATGTCTGTCTGTCTGTCTGTCCGAGGCTTTGCTCCGTGATCGTTAGCGCTAGAATTAGCTGCAATTGCAGTTGGCATGGCATGTAGAGCAGTAAACTAAAAACTATAAGAATTTTTTTTAGGGTAGGTACACCTCCCATACAAAATGCTATCTTTGGATTATTTATTTTTTTGCTTTGTCCCAAAAGTGTCGGGTATCGTTGCATAGGTCTTTCAAAACGAATAAGGGTCCCCTAAAACCATTTTTTATATGGTTGATATTTTCGGAAATATGCGCTCCGAAAGAAAAAAACCGGCCAAGTGCGAGTCGGACTCGCGTTCCAAGGTTCCGTACATTACCCAATTTTTAAAAATGTATTTTTTATATGTGAAACGCGAGTGCATTGCCTTTAAAAAACCCATAGGAGTCGGATCAAAAACTAAGTAATTAGTCTGACTCACGCTTACCTGCATATTTCTAAAAGGTTTTCCTGTAATTTTTTTTTCTGTAAAGAACTATTTTGTATATTTTTTTCAAAATTTTAGACCCAGTAGTTTCGGAGATAAAGTGCCGAATGGTCATTTTTTGGCTATTTTGTTAAATAACTTCTAATCTATTTATTTTAAAATTACAAAAAAAAAACTATTCGAGATTCTCAAAATAAGCTCTTTCATTTGATATGTAACACGATATAGTTAAAAAAGCATTTTTTTTTATTTTCTCTGATACCCCCCAAAAGTGGCCTCCATGTTTAAAATTCGTTTGTTTACGTAAGATGTCCGTCTTTGGGTCACATATTTACATATGTACCAAATTTCAACTTATTGGTTGGTACTTTTGGAGAAAATGGGTTGTGACAGACGGACAGACAGACAGACGCATGAGTGATCCTATAAGGGTTCCGTTTTTTCCTTTTGAGGTAAGAATACCAATTTGTGACGCCAGTATTTTCGTTCTAGGGCATTTTTTCAATTTAGAGGGCTGCTCTAATATCACCATAAATCTAAAATTGGAGATTGACGCCAATTTCATTTCTGATCAAATCGACCGATTTGATCAGTCCCGTCTGGATACCGTGTAAGTACAATGGGGTTGGCAACTGTCAAAGGTTTTTAAAGATGGCGCTTGCATAGGTTTTACCCGTGTGTATGTAAGATACAGATCTTTAGGTATTTAAAGAAGAGTAAACAATATCTACGCTCAAATGTCTTCTTAAGCCAGTTGCGGGTAGATAAAAACATTACACGATCAAATAATGTAGGTTAAAGCCAGGTCGTTCAGTGACATCAGACAGATCCAGGTGGTTTTGTATTTGGTTGGTTAATCAATAAATGTTATACCATGGTCTAATAAAACATGGTCTTCCATTCCCAGAGTGACACGGGCCTACGTCACAATAACATTGCCACTTTATTTCAACATAACATGTTACATGGGTACATTATACCTATGGTTAATAAGTTAAAATATTTCTTTATAATTTTATAATTTTCATTTATATGTATTTTAGCTTAAATTTTACAATAACACGTCATTTTTAATTACTCGTTAGCAATATCTTCCGATTCACGAAAGAAATTTCAGACTTTCGGGTAATTCTGTTTATACTACTGGCAACGCAGGATAGCGCTGTGCACATTTGACAATTCGGATCTAGATAACTTCATGCCCTGACCGTCATCCTTGTCGAACGCGTGTTAATTGTTATTTCCTTCTCGCTCAGTGTCAGCAGTCGCAGTGTTTTCCAAACTTTTCACGTCGTAAGCTTGGTAATTAATGTGTAACTGTGAATTAGTTTTTTAAACGTTTGTCTTGTATAGATAAATAAAGTTTAATTTAATACATTAGATTTGTTTTATTTTACTATGTATCTACATGAATAACTTAAAATTAATGCCGTTAAAATAATTTTCACCGTTGGTTAAAATTCTCCCACATTTCAAAGTTTGAGAACCTGTAAACAGCATGATGACGTAGGCGCGTGTCAGTTAGGTCATACGCGAATCTCGGAATGGAGTACCAGGCGGAGTATATTATTATACCATGTGTTATACTTAAATTCACAAATTATTTGTGACGTTCCGCGGCACGTATGGTGGCTGGCGCTTACGTCGCATAGCGCCGCAATATTATTGGAGCGGCGTTAATAATAGCGTAAGTGCCAACCACCATAAGGTACGTTTACCGTGGGATGTCACATTTGTTTACTTTTATTTAAGTACCGTAAAATGGGGTGAGTAGGGATTGCGAGGAGAGTCGGGTTATGAATGGAGAGAGAACCCAACTAGCAAATCTATGTGCTATAAAAGTTGAGAGCACGTTTTTATTTTCGCTTTTTGGTGCTATAAAAGGTGTAAAAACAGTCGAATAAAAGTCCTGTAAGCGTTTACTCAACGCGAAAAGGCGCACTTATACAGACTAAAAGTGTTATAAAAATCGAGTAAGCGCTGTATAAGAAGCAAATCGATGCTGCAAGAGTTGAGTAAAAGTGGATAAAAGCGCTTCTAGTGTTTTAATAGCAACGATAGTGCTTTTATTCGACTATTTGTTCTATAAACATTAGCAATTTACTATTACTCAGTGAAAGTGTTCTATAAAAGCAGCCGCACTGCTTTTTCTCAGCAAAAATGTTTCGGAAAGTAGCCAAATTGCTTTTACTCGGCATTTTAAATGTGTAAGAGTGCAGTAAATGCTTTTATTCAACTAATATGTGCTAAAAACGATCTCAGGTAAGCGATTATATTACAATTATTTTATTATGTTTGAGGCCTAATCGTCTTCACGTGTCTAATAAAACAAAAAGGTACTTAAGTATTTTTTTACTGCTGTCATCCATGACATTTATTTTTACCGTGATTGTGTACATAAGTTTTTACTGTCTGTAAGTACACGTAATACAGTAAAACCTAGCGCGAAAAATACTTTATTGATAAAACCAAAGGCACTTTCTCTTATATCTCATTAATTCGACTATAAGTCGAGTAACTGCGTTTACTGCTACACTTATAGCACATGATGTCGCCATGTTTATGGATTTATAGTCCGGTGGCCGACTGCATGAAACCCTACCTGATAAAAAAATAGAAAAATCCTACTCTGTAGGGGTAGCTGACTTTTAGCAGCTTCAACTGCTCTTGGACGGCCGTGGCTTAACTTGACAAATTTTGCGCAAGTGGCAAAAAAGTGGTACAAATATTCATCAAAAAACAAAAGTGGTCAGCTACATCCTGTGTTGGCTGGTTCCTGTGTCCGACCGAATTTGTGGTACCAAGTGAGCTACAATTTACCTCATCGAAAAATAGAATGTCACTTGTATGGTAGGATAGCTGCCATTGACATTTTTTTTAATGCGGACGGACTGCAAAAGCTGCCAGGCTAAGGTGAGACCGACCAAGACATACGTCAACAAATTTAATGTAGGTATTACAATCAGTTTTTTTCATTCTATTTTTCGATGAGGTAAATTGTAGCTGTCACGTTGTACCACAAATTCGGTAGGACACAGGAACCTGCCAACACAGGATGTAGCTGACCACTTTTGTTTTGCTGTCCTCAATTCTATTATACGATGGGGTTTTTTTTTGATGAATTTTTGTGCCACTATTTTGCCATTTGCGCAAAATTTGCCAATTTAAGCCGCGGCCGACCAAGAGCAGTTGATGCTACTAAAAGTCAGCTACCCCTACAGAGTAGGATTTTTCTATTTTTTTATCAGGTAGGGTTTCATGCAGTTGGCCACCGGACTATATTGAAACGACAACATGGCTGACTTGTGCTGTTAATGTAGTTCAAAACTCTTTAAAAGTACTCTAAGCTGAATACATTTTGAATAAAACCTGTAAATACACTTCAGCTCCTATAACAGCGGTTTGAACCCCATTACCCGAATTATGATATAAGCGCGCTGTTACAGCAGCATTGTTGCCAAATGGTTATTGGATTGCTTTTAATAAGCTTTTATAGCAACAGAGAAGAGAATTGAGTAACAGTTGTATTAAAGCGCCTTATTCAGACAATTAGCTATTCTATAGCTGTTATATGATTTTAATAGAACAATTATGCTGAATAAAAGTGATTTAGTAGCGCTAACTCAGCATTTATTAAAAGGTGGAATAAAAGTGCTAAAAGATAGTGCTATAAACGTTTATACGACATGATTATAGCACTAATTAGCGAAAATTGCTAAATAGTCGAGTTAACCGCTATTATACGATATATTGGTGTTTCAACAACCGTAACTCGGCTGTTATACGATTACAGGCTGAGTAAATCAATTCTTATACGACTATTTTGCTAGTTGGGAAGGGATTACAGGGGGGTGAGATGGTTTTTAAAGGCTACTGCTAATACCTAAATAATGTATTCCTATTACAAATTGAGCTATAGTAATATTCATAAAAAAAATCGATTCAACAACGTTTCAAAATCAACTTTTGTATGAAATCCCATCTCACCCCAACTACGAGGTACTACGGGGTGACGAGGGATTTTGTGTTTATCGTTAAAGTTATGAAATGGAACTAAGTGCCTAAAATCATACAAAAACTAAAATACAAACGGCCGGAACATTTATTAATAAAATTAAGTTTGTATAAAATATAAAAATAAAATGTTATCGAGGTTTGAATGTCCGTTTTGTCCCTACTCACCCCATTTTACGGTACCTAAAGATACAAAGTATAGTATTGTTCTATGAAACAAGTCTCCAAGGCTTAAAAGGCTAGCAGCCATCAGGACCACGGCCGCCAGGATCCATTTCACCTCAAAAAACTAATTTGTAAACTCATTAAACGTAGGTAAAAAAGAAACAAAACTTACCTACTCTGTTTCCTCTCTGCCACAAACAAGTGTTTTTTTTTTAGTTCTGATAATAAACATCAACATTAACTTTTAGCATACAAAAACATTTGATACGCATTCATTATTTTAATTCGAATATTTGGTTTAAAACAATGGGAAACTAAAAATATATTCACCGATTACCTTTAGGTAATGCTAAAACTTTAAACATTACCTACGATTTTATTTATTTATTATTAGTATCACAACAATTTATCAAATTCGTCGTTTCAATAACTATACCGCGCAAAACTTTTTTAAATTTTAATAGGAACTTTTTTAATTCAGTCTTTATAAGGCAGAGAGTTTTGGCAGACGGCGACGCTGGCCGCCGTCCCGCGGATTATATGTAACGTACCCTAATTAGTTCATTCTACTCCACTGTGCAGCACACTCGCACACACAAGGCTTCTTTGAATATCGAACGGCGCTCCACAAACCTCAACGAAATCGCAAGCGATTTTTGATAGATTGCGGCGTTTGATCGATCGAGCGAATTCGTTGCTCCTCAGTAGTCGGCGGTGTATCGCAATGTAATTATCGGTGACGTCTCGTCTGCGGTGCCTATTATGTAATCATATCTTTAGATCTTATACTGTAATAGGTTGAGGGCATTTATAGGTGCGTAATGCGCGACGAGCTACGCCGAACATCATACGTCTGTCTCATTCCACCGCATTATCCTGAGGGTCTACCGCGAACATTGACAATCAAATTTCGTTATTTACCCCTCTTTCGCTCTTGCATATTTCAACGATAAAGAGGCAAATAGACGGACGTCACGGTTGGCGGTAGGCTGTCTTCTCTTTGGCATCAGATCCGCACCCCGCTCCGGAGTGCGAGCGGGACATCGCTGTAGCGTCGTCTCGGTCACACGCCGAAGGAGCTTGTATGTTTTTAATAAATGCAAGTCCCGTCCTTAAGAGACTAGAACACATTTTCTACGTAAGTGTACTTTCTATCCAGCTATTGTCTGAATCCGAAAGAACATACAACCGTTTGAAATGCAGTATACTTATGCCCTTTTAGCACTCTAAGGTCAACCTATGTATTGTCTAACTAATCATAATCCACTTTGTACTTGTCGTTATGGCCATTATAAGTTGAGCTCTGTAACTGTAATGGTACAGCCAAAAGGAAAATGTATTAGCTTTTAAGCTGCAGGTACGTTCCCTACCACTTACAACAGGAAAGGTACCCAACTGTCCGGCTCCGATTTGATTTATTTTTATATATGTCATAGGTACATATATTTATTTATTTAATTTTATTGCACAATAAAATTAAGCACAAATGGCGGACTTAATGCTCTAACCTAAGGCATTCTCTACCACATAAAGGGTGTAACGAAAAAAAAACTGTAATCTTCAAATGAAAAATTGATGCAATTGATAAGGATTTTTGGATTTTAGGATTACTAGAATATAAAGCTACTTTTAATTTAAATAATTATCAGTTTTTATTCTCTTTATTCATTTCTCATCTTAAGTTAGGTTATTTATAATATGAATATAAAAGTAAAATATAAAAACACTTACAAAACAATAAAAAATAATATAAACACATTATAAAAAACCTAACCTAGGGTGCCGCCAGCAGCGGGGCAAGGCCCAAGCTACCGGTGGTCAGGGCTGCAGAGAGAGGAACCGGCGGACTATCCGCGCCGTGTCCAAGATCACCGCCTTCTGCATCTGACCCTTGATCCAACCACCTAGCGAGAGTCTCTCAAGGTGTTGGTCGAGACTCTTCGCTATTAGACCATTCACCATTCAGTTTTTATTATTATTATTATTTCTGTAGGAGTGATAGGCAGCTTTTTCCTAGCGCATTCAGTGACATAGAGAGTTTTGTTCAAGCAAATTGCTAGTTAATTACTGGTTTGATTATATGTTGGACAACATGAAAAATAAATGGGATACGTGTTTTGTTATTTTAGCTCAAACTATATTTCACGAATAAAAACACACTTTAAAATTTCATACTTCTCTTCGTTTCAGGCACTTGTCCCACCGCTGACGATGAGCGATAAGCGAGTAGAACGATAAACTAGAAACGAGTGGGCGAGCGGCGAGAAGCGAGTGTTAGCTCCAATAGTTTTGTCGCTCGGCTATAGGCGAGTGTTCGTGCAGCGTAGCCGAACACGCGGACTGATTGGTCTCGCAGCTTGAGTTCTAACTACGAACCGAGCATCGCCGAGCGAGTACCGCTGAGCTAGTTTTATCTTATCGCGGCAATAACTAAGAGAGCGTGTGTTCTCGCCGGCAGTGTGAACAGCCAGCGATGAACTATTAATATATGTGTCTCTTTTATTAACACAGGATCCTAATATTTGTTCGTTTCTTGGACGAGAAAATCGCCGATAGTTATCGCTTACTCGCTCTTGGTGCCAACAAGTGCCTTACTCACTTTGGTTTGAATCCCAGCACCTCCACCATGTCGCGAACTACCGGATTTGACGCAGAAGAGCCACGATACAAAATTCTACAATTTCACTGGATTAATGTTAAGAAGTTCTATAACGACTTTTTACTGCCGTGTTTTGCGCTAACCTAACAATTGTTTTGTTTTCCTAAGTACGCTGTTAAGTGGATGGGTCAAAAATAAAAACAAAACACGATAACAACATTCCGAAGACCGAGCTACTATGGTTTGCTAGTGGCGACGCCCTCGGCACGTATGTTAAATAGCCCACAGTAACTCGATATGCGTATCGACGGGGTTTGCGTTCATTGACATGGCTTACTAGCACTTTCTTATATCTCTGTACTTTGTTTTCATAAATATCATAATGAAATTATTAAGGTGAGGTGGGGCAAGAGAAACAGTTTATTTTGCTCAAGGTAAGAGAAACTGTATGGGGAATGTCCTTTTACGTAAGTAGGTATTTGAAGTAAATTTTATTAATGCATTACTTTTATTTGTACTATTATCATTTAATTTAGATTTTAAAATCTTTAAGTAACTGTTTATTCTCCCTCCAAGTGTTTCTCTTATCCCATAGTTTATCTTACCCCATCTAATCCTACAAGGCTCTAAAGCCGGGTATTCATTAGGCAACATTTGTTAATAAACTGTTGAATTTGATCACCATGTTTTGCAACAAGTTTACCATAAACACTGTTTCTGAAACTTAGCAGTCCACACTAGTTTAGTTGTTGCTAGGATGTCGCCCGAGGAGGTAGTACTATTTCCATGTTTCTAAACTTGCGTCACACACGTCCACACTCGATGACATCTGTTTATAAACGTTTATAAACTGAATGTTTCGTCTTGTTCTCCACCTAGAGTGGGGAACACAGCAACATGTTTATGCAACAATATTTCATCATCCTTGTTTATACATGTTTACAGAGGTGATGAAACATCGTGCAACACTATTTATAAACAGTCATTAAACAGTGTTTATTAACAAAAGTTGCCTAATGAATACCCGGCTTAACAATACCGTAGTAGAAGTTGTAATAAACGGCCGCAGCTATTGTCACTACGGACTGTTTGTACGGATTGTTCATAAAAAATATGTACGAAAAAGATGCAGAATAAAATATATCCATTTAATTTATTGTGTTTATTCGGTAGTCAAAATCGTAAAAAACATATTTTATTACATACGTTTATATTTTATATCATAGCCTATACAGCACCAATCAAAGAACAAATCAAAATACTTCTGTATGTTTCAATATACTTCATATACTTAACTCAAGTTTCAAGAATTTCAATAAATTATTTATTATTTTTGAAGAAACAAAAGGACCAGTAAAAGTTTTTTGATTTGTTCATTTAGTTATTTACACTAAGTTTACTGTACAAACCCAATTATTTAATGAAAATAGTAATAAAAAAATTCTTTGGAATGTAATTCTAGTAAAGATTAAAAATATAATAGCATGCTCAAGTCAAAGAAATACTTTAAAAAATGCGGAATCTGAAAGAAGTATTTTGACATCGATAAATTGTAGGGAAATAGGTCAAAGTGGAAAAGATCGGCATATAAAATTTATTGCAGGGAAGACCGCCAAGAACGCTCTTATTTGTATACGAACATCGCTCATACACAGTCAGAAAAGAAGAGCTTCTCTCCTGCTCTACCGACCTTTTGTAAGTGGAGTATGTGTTCAAACGCAAAAGTTTAAAGCGACGAAAGAGCTTGTAGCCGGTCTTCCCTTATAGACGGTATTCGCCACAATGACATATGTTTATTCCCTTCCCAAAGTCCTGGCAAAACTGGTATGTGCACGATTTTATCTTTGAGTTTAGCAAACTACTTATTTATATAATATACATAATATTTATATAATATACATACACATACTTACCAACAAGTTACCACACGATGTGACCCGTTTTAGTTTGCCATCGAGTGTATATACATTAGGTTATATATAAAGGCCTGCAAAATAGTTAATAAATACTAGTTTCAATACTTAGATTTGATAAAATATATAAACGTCTAACGGCGATCATCTATGTATATTATGCAATGCACATCATCAACAGCATATCGCAACTTTGCTTCTATATGACTCATTTATTCTTAAGATTTTGAACGCCAAAAACACCTAAAAGCGTCACAACTAGTCGTGCCCACAGCGCCATGAACACATAGGTGTTATGGCGTACGCTGTCACAGTAAACTTCACACTTTCAAGTAAGGTTTATATTAGGTTGCTTGCGCCCGTGACGTTGGCGTGTGAGTGACGTTTTTGTTTATGACGTAAAGCGTTCAAAGGGTTAATTATGTTTTCACTGTGCAGCAGAAGTATTCACGCGAACAAATCGTTCAAAATGATCTACACACATTTTAAAAAGTACCTACAATAAGTTTTGAATAAGTAAATTTATTTCAAACATATAATTTAGCGTGGGGTTATTGATGGTCACTTCTTTCTTAATTCGGTTATAAGTCGCCAGATGACAAGCAAAACTTACAAGTTCAGAGCCATCGTGAACCGTACAAGTATCAAAATAAGGTTGATTTTTATTTAGTTATTACTCTACTCTATTAAACTCTAAATCATAATTAGATTCCAAAAAAAGTAAGTCAATGTTGCCACTGCAATAATTTGTTTGTAAAATAGTAAATTCCTTTTTATAAATAAATACGCTAAGATAATTTATTTATTGGTAATTTTACTCCTACGATTTAAAAAAAGTACTTTTATTTACTTATTTTTACATAAATACAAGACGCGCTAGTAAAAAGTGGCAACATTGTCTTACTTTTTTTGGAATCTAATTATGATTTAGTTTAGAGTATAGTGAATTGTGGTAGTCACCTGACAACAGTATAGTTAGACCAAGAAAAGTCCTCAACGATTTTGATAGCACACGCAGTGCAAGTGTTATTTATGCGTCATAATTTCATAGAGGTTTGACGGTTAAAATAACACTTGCACTGCGTGGGCTATCAAAATCGTTGCAGACTTATCTTGCCTAACTCAATTACCTATACTCTGTATCTTTAGATATTTAAAAAAAAATAAACAAAATCTACCCTCAAATGGCTCCTTAAGCCAGTTGAGGGTAGATGAAAACATTACATGATCAAATAATGTAGGTTAAAGTTAGGTCGTTCAGTGACAGATCCAGGTGGTTTTGTATTTGGTTGGTTAATCAATAAATGTTATAACTACCCGTAAATGTACAAATTACTTGTTTAGTTTTATTTAAGTACCTAAAGCATAGACTAGGAATCCTCTAGACGGAACTTAGAGCAATTATTTCATAAAACCGATGCTGCCAAAAATACAGGGGTGCGGGGGACGAGGTGAGCGAGTCCCGTGCCGTGATTGGTCCGTTCAAAGACACAGGGTCACACAAAGACACATTGACTCGAAAATGGAGTAAAACTACCGTATATTTGTGGCAGAGGGGGTAGCGCTACTATACTCAGTCTGGAGAATGTCTTGTCTGTGACCTAAAGATACAGAGTGTAGGGTAAGAAATGTCTCGACAAACAAGTCTAGCTAAGTTACAAGTCGAGTAGCTAAGTTACAAGTCGAGTAGCTAAGTTACAAGTCGAGTAGCTAAGTTACAAGTCGAGTAGCTAAGTTACAAGTCGAGTAGCTAAGTTACAAGTCGAGTAGGTACGGCGAGTCGAGAGCCCCGAGGCCGGCGGCGACTCCGCCCTCGTTCGCGTCCGCGAGCTTCGTGCGCAGCATGTGGCCCACTTGCCGGTTGCTGTAGATTTTGTCCTTTGATCTGGAAAAAATGTTAAAGTAAAAGTAAAATTGACAAAAAAAAATTGATAAAAATACATAAAAAGACTAGAGGACACAAATTAAATTGTATTAATGAAAACATTTTAACTTGTGTGTGGGTCAAAACAGCTTCTTTTTTAGAACTGTCAAAACGATATGCTTATATGGAATTTATGTATATGAAAACGAGTATAGTGACGTCACGGTCAACTCATCTACTTTATTTATTTTTATATTTCAATCCGATTTATTACAAGCTTTTATTTACTTTCACCTGTCCCGTTGTCTGTAATCAAATCTTGCAAGTTAAATTTGATTCACGTTCCGGTTTCTGATTGAGCTGAAATTTTGCATGCATGTCTAAATCGGATGACAATGCAATATTATGGTACCATCGAGCTGATCTGATGATGGAGACAGGAGGTGGCCATAGGAACTCTGTGATGAAATAACGCAACCTAATTGTGTTAGGGGTTTTTAGAATTCTCTCGATGAGTATTAGTTGTCTGTCGTAAGAAAAGTACAGTCAGCGATAAAAGCTAGTACCAAAAATGAAATTTTTGGCAAAAACTTTAACTGCTTTTTATGTTTTTTTCTAATAATTATCTGGTGCTTTATTTCGTGTACGGTGTGAAAGAATTTATTTGTAGAGGAAATTTCCATACTCGCAACCACCGCAATCCGTGCGTTGCTCTTAACCAATTATTTATTTTAAAAAATACTAAAGTTAAAAAAAAGTTCTAAACAAGTATAAAATCAAATTGATCGAGGTTATAATGAAGGCTAATATCTGGTGGAATATTGTTTTTTTTTTAATTAATCCGTTTTCTTATTTTGCAACCAGCGACCCGTTCGTGACGGTATGTCTAGTATATAGTTACCCGATGATGACGCCGAAAATCCCCAATTCGGACACCAGGTCAGTGAGCGGCGGCGGCACCTGGCCGCCCGGCCGGACCACGTAACCGGATACCTGCAATAACACGCCGTTTTACAGTTCTAGAGTTAGAGCGTTTTCACATTGTCCGATCCGATATCGGATGTAGGATCCTACACCCGCGTAGTCAGGCCGCGGGGGCGCGCCCGGGCGCCAGCGGTCACGCACACTACAACAAGCTAATGTTTGTGTGCGTATGTGTAGGCATAATTGCCTACACATAGGCAGCACACAAACAAATATTCTCGGTCCGACAGCTGACGGGGGGCTCCGACATGGCTGAATTTATCGGAAGCGCCTTTCCGATATCGGATATCGTAAGGCACCTATGACAACAGCTGCAGGAGAGCGTCATTGGTATCAAGTCCGTCCTTTTGCATTATTTATAATTTTTTAATAATAATGATTTATTAAATGCATAAATAAATACAGAGAAACACTTTTGACTTACAGTTTACTTCCTTCCGACATCCGATATCGGATCGGACAATGTGAAAACGCTCTTAGGAACTAGTGACAACATTACAATTCAGTTTTACAGCCCTGCCAAAATAGCCAAAATACATTAACTATTTGACGCCTATAAAATACCAGGGCCATGTTGCATAATAAACTACAACTAATATTACAACCGGAACTCCTTTTCTAATTTCACTAATTAAAAAAGGAGTTCCGCTTGTAATATTAGTTGTAGTTTATTATGCAACATGGCCCAGGACGTAGCTAATATACACACGTGAGACGTGAGGAAGTGACAGGAATTTTTGTGATAGCCCTTTGAACGCCACGCCTATCGTGTGCGCCGCGTCATTGTGAACATTGTCTGAATGCACGAAGGTTTATACTGAGCTGTAGCCGCGCGCGTCAGATGTCGACTTTGGTGGCCAAATTGATATGATACCATATTTTTTTATAGTTTTGAAAAAGAAACGGTAAATGGAATGGGAAATGGTATGGTTTGTTTTACAATGGTAAAAGGGCATAAATATGATGCAACCTGTAAAATGTGTAAACTAACCAGCGGAGGTAATATCCTTTCCATGAGGATGTATGCGGCTCGCTCGCGACTGTGTCTCATCCGTAGCAACGCTTCGCGGATGTCCGCTCCATATAAGTTGTTACCGCCGCCCTCTCGCTGAGGTTTTAGCACGAACCTGTGCACAAATATAGACCGAAATAAAACTATTGAAACGGGATTATATCGCGTATATTGAATTCATACTACATCCCGACGTTTCGAACCCTTTACAGCGTTCGTGGTCAACGGGTGACTGAGGAAAAACTACAATGTGCAAAAACTACCCACTTACAAAATAAAGCGCTGTACAGGCTTCGAAACGTCGGGATGTAGTATGAATTCAATATACGCGATATAATCCGTTTCAATAGTTTTATTTCATGAGTAACTATCGCGGTAACCGAAGATAATATTAAATATAGACAGCCATTATAGGGTTATTGACAATGATATTGTAACTCAAGATAGGCTATAGACGTTCTAAAATTGAAGCGCTTTCCGTGTACAAATTGGACAAGTTGTCTTTAGTCGCGCCTGGGCAAGCGAGAAATGAGCACGTGCTACCGAGCTCCCGCTCATCGAAAGAAAAAGAGGCAAGCTTATAATTAACATCGAGTATGACAAAGATGAATGGCATGCGAAAATAATAATAAAAAAAAAAAACAAATTTCTTAATGGGTATAGAAATAAATATGAAAGCTTTTTTTTTTGCTCCTTATGTATGAGTAATATGAGTATAGCCTATCTACAGTTATATAATATCATTGGTTATTGACTAATTTAATAAATCCTAACGCCTGTAAAAAGTAACTGCAAAGAAACGGATTGAATGTTGTAGTATAAGTATGACATCTATCATCACGACATCGTAAAAATTATAGCATTTTCGGTGCAGCGGAGTGGTGTTAACGGAATTGGTATAAACAATTTCAACCCTAATGATTCATTAGCGTTAATATTAACCTTAATTTACCATTTCAGTTGGTATAGATAAACCAATTCCGTTAACACCACTCCGCTGCACCAAAAATGCTATAACATTTACGATGTCTGGTCATCACTGTCCTTAGATTGTCTCAGATCATTGGTTTTGACAATTAAATGATGGAAGATGGAATAATGGATGGATATGATTGTTAACAAACCGTTCAGCGTCTGCCAGGGCCATCTCGACCGCTCGCTCGCCGCTGTCGTCGAAGTCCAACGAGTACAGCCCGGTGAATATATCGCGCACTCGGCCCGATATAGCGCCAGCGCCTACAAAAAAATACATTTAATTTACATGTTTTGTGCAAAAAATCATTTTTTTGTATGATTAGGTACAAGTACGTATTCATACATAAATAAATTCCTCATCTCTGATCCCTATACTGCCCTGCTAAGCCGAGTGGCGCTATCTCAAAAGAAAATGCATTGCTAATTTATACTTTAGTTTCTATAACTGAGAATTCCATTTACAAAATCATTAGTTTTTGAGATAGCGCTTTTCGGCTTAGGAGGGCAGTATAGTATTGCATTGCTACTTAAGTGCTAAAGCTAAATAGGTAGAAATACAGTGACGTGACCGTTGGAGCCACTTTTACCTCCCTTTTTTGGGGTTAGCCAAGAATGAATCTCGTGGCTAGGGTATTTGATCAGCTCAGTACGATCCAAGACACAATCGTGCCAAGCGGCATCGCCTGAGACAAAAGTGCATACTGCTCCATACATTTGTGCACTTACTTCCCGTACCTATACCTGCCTTTTGTTACTAAACTGCCTCGCTCGCCCGTACCTGTATAAGGATTGTGTTCCACCTGGCCATCACTCTCATTAAGCAAAATGTGAGACGCAAATACACATTGGACAAAGAGGTTGGACAGGTGGAATACCAACCTAACATACTCGGATGTACCATGAAATGTTTCATAGACAAAGCCCGGTTTGACGGGAGCAAAAATGCACTTTTCCTAGGCTTAATTAAATATCGACTATTCTATCGACATCCATACGAAGAATAGTTATTTGTACAACAAGAGATCAAAGTTTGATATTTCTTCGAGTGCTTATTTTGAGTCCCGTGCAAGCGAAAGATTCTATAATAGATTCCCGTCGCTACGCTCGTGAATCTAATTTAGAATCTTGAGCGTAGTAAGGGATTCAAAAGCGCACGAGATGTAAATAACTTTGATCTCGTGTAGTACACAAAATTTTTCACCCTAAGCAGTGAGAACATACCTAGAGGGACAGAGATAATAGAACCCAAGTATATCGAACTTGTATTAGACCCCGCATGTTGAAATGACATTTGACTATAAAGGTCACTTGAATGACATTTTGTCTCACTCAGTGAGCAAAGTGCGATTTTGCTCACTCATTTTGTCTTACTCAGTGAGCAAAATCGCATTTTGCTCACTGTTTTCAAGAAGCAAAGTACCCTTGTTCGAGCTGCTGACGTGAAAATGGATTTTATCGCCAAGGCTTAAGTGTTTAAAATCGGAAAGTTTTGAAAAAAATATAATTGTATATTACGAAAAATTATATAAAATATTAAAAAAACACAAACAGTTCATTTTAATTTTGTGTACAACTATAATATTTCTGAATATCGTAACGGTGGTACACTCATCGTGCTTTTTTATCGACTTCAACTTATAAAATATGTGTCCTCGCACTATTGAGACGTCAGCACATAATTTCTCCCGTCAATCCGGGCTTTGATCATAGAGTATAAAAAGTGTTTACCTAAGAATTGTTCGAGCGCGCCGGGAGCCGCTAGCGCCTGCTGTACCTTCTTCGTACCAGCCAGCTGGTAGTGTATGGACGGACATTTGATTGCTCTGGGGACAAGAGAAGCTAACTTGTCGACTAATACCGACCAGGCCGCGTAGCGATCGAAACGCAACTGTCACTGTCGCATTAATATGGAAGAGTGATAGAGAGACACAATTTAAAGCGTTTCGTTGTCGAAGCGATAGCGATTGACACCTTGGCTAGGCAGCCAGAAATATATATATATTATGTTTAATCATTAGTGTCCGACCGAAATAGGGTTTATTTTCCAAAACCGAAACTTAACTCTAATTTCTGCCGAATGATATTTATGCCGATATCTGCCCTAACCAAAACTTCGGTAAGACTATCGAAAACAGAATCTTGCCGAAACGCTCAGCATTTTTCGGGCGAAACCGAAGCTTCGGCCGAAACATATTTTTTTATGTCACAACCTTCCGAAACCGAAACCTTAACTTCTGTGTCGGACACTAATAATAAAGTAGTGCATAATTATTTTCCATCGTATTTTCACGGAAACGTACGAACGTGTCTTGCTGTATCAGTCAGTCTCGGTACAAAAATTACTGAGCTTGACTGAAGTAACATGACAAATACGAACGTTTCCGAGAAAATACGATTATGCGCTACATCTGTAAGAGTAATACATTTATATATAAGTATAAATTTTAATATCTGGGAGACATATAAAAACTCAAAAATGCGCGTTTTCCCAGAGATAAGACCTAGCTAGATCGATTTTCCGCCCCCGAAAACCCCCATATAGCAAATATCATCGAAATCGTTAGAACCGTTTCCGAGATCCCTGAAATATATATATAAATAAACAAGAATTGCTCGTTTAAAGATATTAGATAGATAATAATGAATTTCAAATACCTAAGTCCAGCGGGCTCAGCACGGTTCCATTTTTATCGACTATCACTATGCGCGTCCCTTTCGCACTTACATACTCGTTAGAACGTGGCAGGCATGGTGACAAGGGATAAAAACGCGACCGTGCTAAGCCGCCAGGTTTAGAAATACTTACGTGGATTGTTCTACCCTGAGTCGCGCATCCCACTCCCTTTGAGATGGATACTGCGCCGGCTCATACCCAGATCTGTAGTATACAACGGCGACCACTTTATCGTCTCTGAAACAAATTGGTCCATAAGCAGATACCATCTCAATAGGGGGTATTACTGCAATGTTCTGCCGCCAGAGTGCAGCACTAAGCTAGCTAGTAAACGATAGAGTAACTTATACATACTGTGCCTTAAACTGTTTTTTGCCAAGTTATCACAGACAATAAAATATGACATGAATGCATCAAGGCGGTGTGTTAACAAGGGCTTACCGGGAAACGCGAAAATCGAAATTTAGTTATCTGCCTCTTTATCGCTCGAATATGTTAGAGTGATAGAGGTTAGATAACGAAATTTCGATTTTCTTGTTTCGCGGTAGACTCCCAGATTGTGATGGAATGTGGTAGTGGAGCCCCCTACGCAGAGTTTCGCGTAATATTCTCTAATTACTACAGCGGGCGCAGCGTGGTTCCATTTTTACGCCTGTCACTATGCCCGTCATCTTCGCACTTACATACTTGTTAGAACGTGACAGGCATGATGACAAGCGATAAAAATGCGACCATGGTACCGCCGCTGCACACTGGAACCCGCCCATACATTGCTGTGCTCAAAACTACAATAAGTAAAATTAAGCAAAAAAAATACTATTCTACATTCGTAATGTCAAGTAGTGCTTATAATAATAATTATTTACATTATATTTATATTAAAAAATAAAATATTCCTATGATGACGTTACATATTCACCGATAAACATGTTGACAGCTTCCGGGTGAAATATTTTTGAATTAATAATTGGCAGAGGTCGTGTGCAGGTGATGATGGGATCAGAAGAAACCAAGAGCCTATTAAAAACATCTGTCATGTTGTCGAATCTACAAGTTTTACGACTAAATCTCTCTCGATAGTTTTTAAAATCCTTATTCCTCGCTTCCTGGGCCTCTTCACTTAAATTGCCTATTGGGATCAGGTGCTCAGATATTATTGCGACTCCTTGAATAAGGATTTTATGAACAGTAGGTGTCATGCGACACCACCGGTACAGTTTTACATATAACTTTGCTGTCTCTAGACAGTATTTTTTGAATTTACACGTATCGATCTTGTAGCCACTGGAAATTGTTTGTAAAATTATGTAAAAGCGACGTATGAGTTCTTCATCTATTTTAGTAATTTCGGCTGATATTTCGTAGTTTTGGAAAAATTTTCGAGCCACATTACCGTTATTAATATTGCCAAAACCTGGTTTTGGTTGATCTATTATTAAGGAAGTTATTAAGTTATTATTAAGTAAAATTGTATCACTTTTTTCATCTGAAACAGTCGAAATGCATAGAAATAACCTTAAGGTAAAATATTACGCACTAAAACATTGTTTTAGTGAGAAAAAGTTATATTTTCGCTAAAGTAAAAACGCCTGATCAAATAGTCGGAGCAAAAAATTTGGCCCATTTCGAAAACTGGACAACATCTTTTACTTTCGAATAAAGAATCTTAATAACGACAACTTTTTTAGCTATCATGCCTAAAAATTATCAAAAGATGTTGTCCATTATCGGAAATATGACCATTTTTATTAAATTACAATATATGTTACTATTTGTCGGAATACCACAAACCCAAAATTGTTTTAGAACATAAAATACGTAAAATATAATCTACATACCTTGCTCAAGATAAGTCATTGCGGATTTTGAGTTATTCATACCAACTACAATTACTTGAAATAACTATTTTGTTAATCAATACAAATTACCACTGAGATGTGACATATAAAATCCTAGACCTTTGACATAATGCAACTATGTAATGACAACTGATAATGAAGGTATTTTTCTGCAGTGAGGTGCAATATCTCCCTGTTTATGCATATATTTCAATTTGAGTACAAAATACCCACAATTGCAAAGTTGAGTTTTGAGCACTGCAATGTATGGGCGGGTTCCAGTGTGCGCTGTGGGGCCAACCGCAACATGGTGAAATCTCGTAAACCACCAGCGGTCTCTAGCGATGCTGGTTGCAACATTCATACACATAGTACATAGGCGCTCCTGAACAAATTTAGTATCGGAGCGCGACCGATTATGTTCACTTGCGCCCATAATAAGGTATAACCGGACAATTGCGAGTCGGGCTTTTAGTATTTGTTATTATATCGGCTACAGAAATACATCATCTGTGAAAATTTCAACTGTCTAAGCTATCACGGTTCGTGAGATACAGCCTGGTGACAGACAGACAGACGGACAGCGGAGTCTTAATAATAGGGTCCCGTTTTTACCCTTTGGGTACGGAACCCTAAAAATTAAGATTTAGGGGTGAAACTAAGCTGAGAAGGGTTATATATATAAAATGAGGAGGGTTTCACACCAGTGGGACAAACGAAAATTATTATCACACTCGTAAACAGTACTTACAGCATTAATTGTTTTTTGTCGTTAAGTGACGCCTCTTCGAATATTTCATTCAATGTTTTTCTGTATATCTGAAAACAACAAAATGCTTCATTATTTTTCTACTGAAGTATCGTTCTACGGTCACGTCTGAAAAAATATATACGGACGACAAAATGCCAGTAATCTGTATACACCTTAATGTATGGACAATAAGGTCGTGTATACATATTTTTGGGACTTTGTTCGTATCGGTATTTTTAGTCGTGACTGTACCACAATCGGGTTATGTTCTTTGGATAATGAACTATTTCGAACAGTTGGTTTGTCCTCCCATTTCCAGACATTTACTTAACACAAAATATTCGTAGATTTTGTTAGATGTGTCTAAGAGAAATTCGTAAAACGATACAGAGTACCTAGATTTGAATTAGAAAAATAAAACAATTATTTATTCTACCGTGTATCTGATATCTCGAACTCATGGAGTTGCACGCAGATGTTGTATGACATGTCAAGTGTCGACCAAACAGGTCGCAAGCCTCTATAAAGCCGGGTAGATAAGTACTTAAATTACTACTAACTCACTATAATGTCGGGCCGTGTCTCCGATATCTCGAACTCATGGAAGCGTTGGTCGCAGATGTATGACATCTCGACCAACAGGTCGCAAGCGTCTATAATGCCGGGTAGATACTTGAATTACTATTAACTCACTATAATGTCGGGCCGTGTCTCCGATATCTCGAACTCATGGAAGCGTTGGTCGCAGATGTATGACATCTCTACCAACAGGTCGCAAGCCTCTATAATGCTGGGTAGATACTTAAATTATTAACTCACTATAATGTCGGGCCGTGTCTCCGATATTTCGAACTCATGGAAGCGTTGGTCGCAGATGTTGTAGGAAACTTCTTCGACCACAAACAAGGCCACTGAACCGGGCACCCCGAATAGGTCGTAGGCCTCTATGATGCCGGAGCAGAGGCCGGAGAGGGCCTTGTTTTCTGGCATCTAGGAAGGTAAAGTTTAGCGTGAGGCCCGTCAGATGACGCTGTCTATATGCTGCTTAGGAAAAAACTTGGAAAGTCAGGTCACTGATTATATATTTGAAAGCAGTGTCAAGGAAAAAAATATAACCGCACACGAAATTCATTTACCTATGCTTGGACGTTTAAAATAACACTTCCAAGCTCTGTGCTATCAAACTTGCTGCAAATATATACTGGTCCGACTCTACGAACATGTACAGTCGACGTCAAAGATATGTTTACACTTTTGCACCTTAATCCTTTGTAATAAGGCGAAAAGTGTAAACATATCTTTGACGTCGTCTGTACCTTAAATTCATCTGATAATCAAATTTAAAAATGATTTTGTCCTCGAGTCCCTCGAGATAGGTACGTGGTTTAGGTTAGGACGGTAGAAATGGTAGAATTAGCAATAATAAATAATGACTTACGTTCTTTATTAGATCCCCGCATCCCAACTGCCGCAATATGTAGCTGTAAGTAAAGAATTATTAAAAAAGGAAATAATTTACGAAAAAGCATTTTTAAAAAGACACTTTGTGAAGGTACGTATTCCGAGCAAACTATTATGTCATATAGGGTCAACCGGGATAAATGCGTCACTTGAGGTAAATGCGTCTTTGAAACGTTTCTTCTAAATCTAACATTTTAGAACTATTGCCTATCCCTATCCCTGTTCGAAGTGTGGTCACTGAACTTTTAGTGTAGACGGCTATAATAGTTATAATATGTTGCATTTGGAAGATATCTTCAAAAGAAGCATTTACCACAAGAGACGCAATTACCCCGGTTGACCTTACATTGAATTTTTAATGTAAACATTTATGGAAAATGTTTTATTCGATTTATTTTGAATATTTGGACCTTACTCGGAGATGTACGTACAGGTACACAATGCTGCCTCACTATACGTACAACCATGACATTGGAAAATCAGCTTGAAATAGGACTTCTGAGAAAATAAGGTAAATAGAGTTAGACCAAGATAAGCCTGCAACTATTTTGATAGCACACGCAGTGAAAGTGTTAATTAAAACGTCAAACTTCTATGAAATTATTACGTATAAAATAACACTTGCACTGCGTATGCTATCAAAATCGTTATAGACTTTTCTTGGTCTAACTTTATAAAAATTGATGAGGTTTCGAATGTCATTAACGGTTGTTATGAAAAGAAAAGTGTAATAATTAATAATAATGTATTAATAGTAGGTAAATACTAATGTTAGAAATTCATGCGACAAATACAAACACTAAAAAAAAATCGTGCAAAACAAAAACCTGCATCTACAATGAAAATTAAAGAAATAATAATAGAGATGACAAAAACACACAATAGGAAAAAAGAAAAATAGGTACAATAAGAATCAAACAGATAAGCCAAATAGCTTCACAATGAGAGAAAGTAAAATCAAGAGATAAAATGATCAAATTTATGCAGTGTTTAATCTAAAGATATTCTACATAAAATTAATGTAGATAATTACATAGAAACAACATCTACATCTAAAATTAATATTTGATATTGTACCAAGCATGTTCACAATACCTATTTAATTAGGCAATGTATTTATAATAACAGCAGTTTACAGAAATGGCAATAGGTACGAGTAACAATAAAAAATGCATTATTTCAGAAAAAAATCTGTATGGGTCATTCTACTTTTTCGTGATATTGAATTCGTGTATGAAATTAGTATTCAAAAATTGTACCTGAACCAAATACTTGATAGGAATTTGTTTAAAAAGTTTGTTAAAATTAATATAAAAGGATGGTAACGCGGTGGTAGTATTTTCATACAAATCGGGAGACAATCCAGTACAAATAGCAACATTCCTAACTGTACATCGGTGGACCTTATACAGTTAACAGTGTGGGCGATGTGTAACACTGAGTTACTGTGATTAAAAATATAATATTAAAAGTAGTTATTTATTGAACAAAGCTATCGGGATTTATAGCCTAAAGCCTCTTTCTCCATCACAAAACAGAAAATGAAAGTAATTGCCAAGTATTCTAAAATATACATTGTGCGAAACAGTGTTAAAAATTATGTACAACAAAAAGTAGAATGAAATTCTAGATATAAGTACATAGTTGATTATATACTGGTCTCTACGTATCATTGTGTCAGTTCACAATGGATAGTAAAGTAAACATAGCAACCACGATACAATTTACTAACTACATTTTCAAAACAAAAATAATGATCACTAAAATGTACTGAATTATGAACCTTAAATCTAAAGTGCCAAGGTTGATAACTGCATTAATCTTACTTGAGTTAAGCCGTTATGTTTTTGCTCGATTTATGTGAACATGCCTGTGACAATATCCTATGTTTACAAAATAAATGCTATTCTGACACTAAATGCTAAATTAAACTCTATTTCATTTGCTACAAGGTTGAAATTCTAAAAGCGAAGATGCAGACTAGTCTACGTCCCATGCATGCATTTAATGTATAAGTCAGTTTAGTCTAATGTCTGTCATAATGCGTATTCGAATTGCCTATCTTTTATCTTAAATATTTTAAGTATCTATTTCAAAGTCTTGGATGTTTACTTCTTTTAATTTAAAATAATTGTAATAATTTATTGTTGTGTTCCTACTAGTTGTAACTGTTAATTGACTTCTTATTTTTATACATTTAAAAACTGAAACCGTGAAGAGAATTCTTTGTTTTGGAATTGTCACTAAATTGAGAATTGTCATCTGACAAAGACTATTCACCATGTCTAGATAGAAGAGTAATCTAATTTCACTTTAACAGCAATCCTCAGTCGACGACCCAGATGTGCGATAAAGTGACAATGACAGGTGACAATTAATTTTCATGGCGCCTATTTCACCAACTTGACAATTGTCACTTGACACTGAAAATATTCTGTCATTGTAAAGCGACAATTATCAGCGTGGCAAAACAGTTACTTGAAGATTACGTACTCCCATGGTTCCTGCTACGGACTTCTTTTCGTTTTGAGTTGTATAGGCATTCGTAGCAATTGTGTTTTTAATACGCCTTTGTCTTTTTTAGTCCTGACTTTTTTTCAATATACATACATATATACACAAATACATACGTGACATCAAGTGATTGGTACGTCAGAGAAATCCAAAACTGCTAAGGAAACCTGAAACAGTCTGTATGAAATGATACTCGTAATATTTAGGTCGGCGCATGTAATGGGGATATTTAACCGACTTCAAAATGAGAAGAACTCTTCATTTCAATTCGATTTTTAAATGTTAACGAAGAGCTGCATGGCATTTTAATTATTAAATTATTCGGTAGGTACCTACTCACATCAAAGTTTATTTACATCGTTCCATAATACAATTGTTGTTTTGTTTTGTAGTTATTCCCTTCCCTTAAGTAAATATAATAATTATATAATATTTCCTGCTGCTTCTTTTAAGAAACAGTAGTAAACACTTAATCAGTATTTTACAGCCTGAATTATGTTCTGATCAAGTTTTGTCTTAATAACTAGTGGCTCTGTGAGCTGTAGACCTCGCGAGCAGAGCTTGAAATAACATGGTGCTAAGAGCTTTAAATACACCGTGTTTTTTTTTATTTCCGTTAATTTCAAGGGTGCATTCCTGAGCTTAAATCAAGTAACTTTCTCAAAGACACCGATGTTCTAATTAAGTCCATTTCGGAGATAATCCATAATTTATTTTTTTACTATAAGGCCTCTACAAGCGTGTACACTTGCCTTAGGGCCGGCTTACATATTGATTAGTGTTTAGAATGAGTTCATACATTTGCTACTAAACTTAAGTACAATCTCGGTCGATTGATGTACGAAATGACATTGATATGTCACAGATTTCAATTGTTTGGTTGAGTTAAATGTAATGCCCGTGTTACAACAACGCTATATGCTACATTTAATTACTTTTTAAACAAAAAAAAACAAAAAAGAAAACAAAATATTTTTTTTTTTTGAAAATTAACTATGCCATTTAGTTCTTATAAACGTACTTAACTATACCCCGAAGTTAACGGAATTCAATAAAAACACGGTGTATAGTAAATTAAAGAAAAACAATACGAAATTTATGTGTAAAAAAATACAAAAAGTTATAATATCCCAGCATACAATTACTGGGGATCGAACCCAGACCCTCTGTGCAAACAGAAAAAGCGAACGTTTACAAACTGAGCCAAATAGTTCTTAGATGGGTTGACGAAATTTAGCTACTCCTTCTCAAATTAAAATTAGTTAAAATTAAATATCTAAATACCGCCTAAACCAGCGATAATTTTTTTCTGCATTTTTTGCTATTAACTCTGTAAACATGTTTCAAAAAGAAAAAAGTCTTATGATATCGATACGACTATTTGTTTAGGCGCCAGGTATCACGACTCCGCCATTTTTAAAAATTTCCAAAAACCGGATTGACAAAAAAATTTTATTTACTTAGTCATAAAATTCGGTCACAAAATTTCACGAGAATCGGTTAAGAATTGCGACCTGTAGAGGAGAACATCCGGACATACGAAAGCAAAATGCCCGAGTCAAAACGTAGACCTTCGCTTCGCTTCGGTAAATTATCCCTCTAAATGCAAATCAAACTCGCTCTGTTAACAGATTCTGTGATTTGGCTTTTGGTTTATGTACTTGGTTGCAACGATCTATCTTTCACTTTTGAAGTCGGTTAAATGGATTATTGAAAGATGTGTACCCTAACCAACCCGGCAACGACTGGACAACGTAAAAGTGACAAATTGTCACTGACAATAGGGTAATTCATTGTCATGCAATAACATGTACATTGTAAATTATGCGATAATAATTTTACAATAGTTTTTTCAGGTGTTATTGTTGATCGGATGTTGCTTAAGGTATAATAAAACATGTATATTGCGGGAATGCTAATTTGTAAGACATAAAATCAGTTTTATGGCTAAATTATTTGTTTTTAATAGGATTTTCGAAGACATTCAGTCGTACCTGAATGTCGTCCATTTTGTAGTCTGTAACTATTAAAATTTTGACGCGTGGCGTTACTAAACGTTTATTTCACCAACTTGACAATTATCATACATATAACAATGACAATTTGCTCTATATTTCTAACACGATATATCGTTAGGTGTCGTTATTTGCCAGCCAGAAAAGTGTGGCGAATTGTCACTGTGTTACCGCAATTGTCAAGAATGTCAAGTTAGTGGAATAGGAATCGTCAGGGTGGAATCACGTTCATGCCAAATATCTTCGAAGTCTTTTAATATCTCATACACACATGTATAATTAAGTAAAATATAGAAATTGAATCTATTCTAAAGTGTGGACATTTCTCCAAGATGGGTCGATTGCACCAAACAGTTTGTAATTCGTTAAATTTGCTTGGAAAGTTTAACAATGTGTGATGCATGCAAACCGCCTGATCTGTAAAATTAAACGTACAATCGGCAAAATTGTAGTTCATTGCCACAAGAGCTTCCCGTACAAAGTAGGTTGTATATTGCCCGTTAAAAGAGACGTTATGTGTGTACATGTTATTGCACGTCACGGACAGTGCGGGCGTGGCAGGTAACATCTCTCAAGTGTTGCCAACTCAACAAAGCACTAAAATACATGCACGCAAACATAACAACTATAACTTAATCTACAAAAGAATACACAAATAAAAAAAACACTTCCAAGCCAAGCGAACGGTACCAAAATAAAGGCATGAACACAAGCGAGCTCCAGAGTGAAATGAATGGATAGCGTGCATTGAAGAGAGAAAGAGACAGCCACGTGAGAGATGTCGACTATTCGCTGCTTAAACGTATAAAGGCGTGGATACATTAATGTGTTAGATTAGAACTTATCAATCCCAATTCCCATTATCGACGAGATATTATCTCGTCTGTCACATGCCATATAGTAAACTGCAGGCATTTTTGGTTCCAACGTTTGCACCCAAACAAATTTAATAATAAAATCCTCATAGATGATTCCCGAGATGCTCCGATCATGCAGTTTTTACTGTTAATACTAAATTGATCGTTGTAATGTTGCGATACCCAAGCCCTTTATCATTTCAGCGCTGTATTGATGATGGGGAAAAAATTAACATATAATTTCGAAAACATTGCTTTGTGCTCAAAGAAAATTGTGAACGCATATAGTGAACATAGACAAGACAATATTCATGGGCGTGTGGTGTAGCCAGTCAGATGAGAATGATGAAGTGATAGCTGAAAAAGACATATGTACACATAAATAAAACATTTCTCAGAGCCGAGACAGTAGACTAATGATTTAATGATTTCAACGGCGTAGACTGCTTTTGGAAAAGCAGCAGCAAGTTTCAGAACCTTTAATAAAATCGGGAAGGTTCTCGGTAACTTCCGGACACACAAATTTCACAGTCTACACAAATTTAGGGAAGTTTTGAAGTCTATATTTAATAGGAATAGGATCGCAGTTCACCTGTTACGGCCCTTAGAAAAAAGGAAGAACAAAATAACATTCAACATTATGATTTTAGCTGTGTCCTGGCTTCACCACTAGCAAATACATAAAACGCGAAATAGTTGTATCACCCAGTTAACACATTAAAGTATCCAGCTTCCCTGTATTTTAGCCAACTTTGAAAATCAAACTTAGTGTTTAAATTGTGTAGACAAAAAATAGAGACTCTTTTGTTTTTTCAAGCGACAATTCGAATTAATAAAACTCACTGTTTAATTTTATGATCGCGCATATTAATGAACCAGTTACTTTCTGGCTGAAAAACTTGGCGTCTAAAATTTATGAAATAAAACTATTGAAACGAATTATATCGCGTATATTGAATTCATACTACATCCCGACGTTTCGAACCCTTTACAGCGTTCGTGGTCAACGGGTGACACGGACGCTGTAAAGGGTTCGAAACGTCGCGATGTAGTATGAATTCAATATACGCGATATAATCCGTTTCAATAGTTTTATTTCATGAGTAACTATCGCGGTAACCGAAGACAATATTGTATAAAGTTTAGTTTTTCAAAGTTGGCCAACCGGTCAAGCAGCGACCACTAGCGCATCTGTACCGATTCATGGCGGGAAGGTTCGAGGAGATGGCGCCGAAACTCGACGCGATCGTGTTAAACTCCACTTGTTTTATCTTATTGCCGTCCGGCTGCTGCATCAGGTAGTCGGAGCGGAACAGCCCCAGGCTGAGGGTCTGAAATGTTGAACGTCATCATTGTCCAGTCTTCGCTAGGTTTGCTGTGTCGAGTTTCAAAGTTATAATACCGCAAGTAAATATTAATAATATAATAAATATATTTTACTCATAAAATATATGGTCGTAGGTACTGAAAAAAAAAAATACATAAATATTTTAGCTTAGTATTACACAGTACACCAATGTGAAATATTGTGTAAAAATATAACTAGTGTATGTGCAGTAACATTAAAGCGCCTTAGTTGTGTGTTTGGTGTCTACTTATTACAAATAATATAAAAAATCAGCGTCCGCACCTAAAACCCTAAACCAATAATTATATAAACACTCATCAATAATTACTTAACACTCCTATTACCATTTTACATTGGAAGCATTGCTTGTAACCTTTTACCAACTAATACTTACATCCAAGACCGCAAAATCATCTACCGTCAACAGTTATCTTATACGCCACCTACGTATTTGACCGTTATCCTATAAGGCACCTACGTATTTCACCAACAAGACAATTGTCAAAACACAGTAACAATTCGTCATACAACGTCGACTCAGAAATTAACTGCGAATCGACATTGTCACATGACAATTGTCAAAAAAAAATGGTCAAATTGTCAAATGTCAACTTTTTCAACAACTTGACAATTATGATCAGACATACGTAGTTGTCGTTAGCTAAATTTAGAAAAGTACGAATCAATGTCAAACGACAACTGTCATGTTGGAAAAATAGGGGTCAGTATTTTCATTTCAGTTTGTTCTTTGTTAAAGTTGTTAAATATTAGTCATTCTGTTACAGGGACATATACAATTAGTTTCTACATTTGTCTTATCTATAATTTAGTCTACACATAGTATAATCTACAATCATTATGTACAGTTACATTATCAAAGCAAATTAAAATGTTAGAAATTCACTTGAATTTGCTTTACGACTGACGCTAACGTTCTAAAATAGAGTTGTCCCTGATCGTAGCGTAAGTCATAAGGTAATTTCCAGTGTATTACTCATCTCAAGTAAGTACGAGTATATTATGCGAGTCATCTTTAAATATTAACAGATAACATTACGAGTAAATATTAGAGTTGATTAGTTAGTTGTATGGAGATAAGAAATAGCTAGAGTTCGTATAAGCTAAAGCATTTCACACGCCTTACTTAATTATCAATTCAAGTGACTGGCGACCGGGACACAGTAATACTTAAAAGTGAGATGCAGATATTTCTATAGAATTCTGTATACAGTGTCTGATAATGTATAGGTGCGACCCTGTCATCAGTTAACTGTGCGTAGCGCTTAAGTCTGCACTGATTTGACACGCGACAGAATGGAACATAACGTTTATACAGTATTAAATTGTACAACGGGACTTAATCGCGCATTTAAGTTTTAAGATTTACCTCCGAAGTTTCGAGGACGGCGTTGTCCCCGTGGTCTCGGATGAATCTAACGTTTATAGTGGCACTGTCATAATTTTCCACGAGTGCCAATGCAATGCAAACTTAGCTTAAAGGGACTCTATAATATTAAAAATGTTACTCTTTAAATAGGTACGTCATAATGACCTATTAATGAGTGTGCTTTTGTAATTTAGGGCCGATTCTGACATTGATTAACGTTAAGTGCGAGTTCATACATTTGCTTTGCGTTTAGTAGTATATGTATAAACTCACACATAAAAGTAATCAGTGGGTACACCTCATTAACCAACTTTAATATTTAAACGAATATTGTCTATAGTTATTTACAAAACTTACATCATAATCTTGATCAGTCTACGAGTATGTATATCGAAACCATGTAACAGTTCACTGTACGTCACTTCTACTAACGTGACTAACGACAGGTGACAGCAATACAATAATCCAATTAAATAATAATTAACAATAAATGCCATAAAAAAAAATTGCTCACGGTATGGTGAATTGTCACAGTCTCCTTTCGCTTTTCCCGTTTGAACATTGTTGTAGTAGATCATAAGTGACCTAAATCCATAACACGATATTCAGGAATTTAAAAGTTTTAAGCAGTAACAAGTCAAATCACGGGTGAAAAACTGGACTTGGATCACTTTGGAAGTACAGAAATAGGTACATATGGTTTACAGGTTGGCAATGTCGCATTTGGACGATACGCAGTCATATTCTTATGTATTTTCTGTTCCCGACAATAAGATTTAACATAGAACCGCTAGGTAGGTATTATAACATAAATTACGTCGATCATCAGATTTTTTTATTAACTTTAGGGTATTTACTAGCTGATTGGATATTATAAATTTGATAATTATTTAAAATCACATAAACCAGGAGAATTGTGCTGAACATAATTTAGAACCCACAATTGAAACCATTGAATATTTGGCTTTCCCTATTTACACAAATTTGACAATAGGGAATATTACGCAATATTATGCGTAGAGGGCGCCACTTGGTGAAAAAAGTGATTGGGTCAGGCGATCTCTATGCATATTATGAATATCATGATATTTTATTGACATCTTATTTTCGGGAGCACAAAAAACTTTTGAGGATAATTCTCAGAGCGTTTATAACTCCTTATTCCTGAGCAGCATGCTGTCACCACCACGCTGACAATTGTCACTTGACAAATGAAAATTCATTGACATTGCTAGTTCATAAAGAAAACGCTACGTATCAATACAGAACCAGAAATGTGCAGGAAATTGTCAGGTGACAATAGTCAAGCATAGGTGCACAATTATTTGCATTATAAAGACTTATCTCGCAGATTTATGTAGAGTTAGACCAAGATAAGTCTGCAACAATTTTGATAGCACACGCAGCACAAATGTGATTTTAAACGTCAAACTTCTATGAAATTATGACGTATAAATAACAGTTGCACTGCGTATGCTATCACAATCGTTGCAGACTTTTCTTTGTCTAACTCTGATAACATTCTTATTCTAAATTGCAAAGTAACTAAAACTCCTCGTTTCAAACGCTACAAGAATCTATGCGACACTGCGTACACCCGTAATCACCTCTGAATCTCCCTGGACACGGGCCCAAGATGGCCGAAACCGGACGCGATGCTGTTGATCTCCACCTGCTTCCAGGAGCAGTAGGGCGTGTGCTTCGCGCACTGGTTCTCAGTGTGCGGGCAGCGCGACTCCAGCATGATGTCGGAGCGCAGCATGCCTAGCGATACCGGCTGCGCAAGGTACATATATTGACGTCTATTCCTGATATGACGGATCAGACGGATATAAACTTACAGATAGATAAGAACTGAATTTGGTCGCTTAAAGGAGTCATATAAATGCGTCTGTCATACTCAGCATGATGACGGAGCGCAGCATGACTAGCGATACCGGCTGCGCAAGGTACATATATTGACGTGTAGTCTGACCTGATATTATATACCTCAAATCAAAAATCAATCATTGGTCGCTTAAAGGAGTCATAAAAATGCGTCGGTCATTCTCGTATTAAAGGCGGAAATAGGAGACAATCTAACAAATACGGGACGCCTAAGGATTTTTTTTATATTAAATTGGCCAACCACGGTTTTTTTATTCCACCTTAAAATGGTAAGGATTACGAGTAAATAGCACGACGAATTATGAAGCAATGACAATAACTATCATTAGTATCAGTCAAGTGTCAAATGACAATTGCCGATCTCTCAATGACAATGCCAACTCATCATTTGTCAGTTAACCGACAAATGCCAATCTATCAATGACAGTGACAGTGTCACATGAACATGGTCCTCAAATCTAGAAGATCAGAATAATCTGTTGATGTCGACCTGGGACAGTGCGTACGATGGTCATGAGAAAACAATGGGTTCTTTTGGATGCAACCGGAAATGCTAAGCCGGAGGAGTTATAAACCAAACATAAATAAAAATATAAGAAATCCGAAAAGGTGAGACATTTAACTGGCGATATTGGTCTGAAATAATTGAATTAGACATGTATGACAGAACGCGGGACATTCGGTACAATAGAAAATATACGGCAAAATCAGTCACAATTGAATATGACAATAGCTATGACTTCATTTGCAATAATTTCACAGAAAACCGCAAAAAATTAACAGCGGCATTCAAGTAAAAAAATGTCACGAGATATCAGAATAACCTTATATCTCAAGTTACCAGGTCAATGAAATTTGAGCCCTGTAGCGTTGTTATAAAGTTGATCTTACGAAGCTATAAATTATATTTAAATAAAACACGATTTACGTAACTAGTAATCTAAGTTGGTATAAAAACTATTGGAAATTGTTCCACTGCATTGCACATTCATAATACAACTTATAATAGTGTAGATATATTTCAAAATGGCAGACATCCACTTAGGGATTACATAACGAAAAAATTGATTAACGCCCAATATAAACTTAACTAACCAACTTTTTTTTTCTTATTTTTTAACAAAGATGGATAAAATTTGGTTAGGTATGTTATAATTATAATAGCTAGTTTTCCGTTGTGTAAAATACCATTTTTAAGGGAAATTTTAGGACATACAGAATATAGAACAATACCTATTCAGGAAACTCAATCTGTCCACCAAATTTTATCGAAATCTGACGTAAAAAACGACAGAAAATAAAAATTTCACCCAAATGTATATTGGTATACCGTATCTCAAAGCAATAAGGTTCACTTTGTACTTATGTATCTTTCTATAATGTGATTCGTTTTATATTTCTCTTGGGTGACTGCTATAGTAATTGGCCCCTCCATAGCAATTGGCCACTCAATAAATCAGAAAGAAACAAGGCAATAGAAGTTTTATTCTTAGGAGTGGTCAATTACTATGGAGTGGCCAATTACTATGGAGTGGCCAATAACTATACCAGTCACCTTAAGCGTCGCGCATCGGTTGGATTTATCCATCTTGAAATACATCGTAATGTTGGTACTTAATTATTTATTTCACAGAGTTAAGACTACAATTATCTTATAAATATAATTTGGAATAATTATGCCAATTGTTACGATAAAAAAAATATTATAAATTCATTTAAACAAAACCTGTAACACTTTTAGTAACACAGACGAGTGGAAGTGTGCGGTGAACTTTAAAATTAAATGAAGTGATATTATTATCGATATTATAGTAAGACTGGTGTTTAAAAACCCCCTGTATGTATTTAGTTACATGTGAATTAATTTGAATAGGTACCTTACTGGCAGAAAATCTAAATAGAAATGAGACCAAGAGAAATCTGCAACGATTTTGATAGCACACGCAGTGCAAGTGTTATTTTGAACGTCAAACTTCTAAGAAATTATGTCTAATTATTAGACTATGATACGTCATGTTGGGAAGAGAAGACCATGTTTTATTAGACTCTAATATTCTCTCTCTGTCGCATGATGACGTAGGCTTGTGTCAGTCACGTGACCACGAAAAGACGGGAAGAGAGTACCAGGCGGAGTATATTATTATACCATGATGAGGTATAAATAACACTTGCACTGCGTGTGCTATCAAAATCGTTGCAAACTTATCTTGGTCTAACTCTAATACAAATACGGCTTTTACGTTAACAGTAAAGATATGTTAGATTGTAGGTGTTGTTCTTCAAATAACAAAAAAATATGATTAGGTAGGTATTTTTTTACCTTGGAAAATGAGGGCAAACTGCTGTATGGACTGACATGGCTATTTGTACGGGACGTACAAATCATGTAGAAATAGTAATACATTTGACGTGCCCCTCCCCCGCAAAAATCGGCAGACTGGTTTGTACAGAAAATGATAGCCAAGGCGTCTCCAGTTACTAAATGCTCTAAGATACACATACATACAGGGAGTTCTTAAGCATTTGTCAATATAAAAGTCATACTTAGCGCTTTATATTGATATGACCTTGCGTATTATCACAATACTCATTAGTGTTTCCTTTTAAATGATATTAATAAGAACAGAAGAACGTTCAAAGTTAAATTTATGAGTTTTGAATACTTTTCGTATTATACTCTGTATCTTTAGGTATTTAAATAAAAGTAAACAAACAATTTGTACATTTTCAGGTAGTTATAACATTTATTGGTTAACCGACCAATTACAAAACCGCCTGGATTAGTCACTGTACGACCTGACTTTAACCTACATTATTTGATCGTGTAATGTTTTCTTCTACCCTCAAATCGCATAAGGACTAGTAAGAAGCCATTTGAGTGTAGATTTTGTTTACTTTTATTTAAATACCTAAAGATACAGATTATAGTATGGATAGGTTTGTAACCACGTCGGAACCTAATACGAGTAGACTATAAATACTAATCACATACCTGAGCGATGCCCTCCTTCCGCACTTTGACCCATATCTCGTAGAGGTTGGCCGTGAACTCGTCCACTTGCAGAGCGTTTTGCAGCGTGTGCTCCAGGAAATCGTCATTATGGGCAACCTAGGTGATAATAATAAATGATTATGAATGGAGTTGGCAACTGTCAAAGGTTTGCATAGATCGCCATCTATGAAATTCCTTGGCATATCATGGAACGCGCCATTTCATGATATGACTGAAGCAGGCCACTGACGAGCCTTCCAAATTGCCGTTACAATGGATTCATCCAAATGGACGGCATCCTAATAATAAACATTGTACGTTTTTGCCATTCACGAACCGATTTTGGATTGCAGCCACGCTATTTGGACTGTTGGAAGGCTCGTCAGTGGCCACCTTAAGATTTGACCAGGAATATCACGATCTGCCTCGGCAGATCGATGAGAGCAAGAGCAAGGCCGCCGATGGCGCCGATATATAATTATATATGTATAGGTATGGAGTCGCGCGCGAGAACGCAAGTCATGCTAGACGGTCAGTCTGATAGTGATCGTGGCAGATGACATAATAATGTAATAAAAAAATTGGCCAAGCACGAAGTCAAGACTACGGTGTTCAGAGCACCGTTCCCTTTCTCTATACGCCTTACTAAATCTATTTGCTCTATTGTGAAAAAAAAAACACAACGACAGTGAAGAACGGAATTCTTAATTTGATTTTTTTCAGATAAACTGCAATAATAAATATGATTCTTACTGAGCACATTGAGATAGTCAATTGGTTGGAAAGCCCGTTCGAAATTTAAACTTATTTGAAATATAATAATAAGGTTGTATTTTGTAGATCTCTCTCATACTTATAGTAGGCTATTCAGAAAAATAAAATATCCCACAAAAATAAGCAAGCAGAATTAAACTTTGTATCAAAGACATAAGTCATAAATTTCAATGCCAAAGTTTTAACTAAGGATCTTTCTCGCTAAAACTACTTCCTAATATGAAATGACCAGTGTAAGCATCAGTTAGCTAGCCCTAAGCAACCAAAGATCAGGCTGCAGTTGAAAAACTAATAAAGATAAAGTTAAGCTGATAATTTTCCCGCCGTCTCCATGCTTCTTTAAGTTGGGTATTGACTGGTTAGCTGCCTGTTAGCTATAGTTTTCGCGAAAATCGCCAGGACAGAGATGAAAATTTTTGTATGAAAACTTGCAACTTTAAATGCATTTTTTATCGAAACTATTGCACTCTAAAATGAAGTCAAAATCAGTCCATCGACTCAATTTTTTGCAAGCTTTCTAATGGTACCCCACACGATTCTTACAAATAAAAAAAAAATCAGGCTACCCCTCTCAACCCCCTAAATTTCCCCATAAAATCAGAAATAAGCAGTTTTGACTTATTCACAGTGTTAGTGATGGTACTTGCCATAACTATTCCAAATTTTATGTACCTACATCAAACGGTCTTTGAGAAAAACGCATTCAACCGATTTGCAAGACCGAAGTGATCCCATAAGAGCACCGTGAACAAAGTTTTGTACGGTGCTCTAAAAACGCATATCAACCGGCTCATACGTGTAAGAGCTAAAAGACCCATATAGGGTACATAGATACTCATAAATAACAACTTATAACACTTATAAACTATATAAATAAAACTTATAACATCCCTATTTTTGCGCCGGGGGTTAACTATACCATGAGGAATGGCAAGTCCTAGTAGGTACTCATAGGAATTTCCGGAGAGGTGTTCTGCCGAGTCATATGCAAACATAAGACATTATACTAATTCATTTACTACTACTACTTCCTTACTTACTCCTCTGGCGCAGCGACCCAAAGTGGGTCTTGGTCTTGGGTATACTTATTCATTTACTAATGAATATTACCTTTATGTATTATAACGACAACTCCTCATATTATTCACAAGCCACCCGCCCCGGCTTCGCACGCGTTAACAAATTATACACCTAAACTTTCCTTAAGAATCACTCTATTGATACGTGAAAACCCCATGGAAATCCGTTCAGTAGTTTTTGAGTTTATCGCGAACAAACATACAAACAGACAGACGCGGCAGGGGACTTTGTTGTATAAGGTGTAGTCATTGACGTATAAAATCTCAGGACTGGCCTTACGGGGCCAGTACAGCGGTGTGACACCGCTACAACGCGATTGGTTGATGAGTTCGCATGACGCACGCGATTGGTTGATGAGTTCGCATCACGCGCGCGATTGGTCGCAACTAGCTGCGTTAGGCTGCGCGATTGGTTCGAATTGGTGAGTCACACTGCTGAACTAGTACCATTTTTAGTGCCCGTAAGGCCAGTCCATAGATATAATACATCAATGGGTGTAGTGATAACGACAACCTCTCATATGTGTCCGCGGCCGGCAAAACGACGCACTTTGTCGCTTACCATAAGGACGAGAATCGCTTGTATCTTCATACAAATAACCTGTCAAAGCGTCTTTATGGCAAGCGGCAAAGTGGGATGTTCTGCCGCGGACACATACATATTATTCATACGAGGTAATAGTAAAAACGTAGGTAATTAGTTAACAGTCACAATACATGCATGATGAGTAAATAGGTAATAATTTTATGAGTTACTGGTCATTAAGACACAATGGGTTTTCCTGGAGTCATTAATAAATCAGGAGTTGAATTGATTAATTAATAAATGCCTTTTTACTGAAAGGCGTCATTTGCGTGTTTTCCCATTGTATGTTTTATTATGGTTGTCAATCATGATTGACAAAATTAATCACCAATTAACTAAGTAGTTCAAGAATGTTTATTTATGATGTGATGTTTTATTTCTGGTTTAAAACAATTAGAAAAAAAAAATTAACAAGTGGGATCAGCATCTATTAAGTTTTTTATATTCCACATCCCATTTTTCCGTAACAAATTCATCATCATCATTTTCAGTGACTGAAGGTTACAGATCAGTGAAGGTGCCCACAGATTACCAGTTCGCCAGACGATATCAGCCTGTCAGTTGTTCGGAACTGTCACCTTTTGCGCCGATCAGTAATTGAGAATGTATCCAGGATAAACATTAAGCTGACAGAGAGAGAGAGAGAGAGAGAAATGTATTCATGCTTACCTTATGCATGAGCTCGTTTAAAACCTGCTGTAGCTCTACAGCCTTGTTGAACTCTGTCCGAGGGAATGGAGAAGGCAGCAATACGAAGGGTGCAATCTGGAAAAGGAGACCAAGTGAATAGCTTGTTCATCATGTAAAATCAAAATAATTTAACAGTTTAACACATGTATTTTAGTCACTCTAATACACTACTCTAATACAGTTTAAATGCAATATGTGTCCAGCAGACGTATTATGGATGACTTTATGTATGTGATAAAGTAACCGTAACTTTTTAACACCCCATGATTGAAAGTGATGGACATAGTTTTATTGCCATGAAGACAAGAAGGTCTTAAAGTATAAAATAAATTATAAATATTAGTAAGTATTATTTTTTCTTCATATTTGTGCAGAAATTTGCAACATTAAATGTTTACAAAATTTACAAAGGAAATGCATAGCATTGTATATTTTTATTTTTACACTATATTTTATAGCCATCTATAACCAGTGCTCTTGTGAGCATAAGGAAACAAGCATGGAAAGGTTAAGTTCTTAATACCGTGGTATTTTTATATTTTATCAGAGTAAATAAAAACTAAACTAGCCTATAATTAAGGTAGCATAAAGTTTGTATATTTCCACTTATATGAGACAATTAAGTTTTATTACCTGGATAGCATCCTTGGTGAAGTTCTTCCTGTCTCTCATGCCTACTCCATGCATCAGAGCCCAGTCCTTGGCCTTCTCTATAACTCCTACCAACGTCTTTTGTTCCAACGGCAAAGGAATGCACGATGTAAACCGGGCTTGCGACATCTTGCTATAAAAATACTTGTACAATTTTATACCACTAATTTTTATAATAAACGGCTTTCAGATTTGTAAATAATTACGCTTTTATTTATATTTTTGTTGTTTTTTAAGCTGACTGCCGACTTCACCGACTTTGACAGTGACAGACAGCTGACTGGCAAGATTCAAGCAGTGACTGACAAAAACCGTCTAAACACCGGTTTTTATAAGCTTTCTCAAGACTACTCTATTTAAGGTCATGTTAAAAACGACGTACTGATTTCAATATTTTCTCCTTTTGGTTCACCTTGTCCTGAACGAAAATACATTTATGAACATAGACCTAGTATTACATAGATGAGCTATACGCGTGCCTCCGTGAGGGACAAAACATAAGCAAAGCGACAATATTAAAAACACGTTTTCACATTCCTGACAACATACCAAAAACAATCTACGTAATTCGGTCGGGTTATTTGTTGCCCACCATTTAACCATACTAAATTTTTGGTGGGGAACAAATAAAAAGTGAGACTGTGACAAGGACAAGCAATAATACCGCTTTCTCTGCTACTCCTACTGAAATTTCCATAAGTGCATCTCGTTCGGTCGTTTGGCCCCTCCCCCGTGTCATCTCTATGTTATTGTTCCTCTATGTTTACGAATGACATTTGACAGCATGGCTGCCACGGCTTTGGATTCCGAAATCATGAAAAGTGATAAATATTCGATATTATTGCCCACATACAATGAGAGAGAAAACTTGCCCATAATAATATGGCTTATTATGAAATATCTGGAGAAAAGGTAAGTACCAAAACTGAAAAGCACATCTATAAAAGACCGTCAAAATACGTCGCAAAAGCTTTCGTTTATTTACCATTGTTTTTTACCGTTTTATTGCAGTGGCTACGATTTTGAAGTGATAATAATTGATGATGGAAGTCCCGACGGTACACTGGACGTGGCGAAACAGCTTCAAAAGCTGTATGGATCCAGTAAAATTGTTTTGCGCCCGCGGGAGAAGAAACTAGGTTTAGGCACAGCGTACATGCACGGAATAAAACACGCCACGGGCAACTTTATCATCATTATGGACGCTGACCTTAGTCACCACGTAAGTATTTTTGTAAATAAAAATTTCAAGCAGGCTGTAGTGCCTTTGCCTTGTATATAGACTAGAGATGGGCCGAATATGGACTTTACCGAATACGAATATTCGGTTCAGCTCATACCGAACCGAATATTCGGTTGGGCTAAAACTGCCTAAAACGCAGAAGGCAAGTTCATTCAGGTCTGCGCTCTGTACTCATAACGTGTTTTTGACCGAATTTGAATTTGAATGTTTATGAAACGAAACGGAAATGTCTCATACCTGATGACCGCGCTAACTAGCGGACACCCTTAAAAAAAATTGTTTATTCAGTAAATATTCGGCAGTTCCAACCGAACTATTCGGCCAAATACGAACATTGAAAGATATACCTAATAAATACCGAATATTTGGCCCATCTCTAATATAGACATTACTTTAGTGTGAAATTATAATTACCTTTTCTAATGTCCCCTTAACCCAGTCAGTGCTGATCATGACACATTGTCTTTTTGCCTCTACAAAACATTTTTGCTACATGTGAATAAATCACTTTGCAGCCTAAATTCATTCCCAAGATGATAGAACTCCAATGGAAGCAGGACTTTGATGTGGTTTCCGGAACTCGTTACAAGGACGGTGGTGGAGTCTACGGCTGGGACTTCAAGCGCAAGCTCATCTCCCGCGGTGCCAACTTTGTCACACAGATGCTGCTGCGACCTGGGGCTTCTGACTTGACAGGGTCGTTTAGGTAACACCATCAGCTTGAAATTAACCAATCAATTCTATGTTAATTAATAACAAACAAAATGAAAACAATAAACTAAACATTAAAATTAAAACTAAAATATAACAAATCTTAAACTAAACTTATAAGTAATTAATGCTCCCCAGGTCACCATGCGTTAAGGTGCCCAGAAGGCAGCATTACCTTTTTGGATGGCCAGGCTTATCCTCTGGCCGAAGTAGCTGCTAGCCCTCCGGTCACATTCCATGTTTAATGTTAATTATTCTAAATACAAAATAATGTTTTCCTAAGAGTAAGCCTACTACTTAACCCTTCAAGTGGCTGACTGGTAGAGAATGCCTCATATCATTAAGTCCCCCTTTTGTACGATTGTATTTTCTTTTGTGCAATAAAGATAATAAATAAGTGGCATGCCATACTTCATTTTTGAGTTGTTGGAACTTCAATTTTATTTTAATTAATCAAATTTCAGATTTCATTGACGGAATTGTCTGGGAGACAGTTCCCACCACTTGCAGGGTTATAGCACATGCTGGATACATACTAATAGCAAATATTTGTGACATCTTCAGTCAAAAATACCACTTTGTGTCAAAAATACCATGTTGTGGTATAAAAGGTATTCTAGTTGCATCATATAAAAATCTAAATGAAATGTTTTTATTGCAGATTGTACAAAAAGGACATCTTGCAGAAGCTCATAGACAGCTGTGTGTCTAAGGGCTATGTGTTCCAAATGGAAATGATTATCAGGTAGGTACATAACTGTAAAATAATTTTTACTTACACCCTTAAAATATTAAATAATAGTACTACTGTACAGAAAGGAAACTTCCTACAAAACCGAAGTTTGACAGCGGTTCAGGGTCGAATCGTGCTGTCCCTTTCTAATATATGGCACTATCCCTTTCGGCTAATTAGGGTTGTCAAAATTCAAGCTATTATCTTATCTGTGGTCGTGCACGCAAAGGGACGTCAAGTTGTGTCAACCCTAATAATTGCTCAGAGCAATTAGGGCATGCAGTACCGGTTCCGGTACCAAGAATTTGATTTCCCGGTTCTGGGCATGGCTGGAACCGGGATTCCCGGTTCTTCCCGGTTCTCAAGGCATATTAAGATTATACTTAAGAAATTGTTTGTGTTAGTGTACAATCTTTATGAATGACTTATTTTCATATAAATTATTACATGCGTATTGATAAATGACTTATTTTATCAAAAAATCTAGCGTTCCAACCTATTTTACGAAACCAACCTGCACACGGCCCTCTACAGTTTGAGACTTTGCCTATGCTCGCTCACATTTTTGTAAATCTTCCGCTACGCCCCTTTGGAAATTCCCAATACCTAATCACTACAAGTCAATATTATTGCACGCGCTTTCATCGCAAAACCTTGGCTATAGGCTAGAGCCACCAGCCCTGCGAATCGCTGGTTTACCTCCGGCTGATGGGCATGGCATTACGAGTTACACGGGAGGCCCCGTAGTCGATGCACTCAGCACTATGACCCGACCACGGATTTTTTTCATATAAAACCAACTTCCTAGAAAGAAAGATGAATATTCGAATATACCTAATATCCTACTTACTCGAGCCAAAACGTAATATCGATTGGAATACCTACTTTACCAGGTTAATTTGTCGGGTTATTTGGGTCCCCCGTTTCATAGCAACATTATTAAATGTGATTTAATGTCCCGAGCTAAAGTACTAGTATTAAAATGGGAATAAATACGGATATTGATGAGAACCGGGAAGTACCGGTACCGGGTCTTCAGTACCGGTTCTTTCGACACAATGAAATTCCCGGGAATTCCCGGGAATTTGAGAACCGGGAATTCCCGGGAGCATGCCCTAAGAGCAATGCTGAGCCGAGCGGAGCCGAGTTTGGCCGAAGTCAGGAGTTTCGCGCCCCTGGTTAGACCAGGGGTTTGCAAACATTTATTCTCTTAGTAATAGAGTCCCGTTTTTATCCTTTGGGTACGGAACCCCAAAAAAGAATTAAAGTTATATCAACTTGTCCACAGAGCACGCCAACTAGACTACACCATCGGCGAGGTGCCCATAACGTTCGTGGACCGCGTGTATGGAGAGTCGAAGCTCGGAGGCTCCGAAATAGTGCAGTTTGCTAAGGCTCTACTTTACCTGTTCGCTACCACGTGATCTTGCTGTGGGGGGAAGGGAGGGGAAGCGAGGGTGTTCGTTTGGAACAAAACTAATAGTTATCAACAGGGATCGGATACCGGTATTTCGTATGGGTACGAAAACGGTATAAAAATACCGGTAAAAAATTGTTCATTGCTAATTACTTCATTTCTAATTACGAAGTTGTTACCTAAAACACAACTGAGTCCTACATTTCGAGAATAAAATAATTCTAAAAATATGGTTATTTCGACGTTTTTGCAAAAAACCGGTTCCGATCCCTGGGTATAAACAACTTAGGGTAGGTTGCACGTTGCACCAAAACGTCTGTCACCGTCAATACGTTCGCTAAATTATTTTGTAATAAGTTTTTTGGCAATCATTTCATATTTAGTACAAGCTTTTATCGCTTGCTGTACTTTTCTTTCCACGGGCAACTAATACACACCGAGACAATTCTAACGACCACAAGTATGAGCAAGTTCTTTGCCTTTGTAAAAATTTCGCAACTTCGGAAATTTTCCAGTGCCACAGGCACATAACTCTGTATCTTCAGGTATTTAAATAAAAGTAAACAAAACCTACCCTCAAATGGCTCCTTAAGCCAGTTGAGGGTAGACGAAAACATTACATGATCAAATAATGTACACTCGCGTGCAAAAGTATTGCATCACTTTGCATTTTTTCAACTGCACCCAATATATTTGTAAACTGGTTAATTTAGCTAAATTATTTTAATGTGATCATGTTTCTTGAAGTTTAAGCTTTATGAAAAGTAAAAAAACATGGAAACCGGGCCAGTATTTTTCAAATTATCGGCTCTTTCCCGATTTGTGAGCGGTTTCACGTTATCACGCGCACGAGTTGCGTTACCCTTGACCCCTATAAAACGGGGGATAAAGAAGGGGTTGTTATCAGTCACTTATCAGAAGTTGATCGTTAAATATCTCCGCATATTTTTCCGTGAAGAAGACCTGGAAAAATGGAAACCACTGAAGCTGAAGTCCGCCAAATCGTCCAGCCCCTGCAAGCGGAGCGTAGCCAACGTTCAGTAGCTGCCGAGCTGAATTTAAGCCAATCTGCAATTTGCAGAGTTTATCAGAGGTTCCAGGGGACTGGATCCTTTACTTCAAGACCAAGAACGGGCCGTAGAAAGTGTACATCAGAGAGGGACGACCGCTTCTTTGTCACAATATCTCTCCGAGATCAACACCAGACAAGCATTGCCATCCAGCAGCGTCTGCGTGAGGTACCAGGAGTGGCTGCAAGTAAGTGGACAGTAAGAAGAAGACTTAAGAAAGCGAACTTGACACCCAGGAGGCCCGCAGCGGGGCCCAGATTGCTGGCGCGACACCGTACAGCCTAAAGAGAGTTTGCTGAAAATCGTAACGACTCGACCATTGAACAATGAACCCCAGTTCTCTCCTTGAACGAGTGCAGAATGTGCTTAGATGGACGCGACCGAAGAGGAAGAGTCTACAGAAGGCCAGAAGAACGGTTCGCTTCATGTTTCTTTTCCGAAAGGGTCGCCTATGGCGGTGGATCCGTAATGTTCTGGGGCGGCATTTTCTACGACGGGCGGACAGCGAGCACAGAGCTGGTTTTCGTGCCTGGCGGGGGCCGTGACAGTGGATTGACCGCTGCCAAGTATATCACTGACATCCTGGAGGAACATCCTTATGCCGGTATTTTAGATGAGGGGTTCATCCTAATGCAGGATAATGCCCCGTGTCACACCGCTAGGGCCACCGCAGCCTACCTTCTCGAAGTGGGCATCGACACCATGGACTGGCCAGCGATGAGCCCGGACCTTAACCCCATTAAACACGTGTGGGACTACCTGAAAAGGAGGGTTCGGAAGCGGAGTCGTGCCCTGGTAAATGTTGAGGAACTGAAGGCCGCCTTGCTGGAGGAGTGGGACGCTATTGCTCATCATCACATTAAAAAATTAATTGGTCTATGAAAAACCGCCTGATTTGTGTAAGGAGGGCTATGGGTGGTAATACCAAGTATTAATTTAATAATAATTATTTATATTGTATTAAAAAAATGACTTTTATTCTCAACTTTCCTGATTTATTTTTGGAGCATTATGCGACTACTTTCAGTTTTCGGATTTTTTTAAGTCTTCAGATTCGAAATTTCAATTAATTTTCCATTTTTCTAATGCGTTACATTATAAGTTTTCAGTTGATACCAAAATTGTCAGAATCGGGTATAGAATTACAAAGATATTGGGTGCGGACGAAAAAATGCAAAGTGATGCAATACTTTTGCACGCGAGTGTAGGTTAAAGTCAGGGCGTTCAGTGACTGATCCAGGCGGTTTTGTATTTGGCTGGTTAACCAATAAATGTTATAACCCGAAAATGTACAAATTGTTTGTTTACTTTTATTTAAATACCTAAAGATACAGATTATAGGTACATACCATACCTGCAACATACATCTACATATGGTCCAAAACATGTGAAACTGAAACATGTACTTAAATCAAGTGTTCTAGAAACATGAAAATAAGCAATCTTGTGTACGATGAAATAATTTATGTGCATAATTTTAAATATAATTGGGTCGGTGACGTTATTCACATTCCATAAGCTAAGGCCACGGCCGACGGGCGAGCGGTGAGCGGAGCGTGCAGCGGGCGAACGAGCGTTTTTTATTATTATTAAAAAATTATCATAATGTACATAGATATAGAAGTATATAAATAAAGATTTTGTTACTATATTAAGGGTGTATTTTTAATCGAAATATTGTGTAGATATATTTATCATTCCCTTTGTTTTAGTTATTTAAGTTTATTTCGTTAGCGTCATAAAATTTATATCGTGTAAAAAAAGGAGGGAAGGTACACACGAACGCAAATATTAGCAAAATGATGGTTCATCTTGAAAATGCCAATGTAATGACTCCTCTATTACACGATGGGCCAGCGCCGGCCACTCCAAGGGACGCAGCCATGCGGTAGAATAAGATAGCAATATCACTTGCTCCCTCTAACGCATAAATGCGTACCCTTGGAATGGCCGGCGCTGGCCCATCGTGTAGAGGAGCCATAAGGGCAACCCCACACTAGTGTCTTTTGAGCGTCGGCGTCTAGCGCTATGGAAAATGGCGTCGCTGCGCAGTTGCGCCAACGGTGCGTCGAGCAAAAACGCTAGTGTACGCCCTTAGTCTCTCTGCCATCTATTCACGCTTACACCGCTTAACCCGTTTCGATAAAATTTGGTACGGAGAAAGTTTGAGGACCGAGGAAGGACAGGATAGGTTTTACCAATCATCATCATCATCCTTTCATGCAGAGAGGGCAGAAACTAGTATCTGGATATAGGTAATACTGCCGAAACGATCCATGCGCCGCAGTGGGCTTTCAAGGGTCAAAGCACGTAAAGAACTTACTAGGAAGCAACACCCTGAATGCGTCATACATTTCAATTAGTAATCAAGACATACAGCGTATCTAATACACCACAACGAATCGTCGCATAAAAAGAAAAACAATCTATTGATTTAGTTGTTATCAGTCTGTTGTCCATATGTATCATTACTCATTCTACCGCCGTCCAGATATGTACAAAATCGTATTTCTCTTCTTTTCAACGGTTTTCGCGAAATTAGACAATCCAAAACATGACTATATATTTCACGAGCTGTTTAACAGTTTGCAAGAGATTCCTAGATTTAGAGTTACTTTGCCGCCGGTTAATGCTTGGGTTTTGAGCTTGAATAGAGACGTGGATTCGTTGAGGTTGAGGCAAGTGTCGGGGGATGAGGTGCGGGAGGTGTTTGGTGCTCAGTTAAATGATGGGTGAGTGTCTTTATATTTATTTGGGTTCCGTAGTCCGTTTGCGTGCATACGCGACTGTGGAGGGCATACGGAAACCTAGACTGATGCCAACAAGCCAGCACAATTTTGAGGGTTCCGTACCCAAAGGATAAAAACGGGACCCTATTACTAAAACTCCACTGTCCGTCAGTCTGTCTGTCGCCAGGCTGTAACTCATGAACCGTGATAGCTTAGGCAGTTGAAATTTCCTCAGATACTAAAAACAAAATAAAATAAATATTTAAGTGGGGCTCCCAATCATAGAACAAACGTGATTTTTGCCGTTTTTTGCGTAATGGTACGGAACCCGTCGTGCGCGAGTCCGACTCGCACATGACCTGTTTTTGGAACTTATTGAGGTTTTCGTATCCGTGATCACTGCGAGTTCCATCACCAATGACCCAAACAAAGCTATCATGTATAATATAACCGTTGTGGGGTAGCTGTTACTCTGTTCATAAATTTGGCCGTTATTTCTTATGTGTCGATTATCGGCACCACGATATCGATTTTAAAAACATCCACTGAGACACACCTTAAGTTAAGGCATACATTGATTATAGAAGAGTTTGTAAACTTACAGAAAATACTAATTGGAGTAATTGGTGCTTCGGATTTGTTAGATGGCGCTGTTGAGATTAAGATACGTTTGACAATCCGCTTCAAAAACCATGGTTCCGATGGACATACATCTTACCTACTTCAGTGGCCAAACTCGGGCACTTCTTTCTTAGACTTTAAAATAATTATACAACAAATTTTTCTTCAGTTATAATTAAAGTTCTGCTTTCAGTCCCAGTGATCCCAGTTATCGTCAGCCCAGGAAGAACAAAGAATCTAAAAAACCGTCTAGACGAGCTATGCCTGTAGTGGATGAAAAAACTATGCTTGCTGAAATTATGAGAGTTATTAACAAATTCGCGTAAGTACAGTCGAGGACATTAACACATTCATTGCCGAAAACTGACTGTGACTTAGGTATACTTACTACAGTGACGCAACGACCCAAAGTGAGTCCTCGGGCCCAACGCCAGATCACGCCATCGCCATGCCTCTCGGTCTTGCGATAACTCTAATAAAAGACACTATAAGGGCGCTGCCACACTGGCGCTCGCCTCGCTTTCAACTCGCTCGCAAATCGCCAGTGTGGCAGCGCCCTAATTAACATTTTTTATTACAGTCTGACTACCCAAGATGAAGCAGAAGTAAACATAGACGATGCTGATAGGGGGCTCCCTTCAATAAAGGTACTTACTTATAGCAAAAAGAATAGATAGTATAGAGGGGTCCTGTCATTGTCAATTTTATATCACGGTACATTTACTGCCATCAATAAAATTGAAAATGTATAAAATAATCAAAATATGTTTACGGATAAATGATTCTTAATTTTTATTGTTCCATACTGACCCATGTTCTTTCACTGGTATGTGTTAAAATTGTTAAATACCAAACGGTGTCGTTAACGCCATCTAGCCGAGAATGGGCCAAAGGTAATGGCGCCATCTATTCGAGAATGACTTTTCCTTGGCCGTCCGAGGCACGTTTTTTTCTTAGACTTTATTTATCTTATACGGAGTTATATATATCTCTGCTTATAGGTTTTTTTCCGTCAGATAACTTGGGTACGGTGACGGCTGTCATCTCCATCCAATACTACTGCAATGTTTTGCCGCCAGAGTGCATCACTAGCGCCTTTAGTAAACCATAGAGTAACTAAATTTTCATTTCAGCTATACTTCAAAGGCGCCCACACTTCACTAGTAGTCCGTGCGGAACGGAGACAGTGGCACTACATCATCGGCCCTCCCTCTCTCTTCCCCGAATGGTTTTACGAAGATCACGAAGTTCAACAAGACTCAATCGGACCGTACGTCGATGTTCCTAAAGATGTGAGCGGCGAGTTTTATAACGCTCTCTTTCATTTGTTGACCATGTTTATTAGTTTTCCAGTTTAAGCAAACAAGTTTCGAAAGACAAGTTAATAATAAAGATAGCTAATCAACAAAACTTTCTTAACTCCCCTTCCATTCTTACAAACTAGTGGCTCTGTGAGCTGTAGACTTCACGAACCCCCATCCGCCATTTTGAAAAATTCCGAAAACCGACTCGACAAAAAAGTACCGGACAAGTGCGAGTCGGACTCGCCCACCGAGGGTTCCGTACTTTTTAGTATTTGTTGTTATGGCGGCAACAGAAATACATCATCTGTGGAAATTTCAACTGCCTAGCTATCACGGTTCATGATATACAGCCTGGTGACAGACGGACAGCGGAGTCTTAGTAATAGGGTCCCGTTTTTACCCTTTGGGTACGGAACCCTAAAAACTAAGTCTTTATTTACTTCTTGAACCTGCTCACAAAATTTCGCGAGAATCGATTGAGAAATGTGACCTGTAGACGAGAACATCCGGACATACGAAAGCATTTTCGTCCAAGCTGTAACGGTAACTTCTTGGTGAAAATATGAAACTATTAGCTTCTGCCTGCAACTTCGTTTGCGCGGGATGATGATGATGATGAACTATCCCATGTCAAATTTTATCTAAATCGGTTCAGCGGTTTAATCGTGATGAAACAATATGTAGGCATGATTACTTTCGCATTTATAATGTTACAAGTCAGGTGACTAAGCTGATATTGGCGACTACCAGTGGGAAGACACTCCTCCTTTCGGGCAAACTCTGCTCCGTTCGGCTTAGCATTGCTCCGACAGTGAGGAGATACTCCTCACTTCGGTCGAACTCTGCTCCGTTCGGCTCAGCATTGCTCCGAGCAATTATTAGGGTTGGCACCACTTGACGTCCTTTTGCGTGCACGACCACAGATAAGATTAATGACTTGAATTTTGACAACCATAAATAGCCGAAAGGGTTAGTGCCATACATTAGAAAGGGACAGCATGATTCGTCCCTGAATCGCTGTCAAACTTCGGTTTTCTAGGAAGTGTCCTTTCTGTACGGTAGTACTATTATTTATTCTGTGCACATTCTGTGGCACTACATAGTAATTGGCCACTATTAACAATAGGACTCCTTTTGGCTTGTTTCTTTCTGCCTCACTATGGAGTGGCCAATTAATTACTATATTGTGGCCAGTAACTATATCAGTCACCCTAGTAGGACTGAATGAGTATGCGTCAGTGTCACCAACTAGAAATTAAATTATTAATTTATTATATTAAAACAACAATACAAATTAATTCATTTATTGAAAGTAAATGGAAAATAAACATTTTATTACAATTAATTAAGTTCTAAGATTAATGTTAACTCAATCTTTCTCATTAATTGAAAATAATAATAAAAAAAAAATATTTTGTCCTAAACTAGTCTGTCCATTTAGGTATTAAACTATATAATAGATTATTTATATGTCAGGATGTTTATAGTTTTATTTTTATATTAGCTATAAGTACCTAAATGAACATACCTATTTTATATTAGAAGTATAAAAAACTAACATGGAAAAAATACATAAAACATAAAATAATAATATATATCTTCTCTTTCACCAATATGATGGCGCAAAACTAGTAAACCATAATAAACGCCACGCGTATATCATTTGCAAAATAAACCTTATTCCATAGTACAATAGGATGGTTTTCCATTGTACTTACAACTATGGTGGTCATTGGCGGTGAGGCCTTACCACGAGCTTGACGACATATTTGCTAACGCCTGCGTAGCTTACTTTCTATGCATCTCGCTCGTACTGGCATATTAGTGCGAGCGAGATGCCAAAAGTAAAGTAAGAAAGTAAGTTTACGCAGACGTTAGCGAATATGTCAGTGTAAAACTGGTGGTAGACGTACTGATAACCACGTTAAATTGAAGTGCAACGGGTTAATTTTATGCTACTATATTTACATTTAACTTTCTCTAAACTGAAAATCATAATAGATTCCATAAAAAGTAAGACAGTGTTGCCACTTTTTACTAGCGCGTCTTGTATTTATGTAAAAATAAGTAAATAAAAGTACTTATTTAAATCGTAGGAGTAAAATTAACAATAAATAAATTATCTTAGCGTGTTTATTTATAAAAAGAAATTTACTATTTTACAAACAAATTATTGCAGTGGCAACATTGTCTTACTTTTTTTGGAATCTATTTACGACTGGAGTTTATACAGATTACATACATGTATAAATTGTTTTTTTTTATGACTGGATTGTGTACCGCTATCCTAAATATGAGCAATTCTTAACAATGACGTTTACCTCTTATGTAACTCATGTGACCCCGACGACGTGGTGCATTGCGGTAATTTCGAAAATCGGAATATATACTAAATTAAAAGCACTATGTACACGTGTAACGTTTACCAATACATCCTAATGTGTAAATAGGCATATATTGCCAAAGTGCGAACATTTATGAAAAATAAGTGTATGACTTTTTTATGTTTGTCTCATTGCGAGTTTAATTTCCGAAACTATCCCGTTTTCAAAGTTACCCGAATTCACTCTACCTACTATGCATGTTTATCTTGTTATCCACTGCGGCGTATACTACGCACACATGCGAGCAATGTGAGCGGATACATAAAATGGCAAAATAATATAAAATTATAATGAACTCACTAAAAAAAGTGTAGGGTGACTACTATGGTAATAGCCACTACATAGTAATTGGCCACTCCTAACAAGTCAGAAATAAACAAGCCAATTGAAGCCTTATTATTAGGAGTGGCTAATTACTATCATGGACAAAGGTAGTAGATTCGGGAACAATAAGGGAATTATTAAGCCGGGTATTCATTAGGCAACATTTGTTAATAAACTGTTGAATTTGATCACCATGTTTTGCAACAAGTTTACCGTAAACACTGTTTCTGAAACTTAGCAGTCCACACTAGTTTAGTTGTTGCTAGGATATCGCCCGAGGAGGTAGTACTATTTCCATGTTTCTAAACTTGCGTCACACACGTCCACACTCGATGACATCTGTTTATAAACGTTTATAAACTGAATGTTTCGTCTTGTTCTCCACCTAGAGTGGGGAACACAGCAACATGTTTATGCAACAATATTTCATCATCCTTGTTTATAAACATGTTTACAGAGGTGATGAAACATCGTGCAACACTGTTTATAAACAGTCATTAAACAGTGTTTATTAACAAAAGTTGCCTAATGAATACCCGGCTTTAACGTCTAGGCAATATACACGCCTATATACTAGGGTGATTCACTTTTGTATGGAGAAAAAAAAGTTGTAATATTTTTCCTGACTTTGCTCACCAATGGAGTCTCCCCACACTAAAAACTATCTATTTCAATTTTCGAAAGAATCGAATAACGTTTAGAGGTTGCACAAGTTGAAAAGGTAGAGTAAGAACCCCATACATTGCATGAAAATGAACTATGTTCTAAAATGACAAAATATAATGAACTGATACTAAAATCGAATGAGAAAACTGAATTTTGCGTCTAAAACACGATAAAAGCACTTTTCCTTTGGAAACAGGTGGAAAAACTGAATAATCTTAATTAGAACATTTATCGAGTAACCAAAATCCAAGTTTACTACTAATTTTAAAATTTATTTATATGTAGAAGGTTCAGTATCACACTACTCTCCGCTTGGATGGTACCCGCTTAAACCATTTTCTACCCTCCGATGTAGAGTCGTTGGTTATTTGAAAAATCTTTGTTGATGTTGTGCAACCTCTAAATGTTGACCGATTTTAATTTTTTTTAACGTATAATATTATTTTATCAGTTAGAACAAGAATTCAAGCAAAGTCAGATGAAAATCGAAAATTCGGAAAAATGAAACACCCTACTATATACAGCTTAAGATTTTAGTATCCAAATAATTATAGTGTTACTTTTCTTTAAACTAGATAAGTAATGTTTTGTTAAGTGAAAACATATTTTCATACGTCTGCTATCGAAATGATATATGTGACGTTCCACGGCAAAAGGTACCTTATGGCGGCTGGCGCTTACGTCGCATAGCGCCGCAATAATATTGGAGCGGCGTTAATAATAGCGTTAGCGCCAACCGCCATAAGGTACCTTTACCCGTGGGACGTCACATATTTCATATAAAATCAAATTTGTTTAGAACGATATTCGTAAAGTCAAGGCATCTTGTCAAGTCAACTAATGTTTTTTAACATCATTTCTATTGGAGGCCAAATACATGTTTACATTATATTCATTTATAATTTTATTATATTTAAATAATCATTAGAAAATTTACATGCATGCAGCATGCAGTTATGCATGCAGCTTCATTAAATTTTAGAATTTTAAGCACAATCATTCTATGTAAGTTAAAAAAATATCGGTCACAGGATAAGTTTTAAATGCAAATGTTGTTAAAAATGTGTTTATTTTTTAAAAGGACTACAATGATTAATATATATTAAGAAGATAATTTTGGCTTCTACAGTAACAATAATTAATAATAATTGAGTTACATATCAATATCACAAATTCCATATTTTCTAAAATACATTATTTGGTGAAAAGATGCAAATCATAATATAAACACTAAGTCATTATAATTCATAGATTGATATGGTTATATTATAGGTTAGTATGCTTTAATAGTTATACCAAAGAGAATAGAGTGCACAGAGACGGATGGTCAAAGTAAATTATGTAAGCCACTGTAAATATACTGCCATCTTTCGATAGAATATAAAACTGTTAGAACGCTATTTGAGTTTGATCCTTATTCTTTCACTGATATGTGTTAACTTATTAAATATTAATATTAACGCCATCTACTCGTCTATAGGCCAAAGGTATGGTGCAATCTTTTCGAGCGATGGCGCCATAACCTTCAGCCCACTCTCGAGTAGATGGCGTTAATATTAATATTTAACAAGTTAACACATATCAGTGAAAGAATAATGATCAAAGTCAAATGGCGTTCTAACAGTTTTAATCGTCTGTCGAAAGATGGCAGAAAATGTACTGTAGCTACATAATTTACCATGACAGTAACTCTCTATTTCAAATTCTCTTTGGTTATACATACAGTTGCACATATGGGCATGTAAATAAGTTTCTGTCGCTTTTGTAAACTGTCAACTATTGGATACTCAAAATAACGTTTCATTTAATTTGATGTCCATATATGCAACATGGTACTGTCTGCATCAAAAGTAGAGGATCAGACTAAGCGTCAAAAGTATCTACCCTTCTCTAACGACTTAAAAAACAGATATGGTTCTATATGAAAAACAATTAGACTCTGACAGATACTTTTCAACCTGAACTGCAGAGATATATCTCTTATATGGAATATTACGGAAAACTCTGCAAAGGGGGCGCCACTAGCATGTAAACAAGCCGCCACGATGCATCAATGTCATATTTATTCGTAACAAATAATCTGTGAAAACATGTCAAAAACTGTTTTATATACAAGGTGGCTAAAAAACTAGCTGCATTCCCGTTGCCAGGGAGGTTTTGGGATTATACTGAGCAACTTTTACTATGGGACCAACCACGAATACGCGAAAAAAAAATTTACCCTCCCATAGAAACTGGACCAGCCAAAATGTATGAAACAGCCAAATTTTTTTCGCGGAATCAGGGTTGGTCTCATAGTATAATCCCAAAACCTCCCTGGCAACGGGAATGCACTTATTTTTTAGCCACCCTGTATATAAGTTACTCTATGGTTTACGGGTTGTGCTAGTGCTGCACTCTGGCGGCAGAATATTGTACTCCCTAATAGAAAAGTATTCTAGAATGACAGATAGTTTTGGCGCGTTGTTTCACCCGCTACCATAGATGCTGACTGTACTAGTCCTAAAATATTTAAAGAAATATCTGACCGTCCGGTAAACCAAACATTTAACTTATACAGTTTATATACAAGTAATAATGCATCTTATTACAGTTAAATAAAGACTAATTTCGTAGGCGATATCTAATATACCCAGGCTATTTTGTGAGAAAATCGAATAGAGGTGTTTAATGACTATTATTTAAGATTCAAAATGACTTAGGCCCACTTGCACCATTCCTCTTACCCTGAGTTAACCGGTTAAACCTGGAGTACCATGGTTACCAGTACAGTTTGAGACTAGGTTAACGGGTTAAACAATTAACCCTGGGTTAGTGTGGTGGTGCAAGTGGGCATTAAGTTGGTATATATAGTTTTAACCTCCCTATAATGTCCCAATGGTCGACTGACTGTCGCATTTGTTGACATCTTCCGTGAATCAATAGGGAGTAACAAATTAGTTTTCATTGGAATAGTGTGTCAAATATTGGGACGTTTACTTTAAAAATATGGTTCTCAGTATAATCAATATTTTCACTGATTGTTTTTGCAATTTCATACAAGAAATCATTACATTTTATAACAAAATATTTATTAAAATAAAAATGAAAATATTCATGAGGCCGGCTAAATAATCTTTTTCAATCCATTTCCAATATTATTATTAAATCTCGATATAAATCAACTTTCTATGAGCAACACAATCGCGCCATTATCCTATCGATATCGTACCCTCTAGCCGCTCAGGGACCTATAAAAAGGTCTCCTATTCCATTCTAATTTGAATCTTTGTTTTGACAAATCGAAATTGCATTTCTCTTGGCCCTTGGCTGCTAAAAGGTTGCCGACCGCTGGGCTAAAGGATTAAACTGAAAACCAACATTGCCAATCAACTTCCAACCTTATTACAGCGTGATAAAGATCCGTTTCCTGTGCAACGCTATGGCGACCGCGATCCACACTAGCATGGCGAAGGCGTGTGTGGCCAGCAGCTGCGCGTGCGTGGCGGCGGGCACGTGGATGTGGAGGGGGAAGTGCTTCTTGAGTAACTCGGAGCCTAGGTAGAGGAACAGCGCGTTTTGACCTGAAAAAAAGTTTTAAAATAGTAAATTTATACGGCCTCGCTGCGCCTCGGTCGTTAACGCATACTCGTTGGCTAGAGTCCGTCTAAGCATAGAGTAATACATAATTTACATAAAAAAAAATTGTCAATAAATTTAATTCTTGGTACAAGCTTTTATCGCTGACTGTACCTTTCTTACGACGGACAACTAATATTCATCGAGACAATTCTAAAAACCCCTAACACAATTAGGTTGCATTGTTTCATCACAGAGTTCCTATGGCCACCTCCTGTCTCCATCATCAGATCAGCTCGATGGTACCATAATATTGCATTGTCATCCGATTTATACATGCATGCAAAATTTCAGCTCAATCGGAAACCGGGAAGTGGATCAAATTTAACTTGCAAGATTTGATTACAGACAGACAGACAACGGTCAGCTGAAACTAAATAAGTGAGCGTTTCTTATATATTTTATATATTGTGACCTTTTTTGCCACTTTTGGTGGTATGGAGATCGTTTGAGTCCCGGGGAAGGACATAGGGTAGTATTTATCCCAGAAATCACGCTTTAAGGGGAATATATAAAAAGCAGATTTAATAAAAAATTAGTGTCCGACCGAAACATGTTTTTTTGCCGAAACCGAAACCGAAACCGAATGTTCGGCTTGGCTCTAATTTCGGCCGAAACCGAAACCGAAACCGAACCTTTTGTAGACTTGTTAAAATCGTCGAAAAAATGTCATAAAACCGCTTTTACACACATATTATGGGGCTGTCAACACCCAATGTCCTTGAAATTGATGTTACTTAAGCAGTTTTTTAAGAAAATTACTAGAGTTAGACCAAGATAATTCTGCAACGATTTTGATAACACACGCAGTGCAATTGTTATTTTAAACGTCAAAACTTCTGTGAAATTGTGACGTATAGATAACACTAGTTGCACTGCATATGCTATCAAAATAATTGTAGAACTTTCTTGGTCTAACTCTATTCATTCACCAGTCAAGCCAATATGTAGATACAGGGTCAACCAAAAACGCGAGCGCAGCGAGCGCGAATTTTTTGTTGACAATATCGCAAGGCCGGGTACCGATCTTCACCTGGGCCTAAACGTCCGAAGTGCCCCAGTGAGGCGAACTTTCATGCGAAGTCAAAGCCGTGCTTCAGGCTGCAGGATAAGTAGTTGAGCACAGACTCCAACCAATGTCAAATTCCGGGATTACGCGAGGAAGATGATGAGTTTTCTTATCATTCTTTTCCCCAGACCCAGTAACATACGACAGTGCTATCTCATTTACTCCGATACAATTGTATCTGAGTAGATGAGTGTCTAATTAGACAGTGTGCGCGTTATAGGCCGCCTCTTAAGACTGCATCGACCGTCTATATAGTGGCGCCCTCATTAGTGGAATTGTGTTTTATAATAAACCAATTCATTTCTGTACCTATACATGAATCAGTATATGTAGGTACATATTAATATTGTTGTCCTACTTATTCCCCAACTTTTGGTCTTTGTCACATAGTTTAGTTTCATAGTACGAAGTACCATTTCGTAAGTTTCGGCCCGGCCGAAAGGTTCGGCCGTTTTTTGGCCGAAACCGAAACTACAGCCGAAACATGATTTTTTGGCCGAACCTGGCCGAAACCGAAACCGAAACCGAACCTTCGGTCGGACACTATAAAAAATAAGCTATCCAAATTACTAAAGTCGCGGTCAAATAAACTAGTTTCTGTATAAATAGAAACTACGTACAAATAAGGAATACCTATTTCTATCTATTTTATCGTATGGCATGTTTTTACAAAATAGGCATAGATAATAGATACATGTGTCAGGAGTGTCCCCACTGGTATAGATCAGTATATTATTATTCTTGTCCTACTTAATCCCCCATTTTGATCATGTGATATAGTTTTATATTACTTATAAGGATAAGTAATATAAAACTATATCACATGATCAAAATGGGCATGATCTGAATAAAATCAAGGGATTTTATCTCCTAACTAATGCCGTAGAAACTATGTGACAAAGACCAAAAGTAGGGGAATACGATACGTGGGACTACAATATTAATATATCTACTGATTTTTACACTTATTAATTGATATATTAACTTCTTGTTCGCGTCCGTACTTCTATTGGTTAGGGAGGCGAATAGGGGAATTTTCGGCAATACTCGAGCGTGGCAGTTTAAGATATGAGAGATACCTTAGACCTAATAGAACAACCTTGTAAAGTATTTAGCTCTATATGTAGTGACGCGCGCCTAGGATAGACGATCAGATTAGTAAAAAAAAATGGATAGTCTGAAATACTCGAGCGCCTCAGATTAAGATATTGGGGGTTGATTTTAGTGTTTAAAGACTAAATTTAACTAATCTGACGATAAGTCCTTGACGCCGCCGAGTTATAGGGTCGCGAACTTGTAAAAAAAAAACGTTAATCCGGCATTCTCGAGCGCGATTTTTTTATTTTTTATTTTGAAGAATATAATCTAAAACTTACTAAAAATACAAAATCTGCCGGTTTCCGCATGACCGGAAGTGTGGAGGAGCCATTTCGTCTTCCTAAGAACGCGTTGCGGCATATAAGTCGCGAACGATACATTTTACAAAAAAAAAGTTTAAATAAACAAAAAAGGTAATTTTATTGTCATTCTTAAATTCCCCGTTTTATCAAGGAGAAAGAAAGGAAAAAAAAGAAACCAAAAAACCTTTTTCGGTCAGATTAAGAGAACCCACCAACATTTTTGTCAGATTAAAAAAATATGCTTTCAGGATACCGAGATAAACCTCCCCTATGAAAATCTGACGCGCTCGAGTATTTCAAAAAAACTTTATTTTTTTGCATTTTCAAAAATTCATCGTAACTTATCGTCACGCCGAAATCGTCAGTTTTTTTAAAGGAAGCTTCCTTGGGGCCTACTTAACACCCCTTCCGAAAATCTGACGCGCTCGAGTAAATTTTTTTTTTTTGCATTTTTGACTACTTTATATGCCTACCCCCACCACGCAAACCGGCAGATTAGTATACCGTTGTTATCAGAGGCACTCGGGGCATACGTAGTATGAATATCTGACGCGCTCGAGAATGCCCAAGTAACTGTTTTTTTTAACATTTTTGAAAAACCGTACACGCCAAACCCACCGCTAAAATGGTTTTTGCCATACGAGCTTTTCTTTTCGAAATTATTTTATCTTTCGATTTTGATAGGTCTCGACGGCGCCGTTGAATTACGCCATTTAGCTACCTCGCCTCCCTAACTATATAGAATAGGTTTCATACAAAGATATTTACCGAATATCACGCGAGATGGCGCTGTACCGGGAGCGGCGATTTCTACATCGCGCTATTGAAATGTTTATGGGGATTGTATATAAGGGTTTGGAATAGGGATGTACCGACTAGTCGCCGACTAGTCGGGAAAGCCGACTATCCGGCCACATTTGTAGTCGGCGATTAGTCGGCACTTTATTTGTGAAAGAACAACAGAAAAAAAAGAAATCAACAGTCAATATTTACCATAATTGTCTTATGTTTATTTTACTAAAATACCTATTCAGGGTACATACGAAAACTTTTGTTCATAATATAATTGACCGTTTGATCGTTATCATATTTTGGTGGGCTGGTGTTTTCCTCTACAGGTCGATCTCAACTGATTCTCGTGTAATTTCATGTGCAAGTTCGATATTTTTTTTTTATATTATTATTCAGTTTTGTTTTTTTTTAATGGTGAAGCCATGAGGAACTATTAATGTTATTGCAAAATTTAGAGACAGTCAGGGCACGTTGCTCGTAAAGACGCTGACCACAGGGGATAGGTTCTTAACTGGCGACTACGTACGGGAAAAAGATCCTTGGAAATACCTCCTACAAGCTGTACTGACGGTCTGCTCAGGATTGCAAAATAAAAGAACTAAAGACAGAAATTGAACGAGGATTCTTGTGATAGGTCTTTGAGCCTGTAGAGAACACGTTTTAGCCAAGCTAAATTATGATGAATAGCGCAACCAAAGGAGCAAAACTATTGTTTTTCACCTGAACTTATACGAAACTAATGATCTGGCCGACTAGCCGGACTAATCGGCCATTCGAGCGCCGATTAGTCGGCTAGTCGGCCAAATCAATAGTCGGTACATCACCAGTTTGGAATTATTTTGAATGTATTGGCTTTATTTGTGACAGGTTGTTTATTTTCATGGTCAATCCTTCATTGATAAAGAACGCCCTTTTTGGTAAAGGTAAACTTACTGGTGCTCGACGCGGTCCCAGTACATATCATTTTGAAACTTAAGTCATTCTCAATAGAGGTGACAGCAAGGTGTCATCTATTGGGCGTTAGCATGTCGACCACTAGTACGTTTACCTTACACTTGTTGCATTAAGGGATTTATGGGGGACTAATCATATGACTCAAAATGGAAATTTATGGCAAGGTAACTACTACTTTGAGAACACCAATGGTCCAACGACGAGAATGTGAAATATGTCAAGCTTACGATGTTTCCTAAAAAAGTTTTCCTAAGGAAGATAAAATTGTAACTAAAAAAAATGGCAACATTTGTTTTCGACACCGATGGTTTTAAAGTACCATAACTGCCGTTAAAAAGTTCGCATTTGAGTAAACTTTATCTAGCAGGTAACATTGTTAAATACATTATAAAGAACATGAAAATTTATAAAAAATAACCGTGCTGTTTTTATTTAATACGACATTGAATTTTGTCCAGATTTCGCTCCTTATACGTTACAAAAGTTTTTCAACATATTAAAAATGTGAATAGTTGTTGAAGCAAATGAGAAATTGGTCTATTTCTAGTTACGTGGTGGTTTTAACAGATTAATTATGAACGCATTCACTGCCAGGGGGCGTGGCCTAGGAACAAACTTGTATGACGGTGGACGCACATGTGCGTCGGGGGCAGTGAATGTGTTAATTACTTATCTCAGACGGTCGGTGAGATACTTGCGCAGTGATTTTTAAAGAGCAGTACCGATTCATTATTTAATTAATTAACATATTACATACATTTCGTATTTAATCCAGTTATCAAATAGAATAGAAACTCATTTAAATCAAGTAGGATTTTACAATCTCTTTTGCATCGTCAAAGTAAGTTATAAATAAATTAAAATTAAATTAACATACAAATAACAGCTATCATATTAACCGTCGAATAATAAACTATCATATTAACCTTCTGAGTTAAGTTCTACGTTGGCTAGAGTCCGTTTAAGCGTAGAATACATAATATGTAAATTGTGCGACATCTATTGTCAACTAGCAGTACTGCTAAATTCCGCTACATGACGCTAGATGTCGACTACGAAAATAACCCGCGTATTGGTAAGAAAACCTAAGTGAAGTATGGATTTACCACTCTATCCTTCGAGCAACACGGAAGGGAGGCGGCATTCGCACTATTTCCCCTCTGCCGAGGTACAAGATTAGCGCGTCAATCTAATCTAGCGCGGGTAATAAAACTAGTTGCAAATGGATTTTTCACTAGACCGAGTCCAGACGCGCGCGTGAACACTGCTGCACAAAAATGCCTGTTTGCTCGGTTTTTTGTTATAAAAAGAGGTCGGGGACATCAAATTTACAAAAAGAAAGTGTTACATTTCACATGTAATATTTTTTTTACATATCATACGTTTAATTACATTCAAACACAATTATTATATTTTAGTCTCATGTAATTGTTGGATTTATCGATTTTGCTCGCTCAGTACAAATTGCGGATCGGTCGAGCGACAAATCCGACTTCTCATCTCTCAGAATACAATAACATACTTCAACGAAAATGTGTTAGTGTGCGTGTTGTGACACTTGTCACTCGTCCGTACACAAAAAGAGATCGAGGTTTGCAAGATTTGTCTTTGACGTGTGTCATTTTCTATGTATTTGTGTCGTCATTACAGATTGGATTTTGTATGTAAGTGTGTAAGAAGTGCGACTGTGTGCACCTTTCCCCCTGCGAAAAATGGCAGAAAGATTTGTACTGTGAGATATCGCTTGGGCCCCTCCCTTCCGATGTGTCGGAAGCCGGTGTTGCTCGAAGACTCTATCCATATATTTGATATATTCAACTCGAGATTTGCAATATTTCGGAAACAGGTTTTGGAAGTTCTTTGCCATCGATCATTACTTTAAGTTTCATTAATCTCTTTAATTTCCCTCTTTTCATTATGTGAATTATTATGTTTTGTGTCTAAAATTGTATTATTGTGTAATTAAGTTAGTTTGTATAGTTGTAGTTTTCGCTCTATAAATATATATTTCATGATGTGCATACATGCTTTGGATGGCATTCCCAACCAAAACCTGTACTAAAAATAATTATTACATGTAGTAAATGTTATGTTTTGTGTGCCTAATAAATAAAATAAAATCAAATAAAAATATTTCTCTATGGTGAAACTCACTGGCGTAATACAGCGGACGACCCCCCCCACTTCATCTTCAGATCCACTATGTAATACAGCACGGCCTGCGCCATGAACGCCATGGCGGCCGTCACCAGGCAGTAGACGCTCCACAGGTTAGTAAAACTCACCGGCGTAATACAGCGGACGACCCCCCCACTTCATCTTCAGATCCACTATGTAATACAGCACGGCCTGCGCCATGAACGCCATGGCGGCCGTCTCCAGGCAGTAGACGCTCCACAGGTTAGTAAAACTCACCGGCGTAATACAGCGGACGACCCCCCCACTTCATCTTCAGATCCACTATGTAATACAGCACGGCCTGAGCCATGAACGCCATGGCGGCTGTCACCAGGCAGTAGACGCTCCACAGGTTAGTAAAACTCACCGGCGTAATACAGCGGACGACCCCCCCACTTCATCTTCAGATCCACTATGTAATACAGCACGGCCTGAGCCATGAACGCCATGGCGGCTGTCACCAGGCAGTAGACGCTCCACAGGTTAGTAAAACTCACCGGCGTAATACAGCGGACGACCCCCCCACTTCATCTTCAGATCCACTATGTAATACAGCACGGCCTGAGCCATGAACGCCATGGCGGCTGTCACCAGGCAGTAGACGCTCCATAGGTTAGTAAAACTCACCGGCGTAATACAGCGGACGACCCCCCCACTTCATCTTCAGATCCACTATGTAATACAGCGCGGCCTGCGCCATGAACGCCATGGCGGCCGTCACCAGGCAGTAGACGCTCCACAGGTTAGTAAAACTCACCAGCGTAATACAGCGGACGACCCCCCCACTTCATCTTCAGATCCACTATGTAATACAGCACGGCCTGAGCCATGAACGCCATGGCGGCCGTCACCAGGCAGTAGACGCTCCACAGGTTAGTAAAACTCACCGGCGTAATACAGCGGACGACCCCCCCACTTCATCTTCAGATCCACTATGTAATACAGCACGGCCTGAGCCATGAACGCCATGGCGGCCGTCACCAGGCAGTACGAGACGCTCCATAGGTTCTTGTTGATCGGGATCGGGCCATCGTTCTTGGAGAACATGCAGAGGGCGCCGCCGGTAGCTCCGAAGACCAGGGACCAGAATACCCAGCGCATTATGCGGGCCCTGGAAAACAGTTCATTGTGATGCATTGTCTATAAAAGAACGCAATCGGGATGGAAAAGAACACAAGATCTAAAAATTTCTAAATTCCAAAATGAAAAAAAGGGAGTAGATATTTGATTTACTACATTTTATGTTAATAACATAAAAAGAAAATTAGCGATTTAATATAATATATATTCTAAATAATAATATTTAATAGAAAAAAAACCCCACTTCTCAAAACAGTTGTAACGACGCCATCATTTTACCAAATAGCACTTTCCAAAATGCTTGGTTTTGAAAAAAGTCTAGTCCCGTCCCGGTCTTTTTAAAGGCCCTTACCCATTGCCATCACCCCAGGATCTAATATTGGTATCCTGAAGAATCCGGGGGAACACTTCAAATACAATAAATAACTGACCTGGCGTGGCTGTAAGCCAGCATGATCCTAGTGGCGTGGGCACCGGCTTGGACCACCAGCAGACCGGATAAGATGCCCAGCAGGCCCTCAGGGTCGTGGCGGACGGTGGTGTGGTACATGTCGCGGAAGGTACCGTACTTATGTAACTGACCTGGCATGGTTGTAAGCCAGCATGATCCTAGTGGCGTGGGCACCGGCTTGGACCACCAGCAGACCGGATAAGATGCCCAGCAGGCCCTCAGGGTCGTGGCGGACGGTGGTGTGGTACATGTCGCGGAAGGTACCGTACTTATGTAACTGACCTGGCATGGTTGTAAGCCAGCATGATCCTAGTGGCGTGGGCACCGGCTTGGACCACCAGCAGACCGGATAAGATGCCCAGGAGGCCCTCAGGGTCGTGGCGGACCGTGGTGTGGTATATGTCGCGGAAGGTACCGTATTTGTGGAGGTGGGCTTCCCCGAACACCATTCTGTGAACAACAATGAGTGAATATATTCTACAAGCTTTTTAATAACTTGAAATGTATGTAACTATCTCTGGGTGGTATTCTACCTGTCTAATTTCTTTATCCATTGTGTATTTGCGTCTGACATTTTGCTCAGTCAGAGACAGTCAGAGACTGAGACGCAATGCATATTGGGCTAAAAAATGGGACAGGTGGAATACCAACCTATTTTAGCACGGGTCAAATATTGCAAGTAAAATTTGACCCACTTCCCGGTTTCCGCTGAAGGTGAAACTTTACATACATATGTAAGTCGGGTGACAATGCAATATTATGGTACCATCGAGCCGATCTGATGACGGAGACAGGAGGTGGCCATAGGTGATAAAACAATGTAACCTAACTAACGTTAGGGGTTGTTAGGATTCTCTCGATGAGTATTAGGTGCCTGTAGAAAGAAAAGTACAGGCAGCGATAAAAGCTTGGACCAAAAATTAAATTTTTGGTAAACACTTATATTCTGAAGCATACCGGTCAATGTATCCGGCGATGCCCCCGGTGCAGTTGGTGAGGTTCCTGCCTTCGGCGGACAGGTGCAGGCCGCCGGGGCCCGCGTAGCCGCGCGGGCAGCCCGGGGCGGCGATGGTCAGCGTCACGCAGATCTGCAATAAGTTATACGTCTAACTCCTTGAACACCATGCTTATTACATCCTAGCCTAGCGGCACTAACCTAAAAAAAAACTGGCCAAGTGCTAGTCGGACTCGCGCACGATGAGTTCCGTACCATTACCCAAAAAACGGCAAAAAATCACGTTTGTTGTATGGGAGCCCCACTTAAATATTTATTTTATTCTGTTTTTAGTATTTGTTGTTATAGCGGCAACAGAAATATATCATCTGTGAAAATTTCAGCTGTCCAGCTATCACGGTTCTTGAGTTACAGCCTGGTGACAGACAGACAGACAGACGGACAGCGGAGACTTAATAAAAGGGTCCCGTTTTTACCCTTTGGGTACGGAACCGTAAAAAGGGTCTCTCGTTCCTTTAAATCTTCATTTAATCATAATTGCAATTGTCTGGGCTAGTTTTAACATTTGGACAACCAGAAGATAACGCGCCATCGTAAACCTTATCAGGTTAAAATTAGGGCTCGCGGTCGGGTCCGTGTTTCGTTTACACGTTCCGAATACCCGTTTCCGAATAACACGTACACGGTTTTCTGGCCCGTTCCGCACGTGTAATTAAGAAACGTGTAATTAGTATCCGTCTCCACGGATAAACGGGTATTCGAAGAAACGGGTCTTATTTACCCGTGGCTCCGGACACGTCCTTGACAAGTAGCGAAGGAACGGACCGGCGTACTTAAGAGGACGAGTTTCTGTCATACTTAACCTTATTCCGTGGTTCATAGAGTCGAAATTCATTAACGGTTTACAAAACCCTTATCTGTGCAGGTAGTTTTTGCTTGCAATGTTGCAATACGAATAGAAAATTAGAAATACAGTATACCTATGCTACTTATCGAAGTAGTATTTTATATAAGACTTAAAATACTAACACTTTATTGTTTAGTTAACGAAAAAATGCTGCTTTAAAGTAAACATTCATTTAAAAGATTTACCATATCATACATGGCCAGATTTTATTGTGTACCGTCTTTAGCAGATGGTAGACATATTTACCTACGTCGTGGGAGTAATTTGAATCCTAAACGAAACGAAGGATTTTACAGTAAAACCCCAAGTCTAGCGAGGGACTCTAAAATTTCTATTTTTCCCGTGTAAACGGAGAATCCTAAGCAGAAAAATGCTTGTTAAAACTAGGGCTCCCGGTATCCGTGTTACACGCCGAAACGAATACCCGTGTTCTTAAGACCGGCGGTGCTAAGAACACGGTTTACACGGAACCGCCGGGATCCGGATACGTATCCAAGAACCGTTCCCAAGAAACGTTTCTCAGATACGTATCTCCGTTTACACGGGTACTTAAGACCGGCCCGAACGGATCCGAAACAGTTTGAGCCAATCAATGCTCTAGCTCTGGGTATGCAAGGTCTAGTATTGAATGTTGACTTCAGATGAACTCGTTTAGCGTACGAATTTTTTTTTTAATTATTTATAACAGTTTTAACACATGTGTTAATATAACATATTTAACCAACTATACAATACAGGGTCATTTTTGGACCGTTAGCCATATTGTGCGAGGTGATTAGGTAGGCCATACTGAACAACTTTTTGTATGGGACCAACTCCGAAATCACAAAATTTTTTTTGGCCGTTTCATACATTTTGGTCGAGTGGATGTCGACGTTTTCTATGGGAAGGCCAAATTTTTTTAAGGGATTTCGAGGTTGGTTGAAAAAGTTGTTCAGTATGACCTACCTAAAAATCACCTCGCACAATATGGCTAACGGTCCAAAAATGACTCTGTATATGAATGGAAGTAGGTGTCCCTATTCTATATAGTCTACTATTTTTAATTTTGAACTTACTCGTCCCTAGTTTAGAACCTTTTTTTTTACTATTATTGTTTTTAAGCTAATTTCATTACCTACATCAATCGAAGAAACACATTTTATATATAATGATGTAATAGTTTCGTGAGGAATAGGTATGCAGACAAATACTACCACCTATATTAGTTAAAAATAACAGTTTAGAAAATACATATTTATGAATTACATCGTCATTATTTTTATCAATTTAATGTTGCGCGAAAACATCAAATCTGCCAACGACTCAAAAAAAGTACACACAAGCGGCATTCAAAACGTAGGATTTCACACGACAGCCTTAAAAATAAAAACCCATGCTACCTTGGTTACCTTGTGATTATATTGTTAAATACATTGAGATAGATCTCAAAATTGGTAATCATTCATGTTCACTTGGGTCACTTTCACACTAGTGCTCAGGTAATAAATGCCGGCCGGTGGTGTTCTATTCATTAGATTAGAACGTGTTGTTTTCCAATACCCTTTTGTCTGATATCGCCTAAAACAAGTAGGTTCCCAAACCACTATCAGAACTGTCACAACCAATTATAAGCTTTATGTCGTTGTAATAAGGTGAACACGTCTGCACATGAAATTGCAACAAATGCAGCGGCAAAATTTTAAGAAGTTTCCCATTGTTTTGTAGTCGCAGTTTTAACAAGCATTTTTCTGCTTAGGATTCTCCGTTTACACGGGAAAAATAGAAATTTTAGAGTCCCTCGCTAGACTTGGGGTTTTACTGTAAAATCCTTCGTTTCGTTTAGGATTCAAATTACTCCCACGACGTAGGTAAATATGTCTACCATCTGCTAAAGACGGTACACAATAAAATCTGGCCATGTATGATATGGTAAATCTTTTAAATGAATGTTTACTTTAAAGCAGCATTTTTTCGTTAACTAAACAATAAAGTGTTAGTATTTTAAGTCTTATATAAAATACTACTTCGATAAGTAGCATAGGTATACTGTATTTCTAATTTTCTATTCGTATTGCAACATTGCAAGCAAAAACTACCTGCACAGATAAGGGTTTTGTAAACCGTTAATGAATTTCGACTCTATGAACCACGGAATAAGGTTAAGTATGACAGAAACTCGTCCTCTTAAGTACGCCGGTCCGTTCCTTCGCTACTTGTCAAGGACGTGTCCGGAGCCACGGGTAAATAAGACCCGTTTCTTCGAATACCCGTTTATCCGTGGAGACGGATACTAATTACACGTTTCTTAATTACACGTGCGGAACGGGCCAGAAAACCGTGTACGTGTTATTCGGAAACGGGTATTCGGAACGTGTAAACGAAACACGGACCCGACCGCGAGCCCTAGTTAAAACTGCGACTACAAAACAATGGGAAACTTCTTAAAATTTTGCCGCTGCATTTGTTGCAATTTCATGTGCAGACGTGTTCACCTTATTACAACGACATAAAGCTTATAATTGGTTGTGACAGTTCTGATAGTGGTTTGGGAACCTACTTGTTTTAGGCGATATCAGACGAAAGGGTATTGGAAAACAACACGTTCTAATCTAATGAATAGAACACCACCGGCCGGCATTTATTACCTGAGCACTAGTGTGAAAGTGACCCAAGTGAACATGAATGATTACCAATTTTGAGATCTATCTCAATGTATTTAACAATATAATAGAATAGAATAGAATAGAATAGAAATACATTTATTTATGACAAACAAACACAGATGACAAAAACATGTTGACAAATATACAATGTATAACATTTAGTGAAAAATGCCATAAAAGGGTCACAACTCAGCATGTTGCTGGCAAAGCCAGCGCTGTTCTTCCGTTGTAACCCAGGCTTACGCCGTTCGACGACGAGGCGGTTATGCTATAATTTACTAAACTAATTAAAAACTAGAACTATACCTAAAACATAAAATTGAAACTAAAACTATTTAATATACAACTTCAACATTGCGGCAATTGCCGTATCTGGAACAGGCCTGACAGCCAAATGACAGCTGGCCGCCACGCCATGGCCACGTCACACGGCACGACACCAGCACGGCCATATTTGTGCTATGACATAGCTATCCACGTGTACATTTTGTGCAGAAGACTTAAAAACTTCTAGTCGTATAATCACAAGGTAACCAAGGTAGCATGGGTTTTTATTTTTAAGGCTGTCGTGTGAAATCCTACGTTTTGAATGCCGCTTGTGTGTACTTTTTTTGAGTCGTTGGCAGATTTGATGTTTTCGCGCAACATTAAATTGATAAAAATAATGACGATGTAATTCATAAATATGTATTTTCTAAACTGTTATTTTTAACTAATATAGGTGGTAGTATTTGTCTGCATACCTATTCCTCACGAAACTATTACATCATTATATATAAAATGTGTTTCTTCGATTGATGTAGGTAATGAAATTAGCTTAAAAACAATAATAGAAAAAAAAAAGGTTCTAAACTAGGGACGAGTAAGTTCAAAATTAAAAATAGTAGACTATATAGAATAGGGACACCTACTTCCATTCATATACAGAGTCATTTTTGGACCGTTAGCCATATTGTGCGAGGTGATTTTTAGGTAGGTCATACTGAACAACTTTTTCAACCAACCTCGAAATCCCTTAAAAAAATTTGGCCTTCCCATAGAAAACGTCGACATCCACTCGACCAAAATGTATGAAACGGCCAAAAAAAATTTTGTGATTTCGGAGTTGGTCCCATACAAAAAGTTGTTCAGTATGGCCTACCTAATCACCTCGCACAATATGGCTAACGGTCCAAAAATGACCCTGTATTGTATAGTTGGTTAAATATGTTATATTAACACATGTGTTAAAACTGTTATAAATAATTAAAAAAAAAATTCGTACGCTAAACGAGTTCATCTGAAGTCAACATTCAATACTAGACCTTGCATACCCAGAGCTAGAGCATTGATTGGCTCAAACTGTTTCGGATCCGTTCGGGCCGGTCTTAAGTACCCGTGTAAACGGAGATACGTATCTGAGAAACGTTTCTTGGGAACGGTTCTTGGATACGTATCCGGATCCCGGCGGTTCCGTGTAAACCGTGTTCTTAGCACCGCCGGTCTTAAGAACACGGGTATTCGTTTCGGCGTGTAACACGGATACCGGGAGCCCTAGTTAAAATGCAGTACAAAATGGTGGTTTAGATTAAGGTGCCTCTAATTGGCCGGGATACAGGGTATGTGGAGCGCTCCTATTGGTGCTTTAGATAAAGCTTCCAAATACTAGCCGAGCCCGACGGCTGCGTTTAGCTACTGCATTAGGTTTATACAAATAAAGGTTGCGTTCGCAACACTCCTGATGACACTCCTCGGTACGGAGTGAAACATGTCGAGCGTTGATCGACTTAAAATACGTGAGTGACCCGTTTTTTATATATTTAATAAGCCTGTGTCTCACAGAAGTTTTGTTATTAAAATGTATAGGTCTAAATTACACTGACTAAATTTCAAAACCGTACGCGTTGGTGGACGTCTTGGCCAGTCAAAAGGTGAGGTCAGCATTTCCCAAACTATGGGTTGCGAATATGGAGTGGGCCCTGAAACTACTAGGACACCTGAGCGTTACCAATAATATTGTATGCCCCTTTTTAAGACGGCCAAGAGGTGGGTCCCGAATTTGGCAGTTTTTGTTAAATTAAATTAAATTTATTTATTTAAAGACAACAATGGGCCAAAATGTTTAGTAACAATTATGATTAAAAACTAAGTGTTAGTGGAACAAAATTATAAATCGACAAACACACACAGACAGCAATAACAATAATAAGTTATCATCACCTAGTAGCGGTTAAGACACGTTCAAAATGCCGCATTATGGGTGAGTCGTATCGGCCCGCTACAGTAGCCAGGATGGGGTTGGAGCTGGCCCGCACTCTGCAGAGCAACGAGGCAGTTCTCTTGCGTATTATGGCATAGTAGTCATCCGTGCGAGCTTGTGCGAACATGCCCGATGCGCTGCAGAAACGGGACAGCCCCAACAACATCCTGAAGCCATTATTATATTGGACGCGCAGGGAACTGATAGTCTTCTGCGTATAACTAGTCCAGAGGCTGCACGTGTAGAAAACCTGGCAATAGGCTTTAAATAACGTTATTTTTTATGTTAAGTTGTTAAGTGGGTCGGAGCCCAATCAACTTTGGGAGCCACTGGGTTAGATAATTATGTATAACCAAAGACATATGTAACTTCGTATAAGACGAATAAAGTCTAAGGAAAAAACGTGCCTCGGAATTCAAGCAAAAGTCATTCTCGAATAGATGGCGCACACGCCTTTAGCCTATCCTCGGCTAGATGGCGTGACGACACCGTTTCATATTTAACAATTTTTTGATAACTTTATACGATTTCATTTTGAGTTTTAGTAGTGTGTCGATAGATGGCAGTAAATTTACAGTGACTACAAAATTTACAATGACAGGACCCCTCTATACTATCTATTCTTTTTGGTATAACATACCTGCACCGCTACTAGCGAGAGAGTAGCGAGCCACTGCTGCCAACCGGCCGCGATGTCACGGAACAGAGAACGACCTGTACACAAATATATTATATTAGATAAAATATCATTTATAACTTATTTAGGTACAGTAGATAAAATACATGAAATTTGCTCCTCCTTTGAATTTTTGAGATTTGACTATTTGTGATTCACAGAGCACTATTTACCTAGTGTGGAACTACTTATAAAAAACATATAAAATTAGTATTTTAAGCACCTATAAAGATTTGAGTATTTTTTTACACTACCTCAAGCATTTGCTCTCGGAAAAAGATTTTTGATGAAACAAATTTACTGATCAAGAAGAGAAAATATCAATCTTATTAGAGAAATACCGGCTACCTCGCACAATGTATCATTGCGATACAGCGACGAAATGCCGCCAGCATCCTTGGTACAATTCCTCAGGGGCCTATTTTAGAGTTAGTTATTAATTTCGTTTAGTAGTACCACTGTATATATCTTTAGAGAAATATCTAATTTTAGATCAATGTTAATGTATGTACTCCTACTCCTAACTTTACCAAAAAGGGTGTTCGTTATCAATGAAGGATTGACTATGAAAATAAACAACCAGTCACTTCGAGCAACACGGAAGGGAGGCGGCATTCGCACTATTTCCCCTCTGCCTAGGTACAAGATCAACTAATCTAGCGCGGGTAATAAAACTAGTTGCGCTCGGATTTTTCACTAGACCCAGTCCAGACGCGCGCGTGAACACAGCAGCAGAAAAAATGCCTAATTGCTCGGTTTTTTGTCGTAAAAAGAAGGTGTTACATTTCACATGTAATATTTTTTTTACGTATCATACGTTTAATTACATTTAAACACAATTATTATATTTTAGTCTCATGTAATTGTTGGATTTATCGATTTTGCTCGCCCAGTACAAATTGCGGATCGGTCGAGCGACAAATCCGACTTCTCATCTCTCAGAATACAATAAAATACTTCGATGAAAATGTGTTAGTGTGCGTGTTGTGACACTTGTCACTCGTCCGTACACAAAAAGAGATCGAGGTTTGCAAGATTTGTCTTTGACGTGTGTCATTTTTTATGTATTTGTGTCGTCATTACAGATCGGATTTTGTATGCAAGTGTGTGAGAAGTGCGACTGTGTGCACCTTTCCCCCCATAAAAAATGGCAGAAAGATTTGTAGGGTAAGATATCGCTTGGGCCCCTCCCTTCCGATGTGTCGGAAGCCGGTGTTGCTCGAAAACCAGTCACAAATAAAGTCAATACATTAAAAATAATTCCAAACCCTTATATACAATTTCCATAAACATTTCAATAGCGCGATGTAGAAATTGCCGCTCCCGGTACAGCGCCATCTCGCGTGACATTCGGTAAATATCTTTGTATGAAACCTATTCTACAGAAGTTAATACGATGTTACTCACCAGGTGTAATATTCTGGCTGGTCCTCATGAAAGCGCACTCCAGAGCCCCCACGATGAGGTACATGGCAGCCAGGCGTTGCAGCACGCCCGGGAGTCGAACCCCGGCCCACGAGGTGTTGACGGAGCCGAGCACCACGCCAGCCATCGCCATTAGAAGGGATCGGAGGGCCACCTGAGAAAACATGTCATATTTAGTTTCCTATAGATAATTCAGTGTGAACAGTGGTTCATGGTCTTTACGGAAAACATTAAAAAAACCAGCCAAGTGCGAGTCGGATTCGCACACGAAGGGTTCCGTACCATTACGCAAAAAACGGCAAAAAATACGTTTGTTATATGGGAGCCCCACTTAAATATTTATTTCATTTTGTTTCTAGTATTTGTTGTTATAAAATACATCATCTGTGAAAATTTGAACTGTCTAGCTATCACGGTTCGTGAGTTACAGCCTGGTGACAGACAGACACACGGACAGATGGACGGACAGCGGAGTCTTATTAATAGGGTCCAGTTTTTACCCTTTTTGGGTATGAGCCTAAAAACCCTTCGAGCCTTAATTTTTTTGCGTTTTCGATTACTTTAAACTTTAAACAACAATATTTTACTCATGCGAGTTTTAAATCATTCATTCTCGAGGTGAGCGTTCTTAGCGACCTTCAACGAGTTGTGGCTGAAGGGTGTCAAGTTCTGGCGGTTCCGCAGCCGGCTCCCTGACACTGCGTGGTTGCGTAATACATCACAAACATGATGTGTTTTGTAGTTTTTAGTTTTAAAATATATGAATCTTTTGTAATAAGTAGGTATGCTAGTTTCGCATCGCATAGTATCTATGGACACTAGTTGCCTGAAATAAAGTAACTAAACAATCTCCCGTAGGTACCTATCAGAAGTTGGGATCTGTACATGATGTAACTTGGATCCGTATATCATCCCTGAGAGACCACATAACTATACCTGTTGTAAAGCTGTGATTCTTGGTAGAGAGGTCCTGAGCCTCGCGTTTAGGGACAGCACCAGAGCCTGTCCCATGGCGAAGGCGAACCAGGGGAACACGACGTCGGCCACCGTCAGACCGTTCCACACCGAGTGAGAGAAAATGGCGTAACCGCCGCCGCCGGCGTTCACGAAGATCTGTAGACGAAAAAAAAATTAAGAGCCCATCAAAGTGCACACTAGCGCCACTGCTAAATAATCGTGACCTTTAAGAGCGCGCGTAGCGCGATGAATGTCGGGCGTTGCCCGACCTTTTAGTGTGACGGGCGCCGCTCTATGAAAGAGCGCGCGAAGCGCGCCGAATGTCGGGCTTTCTTTTATTGTGATGGGCGCCGGGCGGCGCCCTGCATGATAAGATGCTGAATGTCGGGCTTCGCCCGACCTTTTGAGTGTGATGGGCGACGCAGGCGCCCTCTATGTAAGAGCGCGCGAAGCGCGCCGTATGTCGGGCTTCGCCCGACCTTTTAGTGAGACGGGCGCCGTAGGCGCCCTGTATAAAGGCCGAGCCACACCGGCTGCGTGTGCCACGCAGGCGCACGCTGCAGCTCAGTCATGCGTGCAGTAAAATAAAATACTCCTGCGACAGTACCTACCTACATCATGTTATTATAACTCCCGTTGCAAATTGAAGCAGCTCACCTAATGCCGCCATTGCAATTAGAGGAAAAAAATGTCTCATACTTGAATCGAGATAATTGAGAGTACATAATATTATTCACCGACGCACAATAGTTCACAATACAACAACCTTGTTTTCCAATAGTATCGTTAATACCTAACATCGATTTGTTCCCACGGGCCAAATTAAATTTTTATAAGACGTATTTTTTGTAATCTTTGTGCTATGTTGTAAATATCCATATTAAAAACCAGCACGCGCACCGGCCGAGTTGTAAATAAATACAAGCGAGCTGTGCGTGTACACGCACAGCACCTATGCAGCACCGAGCTGTGCGTGTCCGAACCTGCTCGGTTCGCCCTCTCATAGGGAACGCAGTTAAACACAACGTCATCACTGCACGCAACGAAGCGACGTTGCCGCTCCGCTGCGTAGACGCGTGCACGCAGCACGCAGCCGGTTTGTCTCGTCGGAGCTGCGTTGCGTGCAAATCACGCGTTCGCGCACGTCACGCAAGCGGTGTGTCCTCTCGTATGAGTTTTCGTATTATACAACGCAGCGGGACGCGTACGTGCACGTGCACGTCTACGCACACGCATCCGGTGTGGCTTGGCCTTAAAAGAGCGCGCGTAGCGCGCTGAATGTCGGCTTCGCCCGACCTTTTAGTGTGAAGGGCGCCACAGGCGCCCTGTATAATAAGACGCTGAATGTCGGGCTTCGTCCGACCTTTTGAGTGTGATGGGTGACGCAGGCGCCCTCTATGTAAGAGCGCGCGAAGCGCGCCGAATGTCGGGCTTCGCCCGACCTTTTAGTGTGAAGGGCGCCGCAGGCGCCCTGTATAAAAGAGCGCGCGTAGCGCGCTGAATGTCGCTTTTAATGTGATGGGCGCTGCAGGCGCCCTGTATAATAAGACGCTGAATGTCGGGCTTCGCCCGACCTTTTGAGTGTGATGGGCGACGCAGGCGCCCTCTATGTAACAGCGAGCGAAGCGCGCCGAATGTCGGGCTTCGCCCGACCTTTTAGTGTGAAGGGCGCCGAATAAGACGCTGAATGTCGGGCTTCGCCCGACCTTTTGAGTGTGATGGGCGCCGCAGGCGCCCTCTATGTAAGAGCGCGCGAAGCGCGCCGAATGTCGGGCTTCGCCCGACCTTTTAGTGTGATGGGCGCCGCAGGCGCCCTGTATAAAAGAGCGCGCGTAGCGCGCTGAATGTCCGGCTTTGCCCGACCTTTTAGTGGTATTAGTTTTAGTGGAATGTTTATGTACCAGCGGCCTTCGGCTGGAGACCTTCCACCGTCCCGACCATCCTCCCTATAAGTGACTCGGAGGTATATATGTCACCGTAAAATTGTAAAAGTCGTTAGATTATAATCTACCTAGCGAGATTGTAAACTGTCGAAAGATTGTGTACCGTAACTTAGTGATTACAATTTAACGGATTGTTTTTCGGATTATAATCTATCGATGAGAAACCGTAAAATTGTGAACCGACACACGACGAAACGCACCTCGTGCGCTGATTGGTCGGTCTTACGGTAGGCTGTTCTGTGTCCATAGAGTTAAGAATCAAACACGGGTATCAGTCATATAAATCAAATACGCTTCAAATATTGTGTTATCAAGTATGTATTTATTATTAAGTAGAGAATCAATAATTCTGACACTATGTAAGAAAAAATAGTAACAAAATAATAAAATCAGAAACGTCAATTTCTCGTGAAAGGAAAAAATTATACAATAATAATAAGAGAGTCGGTCAGGGTCTCCGTCTCCGGCGTGTCTTCGTCGGTCGGAGTGGACCTCAAGGGGACCCAGGACCAGGACTCTCAGCTCTGGCTTGCCTTCATTAGCCGTCCAGAGGGGAGTCGTCAGAGCTATATGCTCCAGGGGTGGAAGTGCTAAAGGGCATAACGCCCCGAGTAACTTCGGAAAAGCGCAGCACACCTCACGACACCCCTGAGCCACTCACGCCGGTGTTGCGCCTGGCCGTCTTTACGACGGCGCATCAGGTTTCCATCTAACGAGTGGCGAGTCATCCCCTGCCTCGATAACTTGTGCGAGCAATGTTATGGCAGGTGTCCGGGCTCCTTTGCAATAGCCCAGTCTTTTTTCCACCCAACCTTAAACCATAGACCAGTACTATGTCCATATTCTCTACAATAGCTTCAAATGCCTGCTGAAACCGGTTCAAGGGTATCTATTGATGTACCCGTGAATGGGTTTCAGCAGGCGTTCTACATGACTTCAAACCTCTCCAAATGGCCTCTACGTGTTGGATCTATATCCCCACGCACACCTTATAAATGGCTGACCGAGCTCGAAAGAGAACGTCAGTGAACGGTCTAATAGCGAAGAGTCTCGACGAAAATCTTGAGAGACCCTCACTAGGTGGTTGGATCAAGGGTCAGATGCAGAAGGCGATGATCTTGGACACGGCGCGGATAGTCCGCCGGTTCCTCTCTCTGCAGCCCTGACCACCGGCAGTTTGGGCCTTGCCCCGCTGCTGGCGGCATCCTAGGTTAGGTTTTTATAATGTGATTATATGTATTTTTTATTGTTTTGTAAGTGTTTTTATATTTTACTTTTACTTATATTCATATTATAAATCACCTAGCCTACGAAGGATGATGAATAAACGTCCCACTGCGGGGCACAGGCCTCCTCTTATGGCTATAGTCCCCACGCTAGCCCAATGCGGATTGGTGACTTAACATATACCTACCATTTCCTCGCGATGTTTTCCTTCACCGAAAAGCTAGTGGTAAATATCAAATGATATTTAGTACTCGTACATAAGTTCTGAAAAACTCATTCGTACGAGCCAGGATTTGAACCCCCGACCTCCAGATTGTAAGTCGGACGTCATTTCCACTTAACCACCACCGCTACAACAAGACTATATGGACTCATAAACGTAACAATACGTAAAATAAAAAATCAGAAACGCAGCAATATTTCCCCTCTTTATTGTCATTTAAACTGCACTTCTTTGGTTAATCAGAGATTAATTTTAGTTCTGCAACATATCATGTAACTAATTTTAAAGTTGGTATTTAGTAATTTCCAACACGAAATCAATTTAAAGTAATCAAAACACTGTTTACATTCGACAACAGATCTATGTATTTATTAACACTAAAATATGGCGGCGCGCGGCTCACGACGTTCAACCAATCAGCGTTCGAGGCGCGTTCCTTCGTACGCCAGTTCACAATATGACGGTTTCACTTCGATAGATTATAATCTACCGAAAAATAAAGCGTTAAATTGTAAGCAGTATGTTATGGTACACAATATTTCGACAGTTTACAATCTCCCTAGTTAGATTATAAACTAACGCTTTTTACAATTTAACGGTGACATATATACACGACAGGAAAAATTTCGATAGCGCGATGTAGAACATTCTAATTTCGAAAATATACTGACGGTAAAAAGATTCTATGATTTCTATGACACTAAGCTTATGCTGCCTACGTGTTTGTATAGAAGTGATAAATTGGAAAATGGCCATATTTTTTTTTTCTGAAAGCGATATCTAAGGACTCGAGGGGCCTCTCGCAGGCCTTATCACGCATCTCAAGTCGAAATTGATAGGAACGGTAGCCATCTTGATTTTCTTTATCTTGATGAAAATCGATATCTGTGAATCCGAGAGGCCCCTTAACACGAATCTGAAGTCGAAATTGAACGGAACGGTCGCCATCTTCATTTTCTTTATTTTCGACCCGATCTTGATGAAAATCGATATCTGAGGATCCGAGAGGCCCCTTAATACGAATCTGAAGTCGAAATTGAACGGAACGGTCGCCATCTTCATTTTCTTTATTTTCGACCCGATCTTGCTGAAAATCGATATCATAGGATCCGAGAGGCCCCTTAACACGAATCTGAAGTCGAAATTGAACGGAACGGTCGCCATCTTCATTTTCTTTATTTTCGACCCGATCTTGATGAAAATCGATATCTGAGGATCCGAGAGGCCCCTTAACACGAATCTGAAGTCGAAATCGAAAAGAACGGCCGCCATCTTGATTTTCATTATTTTTGACCCGATCTTGATGAAAATCGATATCTGAGGATCCGAGAGGCTCCTAACACGAAACTAAAGTCGAAATTGAACAGAACGTAAGACGACGAATCCAGCAACATAAAAACTAGTTTGATGTATTCAAAAGGTACTTAAATACAAAATACAGTATGTAGCGGCCCCCTATTTTAAATATCTTTCGTTAAATTTCAATAATCACGATGATTTAGCAGTGGCGCTAGTGTGTTAGTGTGTGTTTAGTGTGTGCTAGACGTTGATGGGATCTTAACGCTTTGACCGCCGAAGAAGACCAAAGACGCGCACGGTGGCAGTTTAAAATTAACCTTCGTGCATCTCAATATTTCATAGACCTAGTATTTTCTATAGATGGGCCACACGCGTGCACCCGTCAAGGACGGAACATACGCAATGCGATTAAATTAAAAACACGTTTTAAGATTCCTGACAACATACCAAACATAACCTACGTAATTTGAACTAATTTGGTCGGGTTAATTGTTACCCACCATAAACCATACTAAATGTATGGTTGGGAATAAAAAAAAGTGAGACTGTGACAAAGACAAACAATAATAACGCTTTCTCTGCTACTCCTACTGAAAGAGACATAAAGACTACCCCGTTCGGTCATTTCCCCCCACCGCTCAGAACCAGTTATACTAGATACATGCAATGTTTAAAGATTACGACTATGCGTTACATACCCCCCTACACTCCCCCTCCCTCCTCCCTCCCACTCCCTACCACTGCGGGGTTGCGAAATGCATCGCATCCATAATTGTGTGTTTATAGTTTTAAGATATATGTTTTTTATGGGCCAATAGTTGCCAGAAAATAAATTTATTATTATTTTATTTATTTATTATTTATATACATTTACACGGCATTACAGCATATGCAAATACACCGCATAATTAAACTAATTACGTATTACAAATACAATAAATATATATATTATAAAGTAAAATACAGGTAAACATTAAAAGTCAAATGCAAGTGCTGGAAAGCCTTTCATCCATCATCTCAGAAAACTTCAGACTTAAAATAGACTGAAATAAATTTCCCTCCGGGAAATAGGCGTGGTTATATGTATGTATGTGTAGTTGTGTAATGTATGACTTACCATCAGAGCGATGGCAGCGCCGCGGAAGATGTCTAGGGATCGCAGTCGCGAGCGGGTCGGGGAGCGAGGCACGCTCGCCTCTGTAGTAAGAACGCGCGTTTCGGACCCCAACTCGTTGTCCTCCCTGGAATAAATACTTGTATGGTAGAGTCGTTTACAGTAGGTAGTAAAACCGCAATGTTCTGCCGCCAGAGGCAGCACTAGCACAAACTGAACCATAGAGTAACTTATACAGGGTGGCTAAAAAATAACTGCATTCCCGTTGCCAGGGAGGTTTTGGGATTATACTGAGCAACGTTATTTATTAGCCACCGTGTATATTATGCCTGAAACAGTTTTTTGACAAGTTTATACAGATTATTTGTTACGCATTGATGGCGGTTTATTTGCGGTTTGTACTAGTGACGCCCCTTAAGCAGAGTTTTGCGTAATATTCCCTATATCATTCAGTGTCGAGATATGAGTTTGTTTTCAATGGATTATTATTAAAGCTTAAAAAAATATATTCATTTATATTAATTTTAATGGCGTTTATGGTGCCCACAGTTTATAAATTTGAATAAGCGTTGGTGAGATGACATCCATGCATACATAAAAGCCACTTTCAGCATATGTATGTGATATTTTTGAGCACAGTTTAGCGAGGTAGCATTATGGAGTAGAGATGGGCCGAATATGGATGGACTTTGCCGAATACGAATATTCCGTTAGGCTAAAAGTTAAAACTGCCTAAAACGCTGAAAACAAGTTCATACGGGTCTGCGATCTGCACTCCGCGCGTGTTTTTTACCCTTCCCCTCTGGACCGGCCGGGAATGTTTATGAAAAGAAACCTGCCTGGCCGCGAAGTGCACCCGTGCCAGCTAGCGGATGCCCTTAAAAAAGAATTTGTTTATTCGGTAAATATTCCGCAGTTCGAACCGAACTATTCGGCCGAATTGAATAATATGCCGAATACCGAATAATTACCGAATGTTCGGCCCATCTCTATTATATGGAGTCATGACTAAAAAAACAGATGTCATGCCTCCCTACCCTGCGCTGCCCATTTGGTACTCTGATCTCTGTCCGATGGGGCGAGAAGAAAGAATGGTGACTTTTCTGTGCAAAGCAATAATTTAATCAATATTCTGTTTAGTGTACCGCCAACATTAAAATATTCGAGCATGTCGGGCCATGCTCAGTGTAGGGTTCCGTAGTTACCATTCTGTCAAAATAGGGCAAACGGGGGCTACTAGTACGTATCATGAACATTACAAGCATAAGGGAGTACCTTTGCAGCGCTTTGTACGTCTTTTTACTAAGAAAAGAAGATTTTTTGCAATTACTCAAAAACGACTGGACCGATCATGTTCGCTATCCCATACAACCATTTCCAGTCGCCGTTACGACGCGGTGTTGACACATCTTGTGTCGACACCGTCTGTTTCGGTCACAATTCCAGTCGCAGAGTCGTCGCCGTGTCGACACAGTTACCAGAAATGGGGAAGGGTCGACACATGACACAAAGTGACATAAAGTGTGGTCGCCGTGTGCACACATTGTTTCGGGTTTGCGACTACTTTATGCCAAAATCATTCGTTCATTCGTTCATTTTGTTCCTGTCAAATGGAAACTGTCAGATGGAAAAATACTTAAATAAAAATAAGTGACATTAATACGCCATCTCTAAAACGGATTACAAGACGTAATTATATATTGTTTGCATTTATATTACAATAGGACTTAAATTATTATGGGGAATTAAACTGCTCGAGTGATTTGATAAACTAAGTGTAATATAATCAACGCGCCACCACATTGTTTTAGTTTAGCCGGAAATGAAATTGTTTACTTCTCAGTGCCTGTGTTCATAACTATATTATTTGAAGCATTTTTAGTACTTCGATGCGTATACTATACTTAAATAACAGAAATAACGCTTTACGTATGTACGAAACTTGTTAATTATGATCTATAAATATGGTTTAAGGCTGAGAAATATTGCAGTCACAAAGTAGTTGCAATGTTTCGACTTTGTGTCGACTCTGTGTTGACACATGACACGCGCTGTCAAAAGTAATAACAAAGTTACTGGTATGTTACTGGATTTGCAAAATGGCTCCTTGTGTTGATTTGTTTTCAGATATTCTCAAAGTGTAAAAATTCCGTGGTCAGAGATGGGCATTAATCGATTAACTGTTTATTCGACTAATTAATGGAATAAAAAAAGTTAATTCTCAAATTTTAATCGCGATTAGTTTAGTCGACCTAACATAGATTGAAATTGAATTGATCTGAATATTAATCGAATAAATTATCGATTAAATCTCGATTGAAAGTTGACAGGGGGCCATTTTTATACGTAAAAATAATAGAAATGTCTTGCATGCAGATGGTAGCAAAACACTTTGTCATAAAAGTCGAGATGGGTGTCGATATATAGGTTTTAGGGAGTGCCGATTTCGAAAATAATGACCATTTTGGAATCCGAAATGGCGGCCATGCACTGTGTCATAGCAGGAGATCTAAGGTCCCGTTTTCTAAGGGGACCTTGCATTTTGGAGACAAAGCAAACCGCTTGGAACAGGTGTTCCTGGGGGTGACCTGAGCTGATTAAGCCCGGTTGCCAAGAGGTTCCCCCCAGTAGGTGGGCAGGGGAGGGGGGGTAAAAGTGCCTCCGGCGCGCCTCACTCTAAGCTTTATATCTGCATACATCTCGCAACTAAATCAAGTTTGGTGTCATTTTCGTATAATTCGAGGATGAAGAATTCATTTCTGTGACTAAATTTTCACTCACCCATACAAAAATTTTTCGAAAATCCTCTACAAATCTCTATGAGGATTTGCTCTAGAAAAAAAAATACCTGTGAATAGCCCAGTTCTCCTACTATACAGAATAGTAAACTTGTCAAACATTTTTTTTCATAACTCTGTTAATAAAAATGTTTTGTGTCGCGCGGCGTACTTGCATTGTAAGAGTGATGATTTCTGATAAGTTGTTATTCTTCTGGTGGTAGATTACATTAATAAATTACTTCTGGACGTGATATATATACAAATATAAATGAAATATATAAATAAAGATGTTGGGAAAACTTTCGCTAATAGAGTTAAGTATTATAAATGTGATAAAATTAACATAGGAGATGTTTGACAAAAAATGCGGGTTAAAATAAGATATTATATTGTTCGTAATTGCCATTACATGCCCATGGGACTGTGAATTTTAGGTTTTTTTTTAACGCAGTTGCACCTCCCTGCGCATTTTGTTTTGCAGCGGCAACGAATAAGCTCTAAACAAGCAGCAGCCGCCGCAGGTAGGCTTGTCCATATGGGCTCCCAATAACCTTGTTGTTTGGACCAGCCCCAGTCAGCAGGGCATGGTGGCTGTTGCTGAGGGGCTATAATCTGTCCCCAAACATAGACCAAATCGCGCCGTGCGCCAAAAACCGCCGTGTCGCCGAAATAATTTTCAACCAGGTTAACAAGGTGCAGAAAACCCTAGAGGCAAAGCAAACCGCTCTATGTGCGTTCCTTGATGTTGAAGGTGCTTTCGACAATACGCCCACAGAAACCATACTCAATGGTATGAAATCAAAGGGAGTAGACGAAACCACCAGATGGGTACATAGCATGCTCTCAAACAGAGTAGCCACTCTGACCATCAATACTATATATAGAGCATGAATTTTATACCACTAAAGGGTGCCTACAAGGAGGCGTTTTATCCCCACTATTATGGACCCTAGCAGTGGACCAACTTCTTGCAATCATGTCAGGCCAAGACTTTGATACACAAGGATATGCCGACGACCTTGTAGTCATCGTCAAAGGCCCTTGCCTCAACACAATATCCAACCTAATGCAAGGAGCTCTAAACACAATATTCAAATGGTGTAGAGAAAATGACTTGTCCATTAATCCGAGCAAGACTGTAATAGCCATTTAACCATTCACAAGGAAACGGAAGCTCGATAAACTCACAAAACCAAGACTTAATGGACAAATAATACCGTTCTCGGCAGAGGTCAAGTATCTAGGGGTCACCTTTGACCAAAAGTTAACTTGGAACCCTCACCTGAGAAACATTATACAAAAAGTGAAAATGGCCATGTGGTCATGCTGTCGAATGGCAGGAGCAAGATGGGGCTTAAGATCCAAATTGCTATGTGGTTATACACAGCGGCCTCCGCAGTCTGGTGTAACAAAACCAGCCAAAAGACAGCAATAGACACTCTAAACAGCCTGCAACGCACGGCTTGTTTAACAGTAACAGGCGCCTACTCCTCGACATCGGGAGCGGCCCTAGATGCACTGCTGGACATCATACCACTCCACTTGCAGGTGCAAAAGGAGGCCAAGCAGTGCGTCTACAGAATATGCACGCTAAACAGGCCAAAATGGCGCTCTCAGGCATTAACCAATCTAAAGGCCTGGGTTTTTGCGAATAGAGCCCTTAGCATGCCCACTGATGACGCTCACACCGAATGTCATCTCACCAAACTGTACACAGTAGAAATACCTCCTAGAGACAAATGGATCAACAACCAAATGTACGTCGAAGAGGGAAGCCACATCTGGTATACAGATGCTTCCAAGAAAGGCAATGATGTAGGATGTGGGATCTATGGTGAGAGATCTAAGCTCAAAGCTAGCGTCAGCATGGGCACATTGGCCTCAATCTTCCAGGCAGAAGTCTTCGCCGTCAACAAATGTGCGGAGATCAACCTGGATAGAAACCTAAGACACCAGCTTATCTACATCAACTCAGACAGCCAGGCTGCTCCGCTGGCACTAGAATCCCTTGAGTCAAACTCTAAACTAGTCCAGAACTGTAAAACAAACCTAAATGCACTGGTTTACTCCAACAAAGTTACACTTAGATGGGTACCAGGGCACTCCGACATTAACGGAAACGAAGAAGCGGACGAACTTGCTAGAAAGGGCGCAGACACACCCCTGGTCGGCCCAGAACCCTTCTGTGGAAGCACAAAACGAGATGCATATTCTCTGCTCAGCAACTTAGAAAAAACGAGAGTAATCGATTGGTGGAAGTTCGTTAAAGGACAAGAACACTCGAAAGCTCTGATCAAAGGGTTCAACAGCAAAACTGCTAAGGAGCTTTTAAGACTCAAAAGGCACAAAACCTGCGCGGTGACCAGAATACTGACTGGACACTGCAAGTTGAACAAACATATATGTTTCAAATTGGCAAGAAACAAGATGCGACATGCAGGCTCTGTCAGGAGTCAGAGGAGACTGCAATGCACATTCTTTGTTCTTGTGGACTACTAATGTCAAAAAGAAGTACCTACCTAGGGCTACACGTAGTGCAACCCTATGAGGTACAAAACATTACGGCCCAAAGAATCTGGAACTTTCTGGATGCAACGGGCATTAGTAATGAACTTAAAGGGCCGTCACAATAGATCAATGCTGGTCAATGCGACACTCAAAGGCCCACAACACCACAACAATAATAATAATGTCCCGCGGGGGCAGCTTGTGGCGAGCTGACGGTGAGTGGCGACACCGCGGACCAACCTCAACCACACAGCCACTCCAAAGTGTTGCCCTGTTGTCGCACTGTGCGTGCGGCCATTGCGGGGCCCACTCAATGAGTTGGCGAGTCACCACCTGTCATTTACAATTTTGAGACTGATTGTCACGGCAGGTGTCCGCTAGTCTCTCCCATAACCCATTATCCAGTCCATCCAACTTTCAAATCTATAGCCCATGACCTTAGTTCCCATCGCAGCACAAAAGTGCTGCACTGTAATAGTCTTTGCACCTGGCGGGGACCATCTCCGGATGTATCACATTGTGCGTTCGGGGATAGTATCCACCACATGTATCCCTTGCTTTTAGATGAACGTGCCTTAAAGGGCCTCTGCGCTGTTGGCTTCGTCCCCACGTACGCCTCCCAAAGGTCCGGGACCCCATGGTCCCGAGATATGGAAAAGACATGCAAATAATAATGTTAATTTTATCACATTTTTGACGATCTTAATATGTATTCATCTTTATATTCGGTTGTAATAAAAACATGTAATACTTATTGAGAAATAAATGAATCTAAATCTAAATCTAAATCATTTATAATACTTAACTCTGTTGGCGAAAGTTTTCCCAACATCTTTATTGATATATTTAATTTATATTTGTATATATATCACTTCCAGAAGAAATTTATTAATGTAATCTACAACCAGAAGAATAACAACTTATCAGAAATCATCTAAACATACTTAAAAATCCTAAACGCTGCATACCGCTCTTACAATGCAGGTACGCCGCGCGACACAAAACATTTTTTTTTAACAGAGTTATGAAAAAAAATGTTTGACAAGTTTACTATTCTGTATAGTAGGATAACTGGGCTATTCACAGGTATTTTTTTTCTAGAGCAAATCCTCATAGTTAAAATTTTTTAGAGGATTTACGAAAAAAAAAATTAAAAGTTTTTTTTTTAATTTTGAATTTCTCGAATTTTTTGTATGGGTGAGTGAAAATTTAGTCACAGAACTGAATTCTTCATCCTCGAATTACACGAAAAAGACACCAAACTTGATATAGTTGCGAGATGTATGCAGATATAAAGCTTAGAGTGAGGCGCGCCGGAGGCACTTTTACCCCCCCTCCCCTGCCCACCTGCTGGGGGGAACCTCTTGGCAACCGGGCTTAATCAGCTCAGATCACCCCCAGGAACACCTGTTCCAAGCGGTTTGCTTTGTCTCCAAAATGCAAGGTGGTGGACCTTAGATCTCCTGCTATCATAAAAGTCGTCATGGATGTCGTTTTATACGTTTTAGGGGGCCCCAATTTTGAAAATGATGACCATTTTGGAATCCAAAATGGCGGCCATGCACTATGCCATAAAAGTCGTCATGGGTGTCGTTTTATAGGTTTTAGGGGGCGCAGATTTCGAAAATGATGACCATTTTGGATTCCAAGATGGCGGCTATGCACTATGTCATAAAAGTCGTCATGGATGTCGTTTTATAGGTTTTAGGGGGCCCCGATTTAGAAAATGATGACCATTTTGAAATCCAAAATGGCGGCCATGCACTATGCCATAAAAGTCGTCATGGGTGTCGTTTTATAGGTTTTAGGGGGCGCAGATTTCGAAAATGATGACCATTTTGGATTCCAAGATGGCGGCCATGCACTATGTCATAAAAGTCGTCATGGATGTCGTTTTATAGGTTTTAGGGGGCGCAGATTTCGAAAATGATGACCATTTTGAAATCCAAAATGGCGGCCATGCACTATGTCATAAAAGTCGTCATGGGTGTCGTTTTATAGGTTTTGGGGGGCGCAGATTTAGAAAATGATAACCATTTTGGATTCCACTTTTATGACAAAATACGTAGCCGCCATCTTGGATTATAAAATGATCATCGTTTTCGAATTCTGCACTCCCTAAAACCTATAAATCGACATCCGTGGCGACGCAAGTTATCTTTATTTTCAGATCTAACAAATTGCTACAGAATACAAAGGACAAAAAAGAAGCGAGGAGGTAATGAAACAAGCAAATATACAGATGATTCCTCGACGCAATTGGGTGATTCTTAAATTGTGTCCAGATTTTTTTTGTCATAAAAGTTTTTATTTTTCACATATTACTCTCACAAGTTCCGTGACATTTCGACCTTGTAATTTTTTAAGTAAATGTTTTTGTTTATCTATGAGGATCTCACTAGAATAGTATAATCAAGGTATGTTTATATTTGATGAATGAAATAGTAACGCAAAAAAAAAATATATTTGTGTCTTATATTATATTCCTGCCGAAGACTTTTATTTTACCTTTTCCTTCTACACAAGTTTGGCCAAGTAATAAGAATTTAGGGCTCTCAATTTTATTTTGACTTCTACAACAGTAAAGCTACGAGGCCATGTTTGGTATCGTTTTCGTATAAATTCGCAGTACCAAATTTAGTTAAGGTATCACATTGACACCATTCCGAAGTAAAACATATAAACTTATAAAACACTTTCTTTTAAACTCCTCTTCACGCTTAAACTGCTGAACAGTTTTAATTTAAATTTGGTACACATATATTTTGAGTCCCGAGACAGGATATAATAAGTTATCTCAAAAATCATCCTTTAAAGGTGTGAAATGAGGTGTAGGGGGGAATTCAGAATTGACTTCTTGAAGTTAATACTGTTTAAGTTTAGGTTTGAAGTCATGTTTTTTCATCATTTTTAACTAAATCAAAGATGTAGACCATCCCAAATTTCATATAAATCGGTTCAGCGGTTATTGATTTCCCGTACAAATTTCCACGCCACTTTTCACACCTTCAAAAGATGATTTTGGTTATAAGATCTATCCTATGTCCTGTTCCGGGACGCAAACTATTCTATACCAAATTTCAACGAAATCGGTTCAGCGGTTAAGCGTCAAGAAGAGTTTCAAAAAACCGGCCAAGTGCGAGTCGGACTCGCGTATTAAGGGTTCCGTACATTAAGTCCGACTCGCGCTTGACTGCACATTTCTAATAGGTTTTCCTGTCGTCTATAGGTAAAGAACTATTTTGTGTATTCAGACGGACATACATACAGACGCACGAGTGATCCTATAAGGGTTCCGTTTTTTTCCTTTTGAGGTACGGAACCCTAAAAAGATTTATTTTTATTTTGTGGAATGGTGTCAATGTGATATCTTAAATGGATTCAGCACCCCAGATTTATACGAAAACGATACCAAACACGGCCTAGCACCTTCACTGATATAGATATATCAAGATAAAATTGAGAGCCCTAAATAAACTTTCAAGAGCGGATATCTCAAAAACTATTCAACATATCGAAAAAATTGACTGAATAAACTTGTAACGAATTAAATTAACTTTCATTTTGTATAAGTGGCCATGTCGCTGAGATGCATAGTTTCCGAGATATAATCGAAAAACGGGAAAATGGGACCTTCAAAGCCCCCTCTCTCCCCCCCGCTCAAGGGCTACGGCCGGGGACTTTTGATATGTTCACCTCCTAACTTGTCAAACCGAGTTACGGAGTCAAAAATTGTGTTCCGAGCATTTCCCTCTACAACTTTTAGAGCATTCGTTGCCTGACCTAAGTAGCTTATTGAATTTCTTTAAAAACTTTTCTGTAAAAGGTTGACGGGTGTTGGGTGTTTATATGGTTTCGGTCGATTATTATCATTTGCATTGCCCATGATGACTTACTAGAATTACGAGCACACGAGACACTAATAGTAGTTTGACAAACCTTGGTTTTCAAGAGGTATTTTATATTGACATTTGCTGTCACAAATTTGCTGTCAGATTTAGTCGCAAACCGCACGCAAAGTGCACACAAATGTGTCGACACCTTGTTACGGAAAAGTGTAGACACGGCGACGACACTTTGTTTCGAAACAATTCTAGACACATTGTGTGGACTCTGTTACGACACATCTGACATTTAGTTACCACTTTGTGATTCTGCGACTGGAATGGTTATATGGGATAGTTGTCATTGAAAGTATTTACTAAGCTTTTGTTTCACGTTTTTTTCATATTTTTTGGACCCATGTTTCAAAAGTTAGAGGGGGGGTACACATTTTTTTTCTTTTGGAGTAAATATTTTTGTAAATATTAACTTTATCAATAAATGATTGTTGGAGACCCGTATTTGTTTTGAAAGACCTATCCAACGATACCCCACACTATTGGGACAAAGCAAAAAAAAAACATTTTGTATGGGAGGCACCCTAAAAAAATAAAAGTACCCTAATAAAAGAGAGATAGAGGAAGGTAACTATTTTCGATATTGGCGGTAGGCGATCAAGTCAGCATCATAGTAAAGTATCTGCCACGCTGGAATACTTTTCCAAAATACAGTTCGCGTTCAAAAATATCAGTCTAATGAGTCTAAGTGCTCGTGTACACGGTGCCGCCTCCGCACCGCCTCCGCACCGTGTACTCGCGCCCTTTTTTTAGCATTAGAAAACAGGTAAACAATCTTGACGTGACTTTTTATTGAAAAACACTGATTTTTAAAAAGCGTTTTTCAATTTAAAGACACGTTTTCTAATGATAAACAAACTAGGTATAGAGACATATCTTTTTGTTAAGTTATTCGCGAATGGTCGATACTTTAGACGCGTAGTCTGATTCGTTACTTTTATTGCTATACAGTTTGCGGCTTTGTCGAGGCAGTAAAAAAATTAACACAAGCATGCCCTACCTAGCAAAGTATCTGGCATACAGTCTCCCAGCGATGATCCTCTTGCCGATGCCCTTGACCACATACCACAGCGTGGCCATGGACAGAAGGATCAGTACAGCGGTCAGGATGGGAAGTGAGGCGGCATCCGGCTCCGCTGTCATCCGGGGCTGGCATTGCTGCTTGGTCACCTCGGTGAGGTTGATGCTGTACTGTCCAAACTCAAGAAACTGGTAGGAACCTGGAGCAAATATATTTAGATAGTTTATTATATCAGTACCCATCCTCTCCTCTCGCGCATTAGAGGCATGTGCCCAGCAGTTGGACATATATAGGCTGAATTATTATTATCTCTTTATTCATTTCAAGTAGGTTTTTTACAATATGCATATAAAAATAAAATATAAAAACACATTAATAAAATACTGATTTAAACTTTCACGATTATTAAACATTATCGATCATTAAATACGCGATTAAGTCCCGTTGTGTAGTTTAATAACATTAAAAAAATGCCGTAAATATATATTTAATGATTTTAAAACAGGAACAACTTATGTTAATGAAGTGAATTGATGTGGATTCATAACAATATATTTTGACATCACATAATACGTCGCTCTTACTAACTCTATAGTAACAAAATGTTTAAAAAAATCCCCTAAGCTATATATGCTATAAAAATCCATGTTATGCCAAAAACGCCTTAAGTACAACATTTTGAAAAAGAGCTAATACTCTTCAAACTGCTAGATCGATTCAAATCGATCGATCGATCTATCAAACGTAGTTAAGAACCGCCGCAACGAGACTCGTTTACACGTAAAAAAATGCGTAAAAACCACATCGAAATCGGCTAAGTAGCCGATTTATTAGACTTGTTAGTAAAATAGCCTAAAAACTACGGAAACTTCAAGACATGTGGTGTACTTATTTATGTATGAATATGCATATAACCTCAAATAAACTATTCAGTTGATATGCAATGTTTACATGTTATTTATGACTCATCCTATCATGTGACTGTGACTAGACTACAATACAAAGAGCAATAAGATATCTTTAAAAGCAGGAACTTTTTCTCTAAGGTCTTTAAGGTCTGACCTACTTATATGTATCGCGCCTGCATGTTTCCGCCACGGCAGACGATGTGATGGAATTTCTTCGCAAGATGACCCATTACGAGTTGAAAGTGTTCCAGCTGCGATCGCGTCATTACGTGCACTTCAGCTCGTTTGTGGTGCGCGTGCCGCGGCCGCTGCTGGAAGCCATCGCGAGCGCGGACTTCTGACCGAAGGGTGTGATATTTCGGCGGTTCCGTGGGAATCATAGTAACCGAATATCCGGTGCATCTCTAAACATTACTATATAATAGTAAAATAACATTCAGCGGGGAAATGTAGCCAACATTATGGGCACCCTTCCGCAGGGATCGGATCTGGGGGACTATTTGTATTAGTTGTCATTTAGTTTTTATTTAATTGTAATTTATTGTATAACGTGAATTTTAGATCTATCAATGTGTTGAAATGTATTTGATTTTGTATTAAGTGGTTTATATTATATTATAATAAAACTTCTAAGCACTAAATAACATTTAAACTAAACCATTGTATGATAGTCTTTATGACTATCATACAAGGAACATACTTATTTAGTTATTTAAAATGTAGGGTACATATTAATTAGTATATGGTAGATATGTCATTAACAGGGATGCTTATATGTAAATGTATATGAGTCATGACCCAGAGGTTATAAGATAAACAAGTTCATAATTGAATTATGGCAAGCATGCTATTCCTGGTATGTAATCCAATATAGCAACAAATGTGCAAGTTTATTGGTGGCAATACACACACACACACACACACACACACACACTACACACTATACACTTCTCCTTACTTGCCAAAATATTAGTAGTAGTAGTAAAATAGTTTATTGTACAAAAATGAAAACAAAACAGGAAAAAAACATTTGTCATTAGTACAAAGGCGAAATTATCCCTTTAATGGATATCTTCCAGTTAACATTTGAACAATTGAGGGAGAATTGGAGACAGTGGACATCTGTACTGTGCAATTGGCACAAAAATATCAGAAATACATCATCTGTGAAAATTTTAACTGCTATCACGGTTCATGAGATACAGCCTGGTGACAGACAGACGGACAGTGGAGTCTTAGTAGTAGGGCTCTGGTTTTACCCTTTGGGTACAGGACCCTAAAAAAACGTAAACATGGTTGTATGTTATTTGTTAAGTTTAGGATTTGTAACAACCAATACAACCATTACTAATATGTATGTATATATCTTGTCTTGTTAGCTTTCTAGCAAATAAGATATTTAATAGTCACCAGCTGATTTACATAGATATAGATAAACCATGTATAGCCAACACAACAAAGAACAATTTACAATTTCAAATTGTAAATAAAAGTACATAAATTTAGGTGGAACTTAAATTAGTGTTGAAAGATGTTTACAAAGGCCGCATTGACCGCGTTATTGCAACAACATGCATTTCAGAACAATAGCTGGTTAGCTGCCCCCTACGTAACCTGATCTCATTACAGTACTTACCATTGCATATCTGGCCATGCCCATTCTCGATAGCGTAGCGCACGGGACTTAAGGTCTTCAATAAGTAAGATGACGAGTTTGCGAGCGGCTCAGTCGGCAGCAACATGCAGTCCTGGCATTCTTCATACTGGCTCATAAAACTTATGGGCTCCGTTGTAATGATTTCCAAACATGCTTGGTCGTAACGCAACGTAGTCCCATTGCAACTCCGTATAAAAGCTCCAACGTTCTCAAATTGACCCAGCGTCATTGCTAATTGCAATCCTGCATCGGATTCAATGTGTATTTGCACAAAACAAAGGTACTTTTCGTTGGATAGGTAGTATCGAAACAAATACGACGAACTAGCTGTCAAACAAAACTATGTCATTGAATGAAAGAACGGATTGAAAATGATTCATCAAAAGAACGGAACGAACTATTTGTTAATGTTGTTAACAACGCAGTGATGTACCAAAAACCGATATATTTTTGTCACTTTTACATAAAAATAAAACGCCACTACTAAATGCTTTAAAGCATTTAATAGAGTAAGATCTACTAGCCATTAACTTTAAAGAGATTGTTACATAATTTTCAATGCTTTTGTTTTCCTTGACATGTGCTAGTCGACGAAAACAAAATTTCTTTGCATTGAAAATAGCAGCAACGAAACGCAATTAACCTTCATACGTCATTGACATGTCAACACGACTTACGTTATCACTGATAGGACAACAGTTTAGGCCGCGCCGCTCTCTGACCGCCCGTGTACTTTCTCTTGCCACCATGGAACCGAAAATTAGCCTCAAGGATGACCCGGCGTATCAAACTCTACAAAGTTTTTACTGTCTGAACCATGATAAAATTAACATTCAACAGCTATTCCAACAGGACCCACAGCGGTTTGAAAAATTCAGGTAAATTAATGTTATTTATTTTAAAAAGTTAGGTAAGGAGTCATGCATGATTTGCCCTGAATGTCCCTGACAAATATTTGTTTTTTGATCATCCTCTTGTTTAACCTTCATACTTATGTAAAGTTGTATAACAGCAATTATTAGAACAGCTATATTCTTATACAAAATTAGATATAAGTTCCTTCAACTTCGAAGGTCATAGCTTTCAAGTCAATGACAAGCTTTTCGTACCTCAAAATTGACCTTCGTTGCCCTCAATGAAACTGAATTGTTAAAATGGCTAAACATGGTGCAATGTACTTTGTACTGACTCTATGAGGTCTATTTTATTACATGCTATTAGATATTAATATCAGTTAAAAGAGAACTGTAACTATTGAACTTAAATGCTAATAATTGGGTTTTAACTTACAAATTTATGGTTTATAAAATATAGCCAAATAAAAGTTATGTTTATTTCTACAACAATATAAATCACAGTCATGTTACATGTTATTAATAATTGTTTTTTTTTTATTGAGAGGAATGTAAATTTAATTAATAATTTAATGTCATTTATACTTTGAGGGAATATTTCAATCTTATTATATCTGTTTACATTTACATAGTTTTATTTCATTGTGTTAAAGACTAAAAAAGGACAATATTGGGTATTATGAAATTCAGGCATTTCAATATTCTGTTTTCCAATCTAGGAATTTTGGTAAATGGGTAACAAATAATGATGGTGCCATAGAACCAAAACCAAATCCTACGGTAGTTAACATAATTACTATGGTATGGGGTCCATTTGATCCCATACAAGTATGGTTAATTGATGAGTTAAGCTACATAAGTACAGCTACATAATAATCATAGATGGTAGGATCTTATAGATGTGGTATACGCGTGAGTCCACGAGGGACAAAACATATGCAATTGGACACTGTAATTGGTCGAATTTATTTGTTGCCCACCATAATCCATACTAAAGCTACGGTAGGGAATTAAAAAAAAGTGAGACTGTGACAAGGACAAACAATAATAGCGCTTTCGCTGCTACTCTTACTGAAATATACATCGACTATACCGTTTGGTCATTTCCACCCACCCCTCATGCCTGATCCAGTTATACTAGATTCATGATAATAATGAACATATATGATGATTACCAGTCTCCGCCTGCCCACACCCAATGATGGCGAGATCCTGCTCGACTATTCCAAGAACCGAGTGGACAACGCTGTCATGGCGCTCCTCCTGAACCTGGCCCGCACCCGCGGCGTGGAGAAGGCTCGAGATGCCATGTTTGCAGGTATACCATTCATCATAGACAGTACCTGGTTCCATCCTAAAGGAGCCCAGGAGTTACTGTTTATTACGACAGCCACTGCTGTTTTTGTTAACCCGTGACAAGAGTAACATAAGTTACCATTTGGCGTGTTTTAATTTTTATTTATGAGTTGATATTTCTCAAGGCACTGATTCACCAGATGTAGGTACCTACAAATTAAAGTAAAAAAAACCTAACATATTCTTACCAAAGAAATCAAAGAACCATCTTGAGTTAAAAAAAAACATAAAATGCATATCAAACAAATTAACGTAATTTAACCGCTTTGCGTCGCGCTGACGTGACCACGCGTCCGAAATGATATCAATATTCAATTGTTAATTTAAAATGTCAAGATAATTTTATGGCTAAATAAAATAATAGTGTAACTTTCCACACATCGTCACCGTAAAGACGGGCACCGCTTTCCTATGAAACCAGAGTTTAACTAAAACTAAAGAGATTGTTAATTTTAGGTGAAAAGATCAACTTCGCCGAAAACCGTGCCGTTCTGCACATCGCCCTTCGTAACCGCAAGAACAGGCCCATCCTAGTCGACGGAGCCGATGTCACGCCAGACGTCAACGCAGTCCTGGCGCATATGAAGGAGTTCTCGGGACAAGTCATCAGTGGCCAGTGGAAGGGGTAAGTTATTTCATGGTAGATGACGGAACAGCGGTTCCGTCGGCTGCATCGCACTATTAAGATTTTTCAACAGGCCAATATAAGGTGAAGTGAAGAGTTTGAATAGTTTGATGATTGTAACCTATTGCAACCTATTGTATTAGGGCAGCGGTCGGCAACAGGCGGCCCGCAGCCCCATGCGGCCCGCGAGTCTCCCTGGCTATGTTGTATGTAATATCGACAAACGACAATGTCTGATAAGGTTAACAAAGTGCGGCCCGCGTCAACTTCGTTAACTAGTAATTACTAAGTGGCCCTTCGCTGCTAAAAGGTTGCCATTATTTTTAGTAACATGGAAATCAGAGTCGACCAGACAAATCCGGCCTAATATAAAGAGTGATAGATTTGTCCGGTCGACTCTGATAAACATGTTAAAAAAAAATTGATGATTGTATTTGTACCCGACTAGGTACAGTGAAGTGCGTCAATGCGGTCTTGGCACATATGAATTGAGTCCTCTGGACAGGTTGCAGTTGGCGTGCAGTTGTTATACAAAATGCAGTCGGGTTGCAGTCCGTCTGTATCGGCCCTAAGTGCCAGAACAGACTCGACCCATTTTAGTTGACGGCACCGATGTCACTCTACACGTTAATGCAGTCTTGGCACAATACACAGTGATTTTGTTATGTCTGACGTATGTGACCATACTCTGAGCGGTGAATATGTGGGTCATACTGAACAACTTTTACTATGGAGCCAACTTCGAAAATAAAAAGAACTGCTGTCTCATACATTTCGACGAATCAAATGTCAATGATTTCTATGGAACAGTTGATTTTTTTTCGCGATTTTGGAGTTGGCTACATAGTAAATGTTGTTCCATATGACTGGTATGACCTATATATTCGCCCCTCTGAATATGGTCAGACATAATGAACTTACATGTACGAAGGATTTTTGCTGGCAGGTTGAATGGTTGACGCGACCATCAATATAGGTAGTAGATCTTTCCATGACTTCCTTACGGCCCGGCCACGGAACTGCGCGGCGGCCATAGGTTGGAGCGAGACACAGCGATCGGACCTTTCGTCTCCTATGGTTGCCGCCGCCGTTCACGCAAAGTCGTGGCCGGGCCGTTAGGGAACTTAACTACTACGAATATCAAAATCACATTGAAAAATATTGCTTATTAAGTTTTAAGTGTTATTTAGGTGGTTAGCACACTTGCAACGATTTTGATAGCACACGCAGTGCAAGTGTTATACGTCATAATTTCATAGAAATCGTTGCAGACTTATCTTGGCCTGAATCTATATTAATATATAACAGATACACTGGCAAGGCGATCACCGACGTGGTCAACATTGGTATCGGCGGCTCGGACCTCGGCCCTCTCATGGTCACCGAAGCCCTGAAGCCCTACGCCAACCATCTTAAGGTTAGTAGTTAGTTTCAAAGTAGAACCACACAAGCACTGTACTGAAGGAAAATTCCATGACAGAAATTACAAAATTTTGGGCATTTTTGGAATTATCTTTTATTTGCCAGAAATGTGGTACATAAATTAGGTGGTAACATGCATTTTAGATCGGATATCACATCTCGCCGAGAGTGTAGGCATGCAAATTTTACTTACAATATAGCATTTATCATTTTTAAGATTACCTATATATGTACATACATATATTATTTAGAATTCCAACAATTGTATTTACATTATGTCATTTTATTTATAGTCACCTGCAATAGGTAATATGTTACACAACGAAGGCCGCAAAAATGTCTGATACGATCTTATTTGTAGAGCCATAAGATCGAGTCACATATTTTTGCGGCCTTCGAAGAGTAACATATTACAAGTGACTGTACAATACAATAGTCTTTGCACACCTCACCCAGTTTATAATACATACTAAACAGAAACATAACAGGCGGTCTTATTGCTTTTTGTGATTGCTTTGTGGGTAGGTATACGAAAGTATGTTTATGGTAAAGCTAAAACATGAACCTTTTTTGTCATAAATATCTGCCCATTTGTCAGCAAATTGAAGAAACAGCAAAACTTTTTCAATTTTGAAAAGAGTTTTTTTTGAACTTTCCATTCCTAGAGCGCTTTTGTATTATTTACATACTGTTCCGGAGAAATAATAAGCTCCGGAAAGCTATTAATAATCCAAATAATATTAACAACCAGACAACTTCCCTTTTGATTTCATCTGTGATTATTATTATGAACACACCGCTCTTTGTTATAATCCATTATTGTATTACAGATGTAGTGCATAATTATTTTCCATCGTATTTTCACGGAAACGTACGAACGTCTCTTGCTATTTCAGCCCGTCTCCGTACAAAAGGTACTGAGGTTGACTGAAGTAGCATGACAAATACGAATGTTTCCGAGAAAATACGAAGGAAAACAATTACGCACTACATCTGTATCTTACATTTCCAACAGGTCCACTTCGTGTCCAACATCGATGGCACCCACCTCGCCGAGGTGCTCAAGCGCCTCAACCCTGAAACGGCGCTCTTCATCGTGGCATCCAAGACCTTCACCACGCAGGAGACCATCACCAACGCCACCTCCGCCAAGAACTGGTTCCTCGAGGCAGCCAAGGATGTAAGTATAATATCATGTCTTCAAGACAAAGTTTGGTTTTGCGAGCCACATTAGGATGTAAGTACGGTCGAAAGTATCAATTTATGACTCATTTCGTATAACATTTATTGGTTAACCAACCAAATACAAAACCGCCTGGATCAATCACTGAACGGCCTGGCTTTAACCTACATTATTTGATCATGTAATGTTTTCATCTACCCTCAACTGGCTTAAGCAGCCATTTGAGGGTAGATTTTGTTTACTTTTATTTAAATACCTAAAGATACAGAGTATAGGCCAGACCGCTCGTCGAATTTGGGTACGGAACCCTAATTTATACATAATTTGTCCACAGCCGTCAGCGGTGGCCAAGCACTTCGTGGCGCTGTCAACCAACGGCGAGAAAGTGACCGCTTTCGGCATCGACCCTAAGAACATGTTCGGATTCTGGGACTGGGTCGGCGGCAGGTAATAAAAGACCGGACAAGTGCGAGTCGGACTCGCCCACCGAGGGCTCCGTACTTTTAGCGGGCCGTAATTTCAGGTTTTAGGTTAGGTTTCGTTCATGTCGTCTCGGATATGGGTGAATATGGTATCGATGCATTCAGTGTAATGCCCTTAACACAAATATATGAGATGACAAGCGCGAAAGTGGTGGGGGTAGTTGCTGTGGCGTCATAAAGTCTGCAGTACAAATTTTTTTTTAGTTTCTTTTAAACATACCATGTGGGGTACCAAATGAAAGGGCTTTGTGAGTTGATCACAAATATATAACATACTGTAACATTTTCAATGCTTGGTCTAACAAATTATTAGAATACGATCAAAAATTTCACAATCCACTGTTGATTTCAAGTGCTCTAAATTGAAAATGGCTGAGTGGATTAGTCTAAAATACATACCAAATGACTGTGAATATTCTCTATATAACGTTAAAAAATAATTAACCAGATATATCAAAAAATAAGAAAAGTACATCAAGTTGAAAAAGTATAATTATCTGTTACATTAAACTGCAACTATTATTAAAACAAACAAAAAACCCGACTGTTTACATATATTTTTGAAATGGTCTTTGCACTAGCTTTCATTTGGTACCCATATTGCTATAGTAAGAAAAAAAACAATACCCCCCCCCCCCCCCTCCATTTTTTTATTTAGACGGCGCCATTTTTGACATATGAGGTGTGGTTGAATTCGTCAGAATTGTGGTAGTGACATAGGCTACATATATTTTGAGAATGGCGCCCGCTAATATAAAAATGGAGGGGGGGGATTGTTTTTTTTCCTTACTACTATAGCAATATGGGTACCAAATGAAAGCTAGTAAAAATACCATTTCAAAAATATATGTCAAACTGTCGGGTCTTTTGTTTGTTTTAATAATAGTTGCAGTTTAATGTAACAGAAAATTATATTTTTTTCAACTTGATGTACTTTTCTTATTTTTTGATATATCTGGTTAATTATTTTTTAACATTATATAGAAGATATTCACAGGGTTGGGCAGTATTTCAATTACATGTATTTGAAATACATTTTAGTATTTTGTATTTGTATTTCAAATACTACCTGGAAAAGTATTTTGTATTTGGTATTTCAAATACTGCACTCACATGTATTTTGTATTTCAAATACTTTAAGCTTCAAAATACATTTCTACAAAATACATTTTTTTATTAAATTCTTTGATCCTAAAATGGAACGTTTTTTTAAATATACCTAATGTACGACTTGTACGAGGTGCAAATATGTAGGTACAATGCGCGAGCTATTCTGCGCCGAACTTTTCGTCAACAGCCAGGCGATATGGTCATTGCAGTAGTTTCCGTCCATGCTCTAGTTTTCGACCAGTTGACAGATTAGCAAATAATATATTTCATTTTTAATTCACTATTTGCCAAATATAATTTTTATATGTAGACAGATATATTGTTTAGCTAAGGATTGAAATCAGTCCAAATTTGTGCAGCAATGTAGGTTTATACCTATTCAAATTTCGTCAAGTGGAAGAAAACTAGAGCTGGACGAAAACAAGCACAATGACCCTATAAGTTTTTAGGAAAGGATAATCGTTAAAAACCGGCCAAGTGCGAGTCGGACTCGCGCACGAAGGGTTCCGTACCATAATGCAAAAAACGGCAAAAAAAGACGGTCGTTGCTTAACTTCGGTCAAAAATCACGTTTGTTGTATGGGAGCCCCACTTAAATCTTTATTTTATTCTGTTTTTAGTATTTGTTGTTATAGCGGCAACAGAAATACATCATCTGTGAAAATTTCAACTGTCTAGCTATCACGGTTCGTGAGATACAGCCCGGTGACAGACGGACGGACGGACGGACAGCGGGGTCTTAGTAATAGGGTCCCGTTTTACCCTTTGGGTACGGAACCCTAAAAAAACCGGGCAAGTGCGAGTCGGACTCGCGCACGAAGGGTTCCGTCAAAAAACGGCAAAAAAAAACGGTCACCCATGCATCCAAGTACTGACCCCGCCCGACGTTGCTTAATTTCGGTCAAAAATCACGTTTGTTGTATGGGAGCCCCACTTAAATCTTTATTTTATTCTATTTTTAATATTTGTTGTTATAGCGGCAATAGAAATACATCATCTGTGAAAATTTCAACTGTCTAACTATCACGGTTTTTGAGATACAGCCTGGTGACAGACGGACGGACGGACGGACGGACGGACGGACGGACAGCGGAGTCTTAGTAATAGGGTCCCGTTTTACCCTTTGGGTACGGAACCCTAAAAACTAAATGATTAAACAAAAAAAAATTAAAAGTATTTTGTATTTGAAATACATTATTTTAAACACTGTAATTTGTATTTTGTATTTCAAATACCAGTCACCAAAGTAGTTTGTATTTGGTATTTCAAATACTTTTAAAAATGTATTTTGTAATTTGTATTTGAAATACGTGGAAGCCAGTATTTTGCCCAACCCTGGATATTCGCAGTCACTTGGTACGCATTTTGGACGAATCCATTCAGCCATTTTCAATTTAGAGCAGTTAGAAGTCAACTGTGGATTGTGAATTTTTTGAACGTTTTCTAATAATTAGTTAAACCAAGTATTGTTAATATTATAGTATGTTATATATTTGTAATCTACTCACAAAGCCCTTTCATTGGGTATCCCACATGGTATGTTTAAAAGAAAATAAAATAAAAGTTTGTACTGCCGACTTTATGACGTCACAGCAACTACCCCCACCACTTTCGCGCTTGTCATCTCATATATTTGTATTCAGGGCATTACACTGAATGCGTCGATACCATATTCATCCATATCCAAGACGACATGAGCGAAAATCGATTTCTAGAAGACTTTTCTTTCGTTGGACGGGCCACTATTTTTAGAATTTGTTGTTATAGCGGTAACAAATATATATTCATCTGTGAAAATTTGAACTGTCTAGCTATCACGGTTCATGAGATACAGCCTGGTGACAGACAGACAGACGGACAGTGGAGTCTTAGTAATAGGGTCCCGTTTTTACCCTTTGGTTACGGAACCCTAAAAAATAGACTATAATTTTCAAAACTCAAATTTGATACATGAACAAATTACTAAAAAATCTGATAAGATAGTAATTATTATATATTTTATTAGCGAGTCACAGATCTCGTATATCTACACCAATTTGTAAAAAATACTCTATAATTTTAATGTGAGGAAACCGCACTAATCCCAATAAGGCTTAGTTTCCCCTCTGGGTTGGAAGGTCAGATGGCAGTCGCTTTCGTAAAAACTACGCCAATTCTTGGGATTAGTTGTCAAGCGGACCCCAGGCTCCCATGAGCCGTGGCAAAGGAAGGATAATGCGAGGAAGATGATGACGATGATCTTTCCACACCAATTTGTAGAATTTGTAGTCATTTATTAACTCACATTTATAGACGGGTCTAACGCGAAATTTATTCAATTACCTTTATTTGTAGTAATTTTGATGAATTATTCAGGTACTCACTGTGGTCGGCGATCGGTCTATCCATCTCCCTCTACGTGGGCTACGACAACTTCGAGAAGCTTCTAGACGGAGCCAGCTACATGGACGACCATTTCTGTACCGCGCCTTTGGATAAGAATGTAAGTTATTTTTCCCATTTTTTATTCATTTACTTTAGGCCTTTTTAGCCAAGATTTTTTAGCAATACACATATTACCTACACGTTTACAGTATACTGACAGTTTTTATTAATCGTGTAAAGATTCAATTTAAAAACCGGCCAAGTGCGAGTCCGACTCGCGCACGAAGGGTTCCGTACCATTACGAAAAAAGACGGCAAGAAAAATCACGTTTGTTGTATGGGAGCCCCACTTAAATATTTATTTTATTTTGTTTTTAGTATTTGTTGTTATAGCGGCAACAGAAATACATCATTTGTGAAAATTTCAACTGTCTCGCTATCACGGTTCATGAGTTACAGCCTGGTGACAGACAGACGGACAGACAGAAGGACAGACGGACAGCGAAGTTTTAGTAATAGGGTCCCATTTTTACCCTTTGGGTACGGAACCCTAAAAACTGCGATTTTACGTTAGCCGCTCTTAGAAAGAGTAGAAATTATGATTTCTGTTATTGTGTACAGGCACCCGTTATCCTAGCGCTGCTGGGTGTATGGTACAGCAACTTCCACGGCGCGGAGACCCACGCCCTGCTGCCCTACGACCAGTATTTACACAGGTAACTACTATTTAACTAGTATTAAGGTTAATATCTGGGAGACCGAGCTTTGCTCGGAAAACATATTAAAACTAAAAAATACGCGTTTTCCCAGAGATAAGACATAGCTAGACCGATGTATCGCCTCCGAAAACCCCCATATAGCAAATTTCATCGAAATCGTTAGAGCCGTTTCCGAGATCCCCGAAATGTATATATGTTACTGTAAAAGCCCGAAGTACGGCAAAACCTAGGATTTACCGGTAAAACCTAGGTTTTACCGATGCCGATCGGTAAAAGCCCGAAATGTTAAATCTTACTAGTTTACTTCGGGCTTTTACCAACACCGATATGGTAAATCCTAGGTCTTACCACGGCGGCCGGTAAAGTTTGAATCATGCACTGATTCTCAACCCCTCCCGCTCAAACCCCCGTACACCGCACCGCATGCGCCGTTAGGTGGGTTAGGTTAGGTTTGAACTGCGATCCTCACAGAACCGAACAAAAGTGGGTTAGGTTAGAACTGCGAGCCTTACAGAAACGAAATGCTACTAGAAAAATGGGTTGTTTTACCTCCTTTTGTACATAGTGCACCATCTACCATAATCTTTCACCGGGCCCCATAGAAGTCGGTTTTTTTTTCTTTAAAATTATCATCTAATAATCTCAAGAATCAGTGCATGATTCAAACTTTACCGGTCGCCGTGGTAAGACCTAGGATTTACCAAATCAGTGTTGGTAAAAGCCCGAAGTAAACTAGTAAGATTTAACATTTCGGGCTCTTACCGATCGGCATCGGTAAAACCTAGGTTTTGCCGTACTTCGGGCTTTTACAGTAACATATACAAACAGGAATTGCTCGTTTAAAAGTATAAGATACGTAGATTTAGGTTTTAATTTGACTTTTGATCCCGAAGTTGATACAAAACAACTACATACATAACTCAGAGAGAATACAGTAAATGTGTACAAAGGCGAACCTATCCCTTTAAGGGATCTCTTCCAACAGTAGCAGCAGGTAGGGTCAAGGCGGATTATACAGTGGCTCAATCACCCAAATATCGCCTCTCTCGTGTTGAAATTAGGTTGAGTGAGCCATTGTACCCAACTTTTTTCTACCGAGCCACTGTTCCCTCCTTGACCCTATTCATTAGTGAAACAGATGATCACAATTTTGGTGCAGATTCAATTTTGGTTGTAATGAAATCAGAACAGACAGATTTTGTTTTTTGTCACTATGCTATTTCATTAATAAGATCATTCGTTGTATAACATGGCTGACGCGTGTAAAATTATTAACGAGAATCAATATGTAGAGATCCGAGTTTTATTATTCGAATTTACAATGTACCTAATATCGCCCGTGATTCACATTATGTTCATAATAAATAAATAAAAACTAATTTCCCATTAGATTCGCTGCCTACTTCCAACAAGGTGACATGGAGAGTAACGGCAAATACGTAACACGGAGCGGGCAACAAGTCAACTACTCCACCGGCCCCATCGTGTGGGGAGAACCGGGGACAAATGGACAGCACGCGTTCTACCAGCTCATACACCAGGGGACTAGGTAAGATACGAAAATGGGCCTGATATAGAACCCTGAGACACTCCTGTAAGATATACGAATGGACCCAATATAGAACCCTGAGGCACTCCTCTAGGTAAGATATAAGAATGGACCCAAAATAGAACCCTGAAGCACTCCTCTAGGTAAGATATAAGAATGGACCGAATATAGAACCTTGAGGCACTCCTCTAGGTAAGATATAAGAATGGACCGAATATAGAACCCTGAGGCACTCCTCTAGGTAAGATATAAGAATGGACCCAAAATAGAACCCTGAAGCACTCCTCTAGGTAAGATATAAGAATGGACCCAATATAGAACCCTGAGGCACTCCTCTAGGTAAGATATAAGAATGGACCGAATATAGAACCCTGAGGCACTCCTCTAGGTAAGATATAAGAATGGACCCAATACAGAACCCTGAGGCACTCCCCTAGGTAAGATATAAGAATGGACCGAATATAGAACCCTGAGGCACTCCTCTAGGTAAGATATAAGAATGGACCCAAAATAGAACCCTGAAGCACTCCTCTAGGTAAGATATAAGAATGGACCCAATATAGAACCCTGAGGCACTCCTCTAGGTAAGATATAAGAATGGACCAAATATAGAACCCTGAGGCACTCCTCTAGGTAAGATATAAGAATGGACCCAATATAGAACCCCGAGGCACTCCTAATTTTACTACAAGTTAACTACACCGGCCTCATCGTGTGGTTCGAGCCACGGACCGAAATTTCGTTATCTAAACTCTCTATCACTCTTGCATATTAGAACGATAAAGAGACAGATAACTAAATTTCGATTTTCGCGTTTCCCGGTAGGCCCTTATTAACAAACCGCCTTGATGCATCAATGTCATATTTTATTGTCTGTGAAAACTTGTCAAAAAACAGTTTAAAGCACAGTATGTATACTCTATGGTTTACTAGCTAGCTTAGTGCTGCACTCTGGCGGCGAAAACTTGCCGCAATACCCCTTATTATGAATAACAAAATATATAAACATTGGATATTTGATCAGATTGATCCCCTGCGACTTCATCGCCCCAGCGCAGACCCACAACCCGATCGCCGGCGGGCAGCACCACAAGATCTTGCTGGCAAACTTCTTGGCCCAAACCGAGGCGCTCATGAAGGGCAAGACAGCGGAAGAGGTACCTACCATCAAACTTTATATTAATAAACTAGCGACCCACCCGCCTGTTAGTGTGAAGCAGGCGCCCTGTATAGAATGTCGGGCTTCGCTCTACCTGTTAGTGTGAAGGGCGCCTGGCGCCCTGTATGTTGGAGCGCGCTGAATGTTGTTAACACGAATCTGAAGTTGAAATTGAACGGAACGATCGTCATTTTGATTTTCTTTATTTTCAACCCGATTTTAATGAAAATCGATATCTGAGTATCCGAGAAGCCCCTTAACACGAATCTGAAGTCAAAATTGAAGGGAACGGTCGCAATCTTGAATTTCTTTATTTCCGACCCGATCTTGACAAAAATCGATGTCTGAGGATCCGAGAGGCCCCTTGACACGAATCTGAAATAATTATATTGTTCACAGGCTAAGGCAGAGTTAGAGAAGTCCGGCATGGCACCAGAGGCAGTAGCCAAGATTCTCCCCCACAAGGTGTTCAAGGGCAACCGCCCCACCAACTCCATCGTCGTGAAGAAGGTCACGCCCTTCGTTCTCGGAGCTCTTATTGGTGAGTCTAATATTAAAGTGCTGTAGTGTAGGGCGCAGTACTACAGAATAAATAATAGTACTGCCGTACAGAAAGGAAACTTTTGAAACTTGACTTTTTTTCTCAGTTATTCCCACAGTGGTAAATGCTGTGAAAAAGATTCTCAGTAAAATCTCTTGTTGGTAAAGTCAGTAAAGTCCAGTAAATTCTCAGTAAAAGGTTGACACAACTGGGGCCTATTTCTCGTACGTTAGAAGTCTTGTAATACAAGTGTGTATCTATGGTAACGCTTGTATTTCAATATTTTTTATAAGTTTCCGTTTCACGTAAATGTATAATTGTTACAAGAGCGGGGATAAAAGAGTTTTCTCAAGTGTTGTTGTTTCACAAGTTGACAAACACTAGTAGATATTATATACTAAAAAAAAAAAAAAAAAAAATAGCCACAACCGAATACAGAACCTCCTCCTTCTATGAAATTGAAGTCGGTTAAAAATAGTAATTTCGTTTCTCAAAAGCTGTACTTTATACTTGTAGCTTGTGACTTATCACGAAATAATGAGGAGTCTCTATAAACTGCTAATATGCGTTTTTGGTAAAAATCGATTAATAAATAAATGAAGATATTGCATTTTTAAGATCGTCCCTTTGCGTGCACGACCATAGATAAGATAATAATTTGAATTTTGACAACCCTAAATAGCCGAAAGGGATAGTGCCATAAATTAGAAAGGGACAGCATGATTCGACCCTGAATCGCTGTCAAACTTCGGTTTTGTAAGAAGTGTACTTTCTATTACTTATTCTGTGTCTCAGTTAAGAAGTTAACCCTTCAAAACGCGCGCAATATAGACTCCCACAGACCCACGTTAATTTTCTCTTCACCTTCCAGCCATGTACGAACACAAGATCTTCACCCAAGGCGTGATCTGGGACATCAACTCCTTCGACCAGTGGGGCGTGGAGCTTGGCAAGCAACTGGCCAAGGCCATCGAGCCAGAACTGGCCGACTCCAAGCCTGTGACGTCACATGACGCCTCCACCAACGGACTTATCAACTTCTTGAAGCAGAACTTCGCTTAGAAGTATTTACATCGAAACTTACTATGTCTATCTACATCAGACAGAAAAAACCTTGACATTTGAAAAGTCCCGTCTCTCGCAGGTATAACAATCGGAATGCTATTCTTTTAAAGCTCAAGGTCGTGTTTTGGCTGGCAATTTTAGACTCCTGAGACTTAGCGGTTAATATCAGCTTCAGCGCTCCTTAACCTTTTGAACGCCAAGAACACCTAAAGACGCCTTAGCTAGTCGTGCCTACAGCGCCATGGACAACTTTAAGTGTTATGGCGTACGCTGTCAAAGTAACCTCAACTTTCACACTTTCAAGTAAGGTTTACATTAGCTCGCTTGCGCCCGGGACCTTGGCGTGTGAGAGACGTTTTTGTTTATGACTTAAAGCTTTCAAAGGGTCAATAAAATGTCTATAACATGATTTATAGACAGTAATTAAGGAAAGGAAAATATTAGAAAAAAATAATCACGGCACACGAGAGGTTAAAATACTCTAGCTAAATGTAATAGAGCTATTTATCTATTGTCTCAAATAGATACACTTCTGGCTGGTCTTGTTTCACGAAAATTTGTAACATAAAAATTACTGGAAGTCCCTTTCTCAAAGAAAAACTATTCTGCTAGTGCTGTGTTAGAAGTTTTGTGAAACAAGTCCCTGGTGTTACTTACTATGGAATAAATATGTACTTATAGCTTGTTATGGTACAAACAGCAATTATATTTTTATTATCTATGCATTCTCGTTGAGTAGGTGTTGCATTCAATATTTTGCACTTACTGCCATTTTGCTTTTCCAAAAAAATATTTATTTTTGTTTATAAGCTTTATTTATTTTTGTGAATGTCTTTACTACATATATTTTTGTTTCTTTTATCGCTTCAATGAAGTATTACGTAGTAGCTCTTATCTTAAGTATAACTGTGTGTATGTCACTATATCAGATCTAAAATATATTTTAATGTTGCTTAGTTTGATGTATGTATGTTGATGTTTATATAAAAATAAATCACTGTTTTAAAATCTTTTATTTGCTTTTATTATCCAACTAAAAGTGTTATCTAAAACTTTGTAATTTTATTGATATTCTGGTTCAAAAGTACCTTAATTAAGTAAACATATAAAAAAGTGAGTTAATTATTTATGGTTTATCATTAAAGATACAAATTAAATGCAAGAGGTAACAGTACCAGACTGATTATATAACTAAACAATATGAAAGAATTATTTGACGGAGGCCAAAAACCAACATGCAATAGTAGATTGTACAACTAGGGCTTAAAGTGACCCATTTTTTACCTGAGGCAATTTTATGGTCTGAGCGAAGCGAAGACCAAAATAGTAGACGAGGGTAAAAATGGACATTTATGCCCTTGTTGTACACTCTGCTTTTCACTTCGATTGCGAGAAAAATAAAATTATATTTTTCACTGCAATTTACACCACGAAATTGTCGTAAAGCGAAAGAACATAATACATAACCAATTCCCGCCAACTAACTTTTTAATTTTCAACATGTGATCAGAGTTTCAGACGCTTGGTTTTCTGCCAAGTCAAACATTTCGGAGCATTTTTGAACGATAATAGACTCCTATTTTATGTGATTTAATAAATTTAATGACAGAAAATACGGATTTCTAATAAATTGTAGCAAAAAAAAAAATATAACAAGTTTTGTCATCTACACAATTTTATTGCTCAATAAAATTGTGCAATATGTTTTAACTGTTTGGCTGTTGAGACCGATTACCTTAGTCTTAGAAGAAAATTTTACTTTTATGCTCTAGACTTCTAGAGCATAAAATACGATTTTATGTCGTCTACGCACGACATAAAGGTGCACTTTTTGAGCATGAGAAGTGAAAAACAAATTAACTACAAAAAACATTTTATCAAATTCAAATTTCTATGGCATAACTCTGTCATGGTCTGAAACTTCTTAGTGTCGCTGTGTCATATGGAGTATAGCGAAAAATAATTAAGACAAGTATACTCTTACGGGTACAGTTGTTTACATCGGGGTCCCTTTGTTTGACATAAAATTGTAAGTCATAATGTATTGTTTCTAAATCTGAAACCGTTATCTTTTCAGGATTTTCGTAAGGTTATCCTATAGATAGGTTAGGTTTGTTTTATGGCAATCCTGAAAAGTTACGTGTTTCTGGACTGGACTAAAGGGTTATAACCTGACATCAAATTACGTTGCACAATTTTATTATTCATTGACGTGATATGACGCCTCTGGCGGTCCAAGGTAACATCTAGCAATACTAAACAATACTTAAATAAATCTTGGTGTTTATTTCGGCTTTCGTCCTCTCACTCCCGTCTTTGCTTTCTTGTTGGCTGCGTTCTTTTTTTCCTCTTCAGCCTTGCGTTTGGGATTCGGCGTTGTCGACACCTGGAAATTTATTTCATTTATAGGGGATATTACTGCAATGTTCTGCCGCCAGAGTGCAGCAGTAGTACTCTAGTAAACTCATAGACTAACTTATACATACTGGGCCTTAAACTGTTTTTTGACATGTTTTCACAGACGATAAAATATGACATTGATGCATCAAGGCGGTTTGTTAACAAGGGCCTACCGGTAAACGCGAAAATCTAAATTTAGTTATCTGCCTCTTTATCGCTCGAATATGCAAGAGTGATAGGGAGGCAGAAACCGAGCTTTCGATTGTCGTGTTTCACGGTAGACCATGTGATTGACGTAGTGACGTATGATGTGTCATTGATGTTTGTTTACTGTATGTGTACTAGTTACGCCACCTACGCAGAGCTTTGCCTAATATCCCTAATCGACCCGCCCGGGCTTCGCACGGGTTACACAAAACCTTAACAAATCATACACCTAACCTTCATCAGAAACACTATTGATAGGTGAAAATCCGTTCAGGAGTTTTTGAGTTTATCGCCAATATACATACACACAAACAGACAGACGCGGCGGGGACTTTGTTTTATAAGGTGTAGTGAAGTTTGCTTTTGGTCAGAGTGATAATTATGAAATCTAGCAATACAGTACAACAGTACATACAATTAGTGACCCAAATACGGACATGTAACGTTACTTATGAATTTGAAACATGGGGGCCACTTTTGGGGGGTAGAAAGTTAAAAAAATAAAGTTTTTCAAACTATGTCAAATGAAAGAGCTCATTCGGACTTAATGTACGGAACCCTTGGAACGCGAGTCCGACCCGCACTTGGTCGGTTTTTTTAACGTAAACGGTACCTTGAAGAACCCATCTAACCGGCCCTGCGTGGTGGTGGAGCGCGCCTTCATCAGCTTCTTGGCTCCGTTCCTGACTCGTTCCTCGTTGAACTGCTTGTCTCCACAGAGGAATTTCACTAGCCCTTCCTCGTCAGGGTCTGTCCATTTTATCTACAAGTAGAAGGCGCACATTACGAAAAACTTTTTGGCAAAAAAATCATTTTAGGTACAGTCGATCAGCAGCAGAAGTTGCTAAGCGGGCTAGGTGTTCAAAATTATCTTGAAGCTACTTTCTTGTTAATAGAATAAGAGCGTGTCAAGGTAGTTTTGAACACCTTGCCCGCTTAGCAACTTCTGCTGCTGACTGTACAAACTTTTATCGCAAACTGTACTTTTCTTTCCACGGGCACTAATACTCATCGAGACAATTCTAAAAAGTGAAACTGAAATAAATGTCATATACTAAGAAAAAGTGACCTGGGCCTCCAGTGCCCCAGGCTGGAATCGAACCAGCGTCCTCTGCTATCGCGGCAGGTGCCTGCAGGTGGCAGGTGTGAGATTTAATTTGTTCTAATACTTCTAATAGTAATTCTAAAAAGCCTAAGCACAATAACATTAGGTTGCGTTGTTTTATCACTTTATCACAGAGTGCCTAATGGCTACCCCCTGTCTCCATCATCAGATCAGCTCGATGGTACCATAATATTGCATTGTCACCCGACTTACATACAGGGTGACCCAGAACTACCACGTCACAGTGACACCAGAGGTAGGTCAACTCAAGAGGAACATAACCAGCCAAACATAACCCCAGTAAAAGTTGCATGCTTTTCGAGTTATTGCAGAATTTTCCGCTTTGTTTTAATATTTTTAGTACAAAGGGGAAAATTCAAATTTTGTTTCGGTAATAACAAGAAAACCGTGCAACTTTTACTGGGATCGTGTTAGGCTGTTTAGGTTCCTCTTGAGTTGATCTACCTCCGGTGTCACTGTGACGTGGTAGTTCTGGGACTACCTGTATACATTATATGCAAATCGGGAAGTGGGTAAACAAGGAAGATTTAATAAAATTTGGGCAAACAAGGTCTACAACCAATAGATTTTCGGATTTTAAGGTACTCCGTTTTTTTAAGACTAGTGACCCGCCCGGCTTCGCACGCGTAAACCTTAACAAATTTTACACCTAAACGTTCATCAAGAATCACTCTATTGATAGGTGAAAACCGCAAACTATAATTCAGTGCATAGTTACTCAGATTCCATTTCGGAGGAAAAAAGTTAGCACTACTTTTGAATTTATTAAAAATTTCTATTCTGAAAAAAAAAATGGGATACTTTACGGCTACCACCAGCTTTGACATTGACATATTAGCTCGCATCTACGTAAATTACTTTCTATACATCTCGCTTGCACTAATATGTGAGTACGAGCGAGATGCATAGAAAGTAAGTTACGTAGACGTGAGTGAATGTATCAATGTCAAAACTGGTGTTAGTGGTACATATTTATAGTAAAATACTAACCTCAATATCCTTAGGGTCCGTGATCTCGGGCTCCAAAAACAGCCTCCTCGCGTCCGCGTAGTCCCAGTTCTCTGGAGGAGGGTACTTGGTAGTGTCGATATTTTTCAAAACCTGTCATATCATAATTCATAAGTTAATTGTAATTAATATTGTCTTCGGTTACCGCGATAGTTACTCATGAAATAAAACGACTGAAACGGATTATATCGCGTATATTGAATTCATACTACATCCCGACGTTTCGAACCCTTTACAGCGTTCGTGTTCAACAGGTGACTGAGGAAAAACTACCCACTTACAAAATAATGAACCATCATAAACTATACATTTTAAGGCCAGTCGGGATGTAGTATGAATTCAATATACGTGATATAATCCGTTCCAATAGTTTTATTTTAATTGTTAGACCCAGCTTCTGCACAGAGTGTGGAAGAGTCACTATAACCGATAAATTCCTATGACAATATGAAGTATATAATTGCATTTTAATAATTTTAGACTTTCGAATTGTTTTAAAAAGTATGCATTTTATGATTTGCTGAGTGGCCTAAGTAAGGTACGAGATAGAAATTCAACTATATCACGATTGTATAATACTATTTTAAATTAGTTATTTAGTCTGCCGAATGCCGGACTTGTTGGCCAAGTTAACCACAGAGTGGGAGCCCCACGAGCAAGGACCGGAAAACCCCTCTTTACGCTTAATCCTATCAATTCGGTAACCCAATCGATTCGGTTACCTTTATTTAATTTATGAATTTATTTATTTTTTTGAATTTATTTAATTTAATTAATTTATTTCATTTATTTAATTTATTTAATTAGTTTAATTTGTTTAATTTATTTAATTTAATTAATTTATTTATTTTATTTTATTTATTTAATTTATTTAATTTATTTAATTTATTTAATTTATTTAATTTATTTAATTTATTTAATTTATTTAATTTATTCAATTTATTTAATTTATTTATTTTAAATATTTTAGTTATAATATAATAATATTTATAATAAGAACACACCACACAGGTAGGTATAAAGATAAACAAAGGAAAGGCAAAAAAACTTGTTTGTGCTGGAGGCTTCATAGACCGCCCATGCCAACCTCGGTTATTCAATAATAAGTTGAATTTAAGTGTGCGTAAAGATTACAATCGTTTGAACTGGTCAAAAACCTCATAATGAGGTAACTGAATAGACTGGGTTTTTATTTCGGTTACCGGTAACAGAGGTTAACTCGATCTGATACGGTTACCGAATCAAAGTGTTACCTTATTAAGCGGTTACCGTTATGGTAGGGGTTTTTATAAACACCTCTAAAATAACCCTATGAAAAACCCCGGTTAAGGTAACCGGTTCCTGTCCCTGCCCACGAGTCTAACCGGGAGCCGGCAGGCCTCGTCGGCGATGGCGGGACAACTTGGACTCCTTGAGAGGCTGGCCAGATATAGCACTAAACAGAGACGAGTTGAAGAGGGAGGAGGCCTTTGCCCAGCAGTGGGACACAGTGGGCTCTGAATAATAATAAATAATTTATACCTCGTCCAGTGTGCGGTGTTGTCTGATCAACTCGATGGCACGCTTGGGCCCCACGCCGCGGATAGACCCGCAGTAGTCGCAGCCCAACAGGATGCAGAGATCGATGAACTGTGGGCAATCATTATTTCGGAGTTTTTTTAAAGATTAACCTATGCCAAAGAGAATAGAGTGTATAGAGGCGGATTGTCAAAGTAAATTATGTAGCCACTGTAAATTTACTCTCAGCCTTGAGGAACCGACTAAGAAGAAGAAGTAAATTTACTGCCATCTTTCAACAGATCAGTTTTACTGTTCGAACGCCATTTCACTTTGATCCTTATTCTTTCACTGATATGTGTTAACTTGTGAAATATGAATATTAATATGCGTCCGAATTTTTCTTAAGGGTCAATGTGACACTTCTGGAGCTATACGCGTGCATAGGCACGGTAACCGCTTACCATCCGGTATGCCAGTTAGCCACTGATGTAGTATAAAAGTTACCTCATTATGTTTAAGCTCCAGCCCGTCTAAGACCCGGTCTAGATGTATCTCCTGGACGGGCATTTTCCTGGCTTCGGAGAAGGTAAGATGGCGGAGCAACACGTTGGCACCGAACGTGAGCGCGTCCATATCCTCTGTGGCCGTTGCGAACACTTTGCCGGCTTTTACCTGAAAAACCAATGACGTATATCTGTCCTCTGTATCTTTAGGTATTTAAATAAAAGTAAACAAAATCTACCCTCAAATGGCTCCTTAACCCCTGGAACGCCGAACCGACAAACGTACTTGTACCCGTCAGATGCCTAGTGCCGGATCCGTCCCATCCCCCTTAAATGCCGGATAGGCTCGCGTACGTGCACCCGTCAACTGCCGCGAAAAAAAAAAAGTGCTATAGTGCAAATGATATAAAACTCTATTTGTAAGTGTTTAGATCTCAAAATTGTAAAAATATAATACAATAAATTTGGTGACTGATAAGGCACAAGGCAGTTGAGACACTTTGTACAGATCTGGGACTAGGCAGTTGACGGGTACAAAAATTGAAGACCCTCCGGCAGTTGACAGGACTGGTACGGATATGGCACTAGGCGTCCCAAGGGTTAAGCCAGTTGAGGGTTCGATTTCTACTACACTCTACGAGTATGTGATAGACATCTTCTACTGATCCACAGATGTCGCAGTTACATTGGATTTCTGTTCCTTTTTGACTCTCTAAAGCAGCGGTCGGCAACAAGCGGCCCGCGGGCCGCAGAACCTCTCACTTGCGGCCCGCGAGCCTCCCTTGCTATTTTGTATGTAATATTGACAAATGACAATGTCTGATAAAGTCATAAATATTAACAAAGTGCGGCCCGCGTCCACTTCGTTAACTGCTATGTGGCCCTTATGGCTGCAAAAAGGTTGCCGACCGCTGCTCTAAAGTAATAGCTTTTTTAGGCAACCACCATTCATAAACGCTGCTTGGATCCATTTCTCTTCTTTCTTTGCATCCTGTTGAGATGTAGGGCTCAAAACATATTCTTCCACTGGGTCCGGTCCGGTCCTGGATAGTTTGCATAACCTTCTCCCACATCCCCAATACATCCTACTCTTACTTGACCTAGTCTGTATCTTTAGGTAATTAAATAAAAGTATATAATCAATTGGTACATTTTCGGGTAGTTATAACATTTATTGGTTAACCAACCAATTACAATATCGCCTGGATCTGTAACTGAACGACCTGACTTTAACCTACATTATTTGATTGTGTAATGTTTTCATCTACCCACAACTAGCTTAAGGAGCCATTTGAGGGTAGATTTTGTTTACTTTTATTTAAATACCTAAAGATACAGAGTGGACTTGCGGTTCGAGCGCCATCTTGATAGTCACGCGTCGTGATTAATTCCTTTGTTTTTTGCTCATTAATATTGTTTAGTCGAACAGATAAATCTTTGAATCTTTGAATCTTTGAGTCTAATATCCATAGCTTATTTTACAGTAAACTAATGTAGTAGTGTGCAGTGAATGGAGAATTAATCTTGAAAATCGTTTAACCACCATTTTGGTGTCAACGGCCGGTAGTCCACATGCTACTTATAAAGTCCATTCTATCGCTTTACAAGAGCTAATAAAATCACTGTCTTGTACTAACCATACAATTTTAGTTGTATTACCTTGCTCCTAATACCTTGATACTGGCGAAATAGACCTGTACTGAAGCTATAATTAAAAAAAAATTAATGTTGAATGAATACAGAGTAACACAGTCATCAATCATTAAACTTACAAGTGCCGCACACTGGGCCTCCGCCTCACATGGAGCCTCCACCACCGGGATGCCCATGAGCTTCAGGAGGGAGCGAGCTTCCTCTCCATGCTGCTTCGTCACCTTCACCAGCCGACGGTTAAACTTCTCGATGGATGCTTGGTCACCTGGAGAAGAAAATGTTTAAAAGGATATAAGCATATTTCAAATCATGGGATTAGTTGTCAAGCGGAGCCCAGGCTCCCATGAGCCATGGCAAAATGCCGGAATAACAAGAGGAAGAAGAAGAAGCATATTTCAAATTAGTAGTTTTTGTAGCCAAATTTAAGGTAACGAGTCCTATTATGTAGATTGACAAAACTGGACAAGTGCGAGTCAGACTGGCCTGCCGAGGGTACCATACTTTTTAGTATATGTTGTTATAGCGGCAACAGAAATACATCATCTGTGAATATTGCAACTGTCTAGCTATCACGGTTCATGAGATACAGCCTGGTGACAGAGAAATGGACAGCGGAGTCTTAGTAATAGGGTCCCGTTTTTAGTCTTTGGGTACGGAACCCTAAAAAGTCAAAATATTAAATGCAGAAGGTTTTGTCTACAAAAAAATTATATTGGCAAATAATGTTTTGAAATAAAAAGTGAATGTTTATTACCTGCTTCTGTAGCCTTCTGAAGCTCTTTCTCAGCCTCCTCCCGGCGCTCAGCTCGCTTGTTCAACTGATGAGATTTCAATTCCGGCGGCTTTCCGTCAAACACATACACGGGTTTAATACCATTTTCTACCAACCGGATGGTACGGTAGAATGTACCCATCAGGTGAGACGTTGTCTCGCCGTCTACTGACGTCAGTTGAGCCCCTATTACACAAAAACATCCACTGAATGGCATTTCAAAGCGTGAAATTCACGAGGACATTGAATGTATTCGTCAAAATATCTTGGTTAAATTTCGGTGAGAAATGTAACTTACCTTCGCTTCTTACTGCTATTAGAAACTGATAAAGACTCATAGAAGCGTCGATAGCGATTTTGCGTCCTGAAATCGAAGTTTTTCGTCAGTTTTTTTGTGTACAAATTAAGGTTATATTCACAACGAATTAGCAAGCGTACCGAAGTAGTTTTTGATCTCCATTTCCTTTACGGCCTGCGGGGCTATATCCGCTATAAGTTTTGTTAAGCCCTGAATACCCATTTTGGCTTTTATTTATCTTAATTATTTATACAAAACAATGCAATGCTGGTTCGCTAAAATACGCTATGAAACTGGTAAATTTGGCGGGAATAATTTTGACGTTTCGTTTGACAGGATTGCAGTAGTGTTGCTACCAAACGTTGGATGGTTGAAGTCTAAATCGATAAAATGGGTAATTTAGTTTTATAAAGTCAATATTTGTGACGAATTCAATTGTTTCATTTATTTAAATTTTTGATATAGATAAGTCGTTAATTGTCATTTTAACTCTAACAGTAAAACTAACGAGACGAAAGGGAATCAATACCGACGCGCTTGTTTTGACAACAATCAGCTGATAAGATTCAGTGTCAGTAGTGATCGTAAAAGTAGGGCGTTGCGTCGTATCTTGTTTTATTAATTAACTATTAAAATAAATTAAGTTCACCGTTGCCAGAATGGGGAATAATTTTACAGTAAACATGGAAGAAAATTTTAAAAAGAATCAAGAATTTATTCAGACAATTAATAAAATCAAGGTCAGTTTTATGATTTTGTTTATTTTGCATAATCTAGGCCAAATCATAAGGTATTACATACATACGGTACGGTACATACATACGGTATTTTTTGGTAATGACCTAATGACAAATTATGCGACTTACAATTTTCAGATGGAAAGACAGATTCAATTACAATATCAAATGCAAGAGCGACAAATGGCGTTGCAAATTGCTAAAAATAGAGATACCTGTCTTTGGATGACAACTTTTTACATTACTGCTGCCACTGGCTTATTCACAGGGTATGTACCTATTTTAAAATTTACCAACGTTGAGTAGGCTGTGTGCATATATAGTTGATTTACGTTTATCTAACTATTCTAACTAGATACTTAATAAGTAAAAAAATATACTGATTTATAATTCAATTTTTTTGCAGACTAAGGAGGTATTCGATAATGTAATTCCTTAACATTTTACTAATACTTCTACTGCTCATGTGCATGTTTCATTATTTGTCTTATATATGGTTTTTTCTATCAATATTAAAATACATATATATCTAATTCATAATAACATTACGGGTAGGAAAAATGTTTTACCTCCAGTGATGTCATACCTAGTGATTAATAAATACATTTACCTTTCATTTTTCCAATTACATTCATTTTTTCCAATTCCTCAATCATATTTACGTCCCAAACAGTTTCAGGAGGACAAAGAGGCCCTACCTACTGATGCCACTAATACCCTTAACATTTGTGACCCTTTATTATTGGGACCTTGCCTATGGAAACAAAGTCCATAGGATTAGAAGTAAGTAGCTTTCCTTTGTAACCTAAAACAATGTATTATTAGAATTAGGTCTTTTTTATTTATCTAAAACATTGAAACTATTGTTTTTATTGTGCACATGTTTCTAAGGTCTATGTGGCTAATTCCGTCATAGGGGCTATTTCGTCGACGATCTATCTTGTTATATGTTTTATTGTTATATCAAAGTTACCTTCCCTGATTTACTGAGCTATCCTATTTATTTATTTGAATAATTAGCATTTACAATGACTCAGCAATTAGTATAAATAAAACATTTGCCTTGTTATCTCACAAAGTTATTGGGTTCAGTTTTGATATAAAACATAATTCTATATTCTATTCTACCTATGGATTCTATGGTCCGAAAGAAATGAATTTTATTTTTATTTATTTAATTATTTATGAAATTAAATTTAAGACTGTCACAGCTAAATCAAAGAATATTATGTTACGTGTTATTAATATTATAGTTCAAATTAAGTAACACGAACCTCAGGGTCAGTGATGTAATATCTCTTAGATAAATAACACTTGCACTGCGTGGGCTATCAAACTCGCTGCAGACTTTTCTTGGTCTAACTCTACCTACTAATGTAATTATAGTTTACGTAGTGGTTCATTTGAAGTTGGACAGGTTGGACTACATTTGATAGTGTTTTCTTTGGAATAGTTTCACCAAGCCATTGAAAATATTAACTGTTTGAATTTCATTTGATATGTTTGTTTATACTTAAATCCGCTGAGTCTAAAAATACTAAACATAAACTAATTACATTTTCAAGTACAATCCAAGAAGTACCTACTCAATTTTTTGGGTATTACGGATTTTCTCGGACGCAATGGGTTTAGAAATATTTTTTTATATTTGAGAGTGTTTTTTTATGTGGCAGTGTTTGGCATAATTAATTACTTGTGTGATTTAATTACTAATTGAATTACATGTAATTAAATTGGCTGTCATTTAATAACATGTAATTCAATTTGCTGAATAATTTGCATATGCAATTACATGAATTGGTAATTAAATTACTCAATTACTTTTTGATAACCTTTTTAATAATTTGCAAATATATGAACAAATTTACTTTGAGTAATTATAAAGATTTTTTTTAATTCCATTATAACCTGGATAATGTTATAACATATTTTTTATCCCGGGAATCATCCCTTTAGAGGGTAAAATGTGTAAACATTATTTTTATGTTTTCTATCACAGTGGAAGCTGAACACATCATGACCCATGAAGCAGAATCCCTAGAGTGGCCGTGCGGTCTTCCATCTCCTTCTTCCATCGACATAGGGCGCGAGGACGAGGAGGAGAAAAAACGAATCCATCCGCCACTTCTGTAAACTGTTCATCAACAATCTCAATGTTCAGGCATGTGCCTTTAGCTTTGTAGTTCAAAAAGCGTTTAAAATTAAATCAATACCCGTGTTTAGGAAAAATTACGTAGCTAATTACTTTCATGAGCGAAACCATTTCAAAACTATACCATTTATAGAAAATAATCGTTGAATGTTATATTCATGATAAAAACTTGTAATATATCTATATATGGACAACTTTAACTAAACGCAAATTTAAGGATTTTGCGACTAATATTTGAATTTGACTTTGGATATTATTCCCTGAAGTAGGTATATAAATTTCTCAAAAGATCTGAAAGGTTTCTCTAGTAAGAATATAAGGTACTTAAGCCCAGAAAATTGTATCACATTCCTATTTGTAATCTGAACTGGAATTTCTCAGAGTAGGTACAATAATATGTTTGTGATATTATTAGGAAGCAGGTTACGATAGCATAATTCCAAAATGGAACATCTCAGCTCGTCTTTTGTCTAATAATAGGTACCTGCATTATATTCCATGTAAATTAATATTTGAACAAGTTTTTAAGGTCGGTATTTAAGACAATGCGATGATGATGATGAGATTTAAGACAATGGATTTGAAAGGTAATCGGTCCAGTGATTGGTATTGTGACTTAATATTAGGGTCTTAAGTTAATGTGGCTTACTTTATCTTAAGGGGTAGGGGTAGGTAATTAGTTCTCAAAGCTATAAATTATAATGATAGCTTGCACATTGCTAGCCAGAGCCACAAGCCATTCATTGTATATTAAACTAGAGGTGAAAAATAGACTGGTCTTAAATTGCATTCATATTTCGTGCCAATGCGTGCGTTAGATACCTACCTAACTACGAATTGTGTTTTTTTACTTTGTAGTTTGTAAATAGAATTCACCTAGTCATTTGAAAACATTGCGACACGAGTTTATTATTGTTAGCAGCTTAGTATATGTTTTTTTACACAGAGGTTATACATTTTTTATATTTATACATTTTTAGCGTTTTAGTGTAGCTCAAATCTGGGGGCACGGTGCTCCCACCAAAACGAAAAAAAAAGAACTACTTACATATTAAAGTTAAGTATACAATAACTTAAAATAGCTTTATCGACACACATATCACATATTCAAGTTTCTAACGTCTCTGAAATTAAATGGAATTTGATTTGACCTCAATTCTAATATCAGTCGAGATGACATTTTGACAAACAGTGTGATCAATGCCGCAATGATAGTTGTAACATACGGTCCCTGAACACATCATAGAAAGCTCATAAAATGTGTGTAGATAAAGCAGTGTATGTAACTATATATAATGAAGCATTATGTAGCAGTCAAACTACAATTAAATAGATACCATAAGTTACGCAGACAGATTGGGGTTTAGTTCAAACGATATTGTTTATATTAATTATTGTAGGTAGTTACATTTATATTTTACAACTTGTTTTGTTAAGTTTTATCAGTTGTGTTTTGGTGTTTGCTTTGTTTATGTAGTTAATAATTTTATATGTCTGTTATAGTGCATAGTGCAATACAACACAGTCTTAAGACAAAAACTTTTATAGTAGATACTCAATTAACATAAAGTATTCAACGACAAATACCTAATTATAAGTACATATTCTTGTAAGTAAACGTTTACTAATAAATATACATTCACTCATTATATGTTGTTTATATTTATTGATATTGTTAAACATTTACGAGTCCTTAAACTCAAATTTTATAACTGGGCTATAACCGCGAAAATCGAAGTTCGCAAATTGCGCTCTAGTTCCGTTGGCATGATCTGAGGCAGTGAAATTTTCAATTTTTTCTTGTATTTCAAATTGCAATATACTTAGTTGTCAGACAGCTTTGCTTAGTACAAAACTAAAATTGTAGGTCATAAAATAAGAAATTCAGCTTCTTATATTCACATTAAAATATAAATGAGACTATACTAAATATAAAAAGCATTAAAACACTGTAACAGTATTATAAAAGGGAAATATAATGTTTACTCTTATTCAAATATATTATGTGTTTACCTAAAACGCTAAAGTTCTAGGCAAGGATGATAAATATTTCGCAATTCCGATATTAATGTACCTTGCTAGAGTTGATTGCCAAGAAAACTTTGTACAGCACGAAGGTCATCGTCCAAATATGCGACCTTTCGTGTCCTAATTCCGAACAAATAACATAACAATACTCTTGACATAAAACACGTCAATTAATCATGGTACAATCGATTTCGATTGTGGGAAATTATCGATTACACATAATTTACCTCATTACTAGCGTTAGTTGACAACTGGTTGCCATGGTAACACACAGTTGTTTGGGCGCCGTAAACAAATGAAACTCGGCTGCCAGAATTTCAAACCAAAAATTCACTATTATTTACGTATCTAGTAAAAACCAAGTTTTATTGTGAAAGTGTGAGATAAGATGCGTAAAGTAAATTAAGAAGCTTTATCTTGTAAGTATTCTGAATTGTTATCCGTTACATTTTCGAATTACAAATTTAGATCGGCGAAAATTTTATCGATCCTTTCCGGTTGCTTAGTGTATTGTGATCAATAAACATAAATTGATGGTCCTCGTGCTTTCCATATGCAAATTAGGATATCGTCAAACCAATTTGAATATTTTATGCCTGTCTTGCACAATCGCCAAATCGTAACTTTAACCAGACGTTCACATTCCATTTCGATTATAGATCAGAAACTCGCAGTACAAACGTAGCAGAATTTACAAACTTTACAAATTACATCCCAATGAACCAAACGCAAATTAAAAAAAAAGATGACAAGAAAAAGGATGGCACTATACAAAAACCGGTGCAAAAGAAGAGTCCAGATAAAAACATGTCTGAAATAGACGAGCATATACTAAAGAGGTTTGAAATAAAAAAAAGACTTGGCAAAGGCGCGTATGGTATAGTATGGAAAGCCATAGATAAAAAAAGTAAGGATGTGGTGGCAATCAAGAAGATTTTCGATGCCTTTCGCAACCAGACGGATGCCCAAAGGACTTTTAGAGAAATTATTTTTTTACAGTCATTTAGGAATCACCCCAATATTGTGAAACTACATAGTATACACAGGTTGGTGTTAATTTTTAAGATAGTACACAAGGAATTGCAGGGGTTCTCCACAATGCTCGGGTCAAGGCGAGAACAGTGGCTCAACGGAAACAGTGGCCCAGTCGCCCAAATATCAAGATAACATTTACGCTTGATATTGCAAGTGTATAGATATGAAAGAACATTATTTTTCGGAAAAGAGTATTTTTCCAAGTCGATTCATTAAAAATAATATTTTCAGAGCTCTAAACAACCGTGACATTTACCTCGGCTTCGAATACATGGAAACGGATCTCCACAACGTGATAAAACGAGGCAATATACTCAAGGACATACACAAACGGTACATTATGTACCAGATGTTGAAGGCGACCAAGTACATACACTCAGGGAACGTCATACACAGGGACCAGAAACCCAGCAACGTGCTTATTGACAGCGCTTGTAGGTGAGTCAAGTCATATACGAGTGGCTCAGTGAGCTGTAGATCTTGCAACAACTTTAAAAAAAAAAATTTAAATACTTCGTTGAGTCATTATCACAGCAAACTCACAATGGTCTTATGTGCCATAGACCCTACTGGCGCTTAAGTCCTTTATGACAATTACCGCCATTTTGATTGAACTTTTCCCAATAAACAAAACGACACAAAATTTTGAAGTGAAAACTTCTTTAGCGGCGCTGTGCTACTTTTTGAGGTGGGGAAAAAATGTTAAACTCGAGACAGCGTAAGACGTAAGGCGTAACCCTCTCTTTCTACCGCGCGGCGAAAATGTATGCCTGAGCCTGCTGTTTCGTTTAGGCGGCGCAGGGCGCTTGCGTGACGTTATGTGTGACGGACAATGCCATTGTTTTTTTATTTAAATGCCATCTAGTGAATTTCCCTCAAACTGGTATTAATATATAACTGTAGTACTCACAGTGATGTGCTTAGGGGTTTCCGGTAATGCGACGAAATAACGCTAGATGGCGTTAGCCTCAATTATACACAGTGCTGCAGACATTTGGCACTAGATGGCGCTGTTATTAATATTTTGAGTTACAATGTCGTTGAGTTTTCACTTCTGCCGGCACTCCCGGAGTGCAACCCATTGTTTTTTTTATCTAGGTAACTCTGGGCTCTCGTGAGCCGAACCTGCTCACGAGAATCGGTTGAGAAATGGTATCTGTAGTTGAGAACATAGGGGCATTGGGGCATACGAAAGCATTTTTGCCCAAGCTGAGGGCCTACCGCGAACCACGTTCGACGTGTTCCCTCCTTGTTACACTTACGTACGAATTTACAAGTGCGACAGAGAGGCAAGACTTCGAACGTGGTTCGCGGTAGGCCGTCTGAAACGCAGAAATTAGCTGCGTTCGGTCTACTAAGATTAACACTTTTAACTGACTATCGGTGAACCTTATATCCATGAATTAAGGTGCACATTGATACTTAACAGTATGGGCGATGGTACAGTACGTACACGTACGAGAAGCATACACAGGGCAACCCCAACAAACGGTACCAGAGGGCCTACCGTGAAAGAAATTCGATATTTTTGTATCTGCCTCTCTATCACTCTTGCATATTCGAGCATCTCTATTGCAGATAACGAAATTTAGATTTTTGAGTTACGGTCCAATTCTCAAGACTTTCACGTCCCGCTCGCAAACTGGAGCGACGTGTGGATCTTTATCCATTGTGAAGGCCGACTAATAAATCAGCCGCCTCGCAGAAACCGCGCCCTGCCTCGCGAGGCAAATTATCAGTCAGTCTACAGTTATTGATTAGATATAAAATTACAGTATTTATTCGTGTCTTGTGTTCGACCTAAGACCCGACTTATTTTTTTCGCAGAGTCAAACTAGCAGACTTCGGGCTGGCGCGCTCAGTATCGAGCCTGTACTCGGGTGGCGAGAGCGCAGACCCCTGTCTGACCGACTACGTAGCTACGCGCTGGTACAGGGCGCCTGAGATACTTATAGCTAGCCGGAAGTGAGTGTAGAATGTATAGAGCTTCGTTGTTATGGTTCCGTACCTCAAAAGGAAAAAACGGAACCCTTATAGCATCACTCGTGCGTCTGTCTGTCTGTCCGTCTGTCACTGCCCATTTTCTCCAAAAGTACTGGACCCATTAAGTTGCAATTTGGTACACATATGTAAATTCGTGATCCAAAGACTTTTGGGGGTAAATGAGAGAATTAAAAAATAATGTTTTTTAAACGATATCGTCTTGCGACCCCCCTCCCCCCCCTTTATCTCCGAAAGTACTGGGTCTAAAATTGAAAAAAATATACAAAATAGTTATTTCACTATAGATAACAGCAAAACCTGTTAGAAATGTGCAGTCAAGCGTGAGTCGGACTAATTACTTAGTTTTTGATCCGTTTCACATATAAAAAAACCGGCCAAGTGCGAGTCGGACTCGCGTTTCTAGGGTTCCGTACATAAGTCCGACTCACGCTTGACTGCACATTTCTAATAGGTTTTCCTGTCATCTATAGGTAAAGAACTATTTTGCGTATTTTTTTCAAAATATTAGACCCAGTAGTTTCGGAGATAAAGAGGGGGGGGGGGGGGGGGGGGGAATGCTCATTTTTTGGCTGTTTTCTTAAATAACTTCGAACCTATGTATTTTAAAATTATAAAAAAAACATGTCCATCTCTTTGGGTCACTAATTTTAATAATTTACATATATATCTATACCAAATTTAAACTTAATTGGTCCAGTAGTTTCCGAGAAAATAGGCTGTGACAGACGGACAGACAGACAGACAGACGCACGAGTGATCCTATAAGGGTTCCGTTTTTTTCCTTTTGAGGTACGGAACCCTAAAAACACATTGTTAAAAATTGGATAGTGTACGGAACCCTTGGAACGCGAGTCCGACTCGCACTTGTTCGGTTTTTTTTATTGTAACACGACGTTAGAAAACGAATGTGCGGCTCTCCTGACGTTTTTAAGCATCCACCACAGCGTATGGGACACCTGAAACCATTTAAATGGTGTTGGCCTTTGACTTAGTAGCAAAAGTTTGTCAGTATCTAACTCTAACTCTTTCATTCCTTTGGAAGCCAAGAGTGTCTAAAAGTCGTCAGGCCACAGCGCCAAAAACGCTTATAAAAATGTAATATGCAATAGCGAACGATATAAATGTGACCTTAATGATTTCACATAAAGTTTTCATTGGCTTTCGCCACTCTGATATTGGCATGTGAAAGACATTTAACACATTCATTGCCACCCAGCCAAACAAGACATCCGCGCCAGGCCACAACAATTTCATCATATAAAGCTGTAGTACTACGATCCCAACTATCGGGTCGTCCGGCCTGGGAACGAAATCATAAAATACCCGATAGTCGGGGTTTCGGCACTGAATGTGTTAATGACTTTGTATGTAATGTAATGTTTACAGTTACACCAAAGGCATCGACATGTGGTCCCTCGGCTGTATCCTCGGGGAGATGCTGACAGGCCACGCATTGTTCCCGGGCACGTCCACCGTCAACCAGGTGGAGCGTATCATGGCGGCCCTGCCACGGCCTTCACCAGAAGGTAACCTACAGTGGTAGATACTTATTTAATATGTTTACAGCTACACCAAAGGCATCGACATGTGGTCCCTCGGCTGTATCCTCGGGGAGATGCTGACAGGCCACGCATTGTTCCCGGGCACGTCCACCGTCAACCAGGTGGAGCGTATCATGGCGGCCCTGCCACGGCCTTCACCAGAAGGTAACCTACAGTGGTAGATACTTATTTAATATGTTTACAGCTACACCAAAGGCATCGACATGTGGTCCCTCGGCTGTATCCTCGGGGAGATGCTGACAGGCCACGCATTGTTCCCGGGCACGTCCACCGTCAACCAGGTGGAGCGTATCATGGCGGCCCTGCCACGGCCTTCACAAGAAGGTAACCTGCAGTGGTAGATACTCTTGGCGCGTAGTCTGATTCGCTACTTTTGATACTGACTGTCCCTTGAAGCCTTTACAAAAGAAAGTGATAGATTGCTTGAAAGAGATCTCTTCTTAACGACCGCCCGCTCGGCCCGCTGTCTGTCGTTGTTTATAATTATAGTTTAATTATATTGTTGTTTCTTTTGATCACTAGGGAGTATTACTGCAATGTTCTGCCGCCAGAGTGCAGCACTAATTTGTTTAGTAAACCATAGAGTAACTTCCCATACAACCATTTCCAGTCGCCGTTACGACGCGGTGTTGACACATCTTGTGTCGACACCGTCTGTTTCGGTCACAATTCCAGTCGCAGAGTCGTCGCCGTGTCGACACAGTTACCAGAAATGGGGAAGGGTCGACACATGACACAAAGTGACATAAAGTGTGGTCGCCGTGTGCACACATTGTTTCGGGTTTGCGACTACTTTATGCCAAAATTTCATTCGTTCATTTTGTTCCTGTCAAATGGAAAGTGTCAGATAGAAAAATACTTAAATAAAAATAAGTGACATTAATACGCCATCTCTAAAACGGATTACAAGACGTAATTATATATTGTTTGCATTTATATTACAATAGGACTTAAATTATTATGGGGAATTAAACTGCTCGAGTGATTTGATAAACTAAGTGTAATATAATCAACGCGCCACCACATTGTTTTAGTTTAGCCGGAAATGAAATTGTTTACTTCTCAGTGCCTGTGTTCATAACTATATTATTTGAAGCATTTTTAGTACTTCGATGCGTATACTATACTTAAATAACAGAAATAACGCTTTACATACTACGAAACTTGTTAATTATGGTGTATAAATATGGTTTAAGGCTGAGAAATATTGCAGTCACAAAGTAGTTGCAATGTTTCGACTTTGTGTCGACTCTGTGTTGACACATGACACGCGCTGTCAAAAGTAATAACAAAGTTACTGGTATGTTACTGGATTTGCAAAATGGCTCCTTGTGTTGATTTGTTTTCAGATATTCTCAAAGTGTAAAAATTCCGTGGTCAGAGATGGGCATTAATCGATTAACTGTTTATTCGACTAATTAATGGAATAAAAAAAGTTAATTCTCAAATTTTAATCGCGATTAGTTTAGTCGACCTAACATAGATTGAAATTGAATTAATCTGAATATTAATCGAATAAATTATCGATTAAATCTCGATTGAAAGTTGACAGGGGGCCATTTTTGTACGTAAAAATAATAGAAATGTCTTGCATGCAGATGGTAGCAAAACACTTTGTCATAAAAGTCGAGATGGGTGTCGTTTTATAGGTTTTAGGGGGCCCCGATTTCGAAAATGATGACCATTTTGGATTCCAAGATGGCGGCCATGCACTATGTCATAAAAGTCGTCATGGATGTCGTTTTATAGGTTTTAGGGGGCCCCGATTTAGAAAATGATGACCATTTTGAAATCCAAAATGGCGGCCATGCACTATGCCATAAAAGTCGTCATGGGTGTCGTTTTATAGGTTTTAGGGGGCGCAGATTTCGAAAATGATGACCATTTTGGATTCCAAGATGGCGGCCATGCACTATGTCATAAAAGTCGTCATGGATGTCGTTTTATAGGTTTTAGGGGGCGCAGATTTCGAAAATGATGACCATTTTGAAATCCAAAATGGCGGCCATGCACTATGTCATAAAAGTCGTCATGGGTGTCGTTTTATAGGTTTTGGGGGGCGCAGATTTAGAAAATGATAACCATTTTGGATTCCACTTTTATGACAAAATACGTAGCCGCCATCTTGGATTATAAAATGATCATCGTTTTCGAATTCTGCACTCCCTAAAACCTATAAATCGACATCCGTGACGACGCAAGTTATCTTTATTTTCAGATCTAACAAATTGCTACAGAATACAAAGGACAAAAAAGAAGCGAGGAGGTAATGAAACAAGCAAAAATACAGATGATTCCTCGACGCAATTGGGTGATTCTTAAATTGTGTCCAGATTTTTTTTGTCATAAAAGTTTTTATTTTTCACATATTACTCTCACAAGTTCCGTGACATTTCGACCTTGTAATTTTTTAAGTAAATGTTTTTGTTTATCTATGAGGATCTCACTAGAATAGTATAATCAAGGTATGTTCATATTTGATGAATGAAATAGTAACGCAAAAAAAAATATATTTGTGTCTTATATTCCTGCCGAAGACTTTTATTTTACCTTTTCCTTCTACACAAGTTTGGCCAAGTAATAAGAATTTAGGGCTCTCAATTTTATTTTGACTTCTACAACAGTAAAGCTACGAGGCCATGTTCATTGGTATCGTTTTCGTATAAATTCGCAGTACCAAATTTAGTTAAGGTATCACATTGACACCATTCCGAAGTAAAAACATATAAACTTATTAAAATACTTTCTTTTAAACTCCTCTTCACGCTTAAACTGCTGAACAGTTTTAATTTAAATTTGGTACACATATATTTTGAGTCCCGAGACAGGATATAATAAGTTATCTCAAAAATCATCCTTTAAAGGTGTGAAATGAGGTGTAGGGGGGAGTTCAGAATTGACTTCTTGAAGTTAATACTGTTTAAGTTTAGGTTTGAAGTCATGTTTTTTCATCATTTTTAACTAAATCAAAGATGTAGACCATCCCAAATTTCATATAAATCGGTTCAGCGGTTATTGATTTCCCGTACAAATTTCCACGCCACTTTTCACACCTTCAAAAGATGATTTTGGTTATAAGATCTATCCTATGTCCTGTTCCGGGACGCAAACTATTTCTATACCAAATTTCAACGAAATCGGTTCAGCGGTTAAGCGTCAAGAAGAGTTTCAAAAAACCGGCCAAGTGCGAGTCGGACTCGCGTATTAAGGGTTCCGTACATTAAGTCCGACTCGCGCTTGACTGCACATTTCTAATAGGTTTTCCTGTCGTCTATAGGTAAAGAACTATTTTGTGTATTCAGACGGACATACATTACAGACGCACGAGTGATCCTATAAGGGTTCCGTTTTTTCCTTTTGAGGTACGGAACCCTAAAAAGATTTATTTTTATTTTGTGGAATGGTGTCAATGTGATATCTTAAATGGATTCAGCACCCCAGATTTATACGAAAACGATACCAAACACGGCCTAGCACCTTCACTGATATAGATATATCAAGATAAAATTGAGAGCCCTAAATAAACTTTCAAGAGTGGATATCTCAAAAACTATTCAACATATCGAAAAAATTGACTGAATAAACTTGTAACAAATTAAATTAACTTTCATTTTGTATAAGTGGCCATGTCGCTGAGATGCATAGTTTCCGAGATATAATCGAAAAACGGGAAAATGGGACCTTCAAAGCCCCCTCTCTCCCCCCGCTCAAGGGCTACGGCCGGGGACTTTTGATATGTTCACCTCCTAACTTGTCAAACCGAGTTACGGAGTCAAAAATTGTGTTCCGAGCATTTCCCTCTACAACTTTTAGAGCATTCGTTGCCTGACCTAAGTAGCTTATTGAATTTCTTTAAAAACTTTTCTGTAAAAGGTTGACGGGTGTTGGGTGTTTATATGGTTTCGGTCGATTATTATCATTTGCATTGCCCATGATGACTTACTAGAATTACGAGCACACGAGACACTAATAGTAGTTTGACAAACCTTGGTTTTCAAGAGGTATTTTATATTGACATTTGCTGTCACAAATTTGCTGTCAGATTTAGTCGCAAACCGCACGCAAAGTGCACACAAATGTGTCGACACCTTGTTACGGAAAAGTGTAGACACGGCGACGACACTTTGTTTCGAAACAATTCTAGACACATTGTGTGGACTCTGTTACGACACATCTGACATTTAGTTACCACTTTGTGATTCTGCGACTGGAATGGTTATATGGGTTATAAATAGTAGGCCTTAAACATTTTTTTGTCAAGTTTTCACGATGACATTGATGCACTAAGGCGGTTTGTTTACAGGTGGCCTACCGATAAACGCGAAAATCGAAATTTCTTTATCTGCCTCTCTATCGATTAAATAGGCAAGAGTGATAGAGAGGCAGAAACCGAACTTTCGATTGTCGTGTTTCACGGTAGGCCATGTGATTGACCTAGTGATGCCCTCTACGCAGAGTTTTGCGTAATATTCCCTATTGATTGACTAACTATCCAGATATTATTTTTTTAACAAGCAGAATACGTCTGCGAGCGATACTACAAGCGGGTTCAAGTCCTGCCGAAAGCGTAAATTTTTCCATTTTTTCCTTTAATATATATTTTATCCAGATATCGCTTCCATTTGCAACGGCTACGGCTCCGCCCTCATCCGCGAGCAAGCCTCCAGCAGCAGCGGCCCCACGCTCACCAACCTACTCTCCTGCGCTCCCAAAGACGCGGCCGACATGGTGCAGAGGCTCTTGCTGTTCAATCCGACGAAGAGACTGAGCGCGGAGAAGGCTTTGGACCACGAATACGTTGCCAAGTAAGTTATATTAGTTCGAGATACCGCTGGGAAAAGGTAATGCTGAAAAATACCAGCCAGGGGTATGAATGGGTGGAATCCATAGATTGCTTAACTTTGTCGAGAATGGCAGGATTTTCTTGATGGTCCATTGACATTGATAGATATCTAGGGACTGGCCTTACGGGCAATAATAATGAGGCATGACAGGGGCCAGTACAGCGGTGTGACACCGCTACAACGCGATTGGTTGATGAGTTCGCATCACGCGCGCGATTTGTTGACGAGTTCGCATCTAGTTGCGTTAGACTGCACGATTGGCTGGAATTCGTGAGTGACACCGCTGAACTAGTACCATTATTAGTGCCCGTAGTGGCCAGTCCTTTAGATATATACGTCAATGGCTAGCTCGAATTGAAACATTTATAAAATATACTGGCTTATGCTTTCACTGCATATGTGTCGGCGGCCGATCGTAAGATCAGGCATATCGTGAAACGTGAAAATCTTTGAGTCGTTCCCTGAGTCGACGGAGCCCCGCTACGCGGGGCTCCTATTTCTGGGCAGTTTGCCCTTCAGGCATCTGAAGCAACCTAATGAACCTATCCTACCTATATATTGGTTTGATGTGACTATCGTCAAAACATTACACAGGAACATTACGATCTGCCTGAACGTACGATCGGCCTACGACATATGCACTGTTATCCTGTTATATGCAGGGGTTCCCAAAGTTGACTGGGCTCCACCTAACAAAAACTGCCATTTTTGGGGCCCGCCATAAAAAGGGGGTATAAAGTATTGGTGACCCTCAGACTTCCTCGTAGTTTCAGGGCCCACTCAATATTCGCTCGTGACCCACCAATGGGAAATGCTGCTATATTACTTAATGTTCTGAAACTCCTATGAATTCCTCCAAAACTGTATCTACATAACTGGATTCCGTATCAGATTCCATCGCGAGCGAGACGAACCCACGCTGCCTTCGGACGTGCTCCTCCCTCTCCGAGACGACAAGCAGCTCTCTGTGGACGATTACAGGAACAAGCTGTACAGCATCATGGCTAAGGGCAACGGGCATGCCGCTGCCAAGAAACACTCAAGGTAAGTGTTCCACGTCAGAGCGAGACGAACCCACGCTGCCCTCGGCCGTGCTCCTCCCTCTCCGAGACGACAAGCAGCTCTCTGTGGACGATTACAGGAACAAGCTGTACAGCATCATGGCTAAGGGCAACGGGCATGCCGCTGCCAAGAAACACTCAAGGTAAATGTTCCACGTCAGAGCGAGACAAACCCACGCTGCCCTCGGACGTGCTCCTCCCTCTCCGAGACGACAAGCAGCTCTCTGTGGACGATTACAGGAACAAGCTGAACAGCATCAATAGCATCATGGCAAAGGGCAACGGGTATGCCGCTGCCAAGAAACACTCAAGGTAAGTGTTCCACGTCAGAGCGAGACGAACCCACGCTGCCCTCGGCCGTGCTCCTCCCTCTCCGAGACGACAAGCAGCTCTCTGTGGACGATTACAGGAATAAGCTGTACAGCATCATGGCTAAGGGCAACGGGCATGCCGCTGCCAAGAAACACTCAAGGTAAATGTTCCACGTCAGAGCGAGACGAACCCACGCTGCCCTCGGACGTGCTCCTCCCTCTCCGAGACGACAAGCAGCTCTCTGTGGACGATTACAGGAACAAGCTGTACAGCATCATGGCAAAGGGCAACGGGCATGCCGCTGCCAAGAAACACTCAAGGTAAGTGTTCCACGTCAGAGCGAGACCAACCCACGCTGCCCTCGGACGTGCTCCTCCCTCTCCGAGACGACAAGCAGCTCTCTGTGGACGATTACAGGAACAAGCTGTACAGCATCATGGCTAAGGGCAATGGGCATGCCGCTGCCAAGAAACACTCAAGGTAAGTGTTCCACGTCAGAGCGAGACGAACCCACGCTGCCCTCGGACATGCTCCTCCCTCTCCGAGACGACAAGCAGCTCTCTGTGGACGATTACAGGAACAAGCTGTACAGCATCATGGCTAAGGGCAACGGGCATGCCGCTGCCAAGAAACACTCAAGGTAAATGTTCCACGTCAGAGCGAGACAAACCCACGCTGCCCTCGGACGTGCTCCTCCCTCTCCGAGACGACAAGCAGCTCTCTGTGGACGATTACAGGAACAAGCTGAACAGCATCAATAGCATCATGGCAAAGGGCAACGGGTATGCCGCTGCCAAGAAACACTCAAGGTAAGTGTTCCACGTCAGAGCGAGACGAACCCACGCTGCCCTCGGCCGTGCTCCTCCCTCTCCGAGACGACAAGCAGCTCTCTGTGGACGATTACAGGAATAAGCTGTACAGCATCATGGCTAAGGGCAACGGGCATGCCGCTGCCAAGAAACACTCAAGGTAAATGTTCCACGTCAGAGCGAGACGAACCCACGCTGCCCTCGGACGTGCTCCTCCCTCTCCGAGACGACAAGCAGCTCTCTGTGGACGATTACAGGAACAAGCTGTACAGCATCATGGCAAAGGGCAACGGGCATGCCGCTGCCAAGAAACACTCAAGGTAAGTGTTCCACGTCAGAGCGAGACCAACCCACGCTGCCCTCGGACGTGCTCCTCCCTCTCCGAGACGACAAGCAGCTCTCTGTGGACGATTACAGGAACAAGCTGTACAGCATCATGGCAAAGGGCAACGGGCATGCCGCTGCCAAGAAACACTCAAGGTAAGTGTTCCACGTCAGAGCGAGACGAACCCACGCTGCCCTCGGACGTGCTCCTCCCTCTCCGAGACGACTAGCAGCTCTCTGTGGACGATTACAGGAACAAGCTGTACAGCATCATGGCTAAGGGCAACGGGCATGCCGCTGCCAAGAAACACTCAAGGTAACTTTTAAATAGGTATTTTAAAACCCGAGCCTTCTTTTGCGTATATGTCGCTACTTGCGTGCGCGTAGCTATTAGTACAATATCTATTAGTCAGATCTGGGGTGTCCTTTACTAACATAAATAATTTACTTCGAGTAGTCATTGGATAGAACGAACTAACCTAAGAGTATTTCTCGCCGTGCCACAAATCCTCTTTAAAAAAAATTGCAGCACATAATTGAGATTTGCTGGAATTTTAACACTTAAAGAATGATTTATTTTTTCAGCAACAAGACTCATCCGCTATCCCCCAACACAACGAAACCAAGTAAAAGCTACCACGACACTTCAGAACTCTCCAAATCTTACCCGACCACCAAATCCACCCTCAAACACAGTATATCCGCAGACCAGAAGACCAGACCGAAGCCCAAGGAACGTCCTCTCAAAGAGCATCGCTCCGATCAGACTATATCACGACCTTTGCGTGCTACCAAGTTATTCGAAAGTCAAAGCAACTGGATGGATTCCTCCATGTGTCATGGAGATTATTTCCAACCAGTGACTCGTCTAAGCCCTTCAGAAACCGGATATTTAAGTGGCGGTAAAAAGCCCTCCATGGTTCATAGGAGGAATTCCACATCGTTCTCAACGGTCACTATAGGAGGTGATATGGACTACGGGTATGGTAAGACGGTCAATCAACGACATGGAGTCATAACTGCTAGTGCGCTGATGGATTTACGTACCAGCATACGATAAGTGACGCTTTCGAAGAGTTTGGATAACTTTTTCCGGTATTTACATGGTTATGTAAATGTTAATTGATTTTGTAAACGTAGGAGAATTTTGAAATCTTGTTCTGATATTTAATGGCATATGGCCTGAAGTGTAACATTCAACTTTATAGGTAATAACTAATAAAAAATCTTCGCATGTCGTTGACGTTGAAGTGAATGTTATTTTGGTTACTCTTTTGATTTATATTATGGAATTTCTGGATAATTAACGCACAGTTGTTCCTGTCTATACTCTGTATCTTTAGGTATTTAAATAAAAGTAAACAAATAATTTGTACGTTTTCGGGTAGTTATAACATTCATTGGTTAACCAACCAAATACAAAACCACCTGGATCTGTCACTGAACGACCTGACTTTAACCTACATTATTTAATTTTGATAATGTTTTCATGTACCCTCAATTGGCTTCAGGAGCCATTTGAGGGTAGATTTTGTTTACTTTTATTTAAATACCTGAATATACAGACTATAAGAAGTCATATTTATGATTTTGTAGGTAGAAAGGTACCTATCATTGTTCAACTACTATGCTATGGGTCAAAACCTAAGTCCTTCCAAAGTAGTACTAGGTACACATAATGTTCCTATGAAATCTCATTTATACATCGAATATTTATGTAATTAATTTTATTACTTGTTGCATGAATTATTGTTTTAATTTAATTTATTGAAGTTATGTACCGAATATTCTTTCAGATGTGATAATTTCTAGTCATAATTTCGATATTAAAACTAGATCTATGAAAGCACAAAATCAACTTATAATAATTTGTCCATAACATTATTGCAATCTAGTTTAAAACACCTTAGATATGTATAAATAGGACTCAATGTGCATCGTACGTAACGTTTAATATTTGTAATTTTTCATGGCAAAATATGCATACATTTGGAATAAAAGGAAATACTGGCGGTTTTCTACAGAACGGGACGTCTAGGCATAGGAATACCATTTATACCTCTATTATTCTAAATTGTATTGATAAAGAATGGCTTTCACACCATTTTTATGTAAAAGCCTGGGGGCCGATTTTTTAAATTCGACCGCTCGATTTATTGTATTTCGTTCAATAATATCTCCACTACTAGGCATTTAAATTCTACTAATAGAATTGAAAACGAGTGTTCAATACCACTAGATTCCCAATTTCTATCGCTCGTATTTCAAAAATTAGCATTTCGCCGTTTCCCACAGATTTTTGAGTGACGAAATCGAACGATCGAAATTCAAAAATCGGCCCCCTGACCAGGAAAATATGATCACGCGCCATTTTGGCGAATTTCACTGGAACTATTTTTTTAATACTAAACTGAACTGTCACCCTGTACAATGAGAATAACAGCGCCCTCTTGACAATGATCAGGCTTTTATTATCAGACACATATATATATATATATATATATATATATATATATATATATATATATATATATATATATACACCGTGTTTTTTTTGATTTCCGTTAATTTCAAGGATGCATACCTGAGCTTAAATCAAGTAACTTTCCCAAAGACACCGATATTCTAATTAACTCCATTTCGAAGATAATAAATATTTTATTTTTTTCCTATAAGGCCTCTACAAGCTTGTACACTTGCCTTAAGGCCGGTTTACATATTGATTAGTGTTTAGAATGAGTTCATACATTTGCTACTAAACTTAAGTAAAATCTCGGTCGATCGATGTTCGAATTGACATTGATATGTCACAGATTTCAATTGTTTGGTTTAGTTAAATGTAATGCCCGTGTTACAACAACGCTATATGCTACATTTAATTACTTTTTAATATTAATTTTTCTGAAAAAAAAAGCAAAAAAATATTTTTTTTTTTCAAAATTAAATATGCCATTTAGTTTTCTTAAACGTACTTAACCATACCCCGAAGTTAACGGAATTCAATAAAAACACGGTGTATATATATATATCCAACCCAATACTAAAAATTACATTTTAAGTTATTCGTGATTTTTAGGGAAGCGCTAAATACCATACCTACTGCCAAGAGTACCTATATTCATGTAGGCTAAAAAATAGCTAAATTCTTTAGTAATAAATTATATGTATACTTAACTATCTATATTTTGACAAATGGTGTGTAAACACAAAAGTAAATCTAATTAAGGTCAATGTGGCTAATTCCGTCATAGGCACTATTCCGTCCACGAGCGTATATTTCTTTTATTTTCAATCGTACGAAAAAAACCCATTTGCTTTTGATTGTTGAAACTAAAAGCAATCGCTGCTTTTCGACGAAATTATCAATGTTCGTCGGTCGAGAAAAACGCTAGAAGACGGAATAGACCCTATGACGGAATTAGCCACATTGACCTTAGGTATAATACTTTGTTGAACCGCCAGTTTTCTTTTACACACATGCTCAATTTAAATTGTCACGTGATTATATCAAGCGGGTCCGCACAGAAAGAGCAGTTTCGGAAGGAAATTGCCGTGCGAGGCAACTTAGTTTCTGAAGACTTGCTTCACCCGAGGCGGACGCTCGGCCACGATGCCTCGCGAGGCAGCTCCTTCTGTTTAGGCCTGTGCAATAAGCATTGATATACACAAACGCTCAATCTACAACTTAACGTAAAATTTAAAATATTGGAGGTATCTTTGTATTTTAATGTAACCTTAATTGAATTGTCTCTCGAGCAAAGCCGATAAGTCGAGATATTTTTTTCACTCCACCTTATAAAAGAAAGTCCCCCGCCGCGTCTGTCTGTTTGTGTGTTTGTATGTTCGCGATAAACTCAAAAACTACTGAACGGATTTTCATGCGGTTTTCACCTATCAATAGAGTGATTTTTGAGGAAGGTTTAGGTGTATAAATTGTTAACCCGTGCGAAGACGGGGCAGGTCGCTGGTACAGTATAATTCCAATTTGAAAAAACCCATTTGTTCAACCTACAGGGTTTGACCGCTCATTCCCCGATATGACAAACTGAATCCCACGCGGACAGATCCGTAGGCACAGCTGTTAGATTTTGATGATATTACCTCTGCCTCTGTCTCTTGAGAGCCTCTATTCTAAACTAAACTCCATTAATTGTAGTTTGTTTAGCTAGAATTGTATCTAGGCCATTGAAAACCGCCTAGGGGTTGGTCTGTGCCCCTGGCGCTTTGGGCGTCTCTTATAAGGAGCGTGCATAAACTATGATAGGGGGCAGCACAGGAGCCGTCAGGTTTTTGGCGCGACGCGTAAATGTGAAGTTTAAGCTTCTGGTGTAGCCCACAAGGTGGCAGAACCACAAGAAAACGCACGAGAACGGTAGATGGTAGTACTAGCTTTGGCAATGTACTCACATGTTTATGTTTCCGATTCAGGCCACAAGATGGCAGACCCTCCAACGCGGACGGTCCCTATAGGAAAATTCTATTGATGAAGTTTCATTTCGTAAGACTCCAAAAATATCTTGCTAACATTGAGTAAGTTGTGGAGGCTTTCAATTAAGTAACTTGTAACTTATTTGTAACTTTGCGATGACGATTTTGTATGTATTTACATGTATGATAAAATAAATGATCGAACTTATTAGCTTATTGTTTTATTTCAATCGGATCAAATCACCAGTTTAAGGAACCTTAAAGAGCCGCAAAACTCGGGTAACTGAGATTATGCGATTTTGGTATTAAGAAAATTAGGTAATAGGGTAGATATTTGCTGAGAGGGTCGAATGGATTTACCCGAGTTTGAAGTTAACCGACACAAATGTTGTCAGTGGTGATGGGTGACCTTCGAGCAACACCGGCTTCCGACACATCGGAACTTCGAGCAACACCGGCTTCCGACACATCGGAAGGGAGGGGCCCAAGCGATATCTCACCGTACAAATCTTTCTGCCATTTTTCGCGGGGGGAAAGGTGCACACAGTCGCACTTCTCACACACTTAGATACAAAATCCAATCTGTAATGACGACACAAATACATAGAAAATGACACACGTCAAAGACAAATCTTGCAAACCTCGATCTCTTTTTGTGTACGGACGAGTGACAAGTGTCACAACACGCACACTAACACATTTTCGTTGAAGTATGTTATTGTATTCTGAGAGATGAGAAGTCGGATTTGTCGCTCGACCGATCCGCAATTTGTACTGAGCGAGGAAAATCGATAAATCCAACAATTACATGAGACTAAAATATAATAATTGTGTTTGAATGTAATTAAACGTATGATATGTAAAAAAAAATATTACATGTGAAATGTAACACTTTCTTTTTGTAAATTTGATGTCCCCGACCTCTTTTTATAACAAAAAACCGAGCAAACAGGCATTTTTGTGCAGCAGTGTTCACGCGCGCGTCTGGACTCGGTCTAGTGAAAAATCCAAGTGCAACTAGTTTTATTACCCGCGCTAGATTAGATTGACGCGTTAATCTTGTACCTCGGCAGAGGGGAAATAGTGCGAATGCCGCCTCCCTTCCGTGTTGCTCGAAGTGGGTGATGTAAAGATCCGCAATTGTCAAAGAGCCGCGTCCTCCAAAGAGCTGCGGTTTGCCGACCCCTGGAATAGGGGGACGTCGCGTGCGTTTTGTTCTCATCTCCGCCTTTGCAGCAGCTTTTAGAATCTTGGTGTGTAGGAGGTGTGTAGATGGCTGATTAGATCACACAGCTGCTACTTGTAGAGTCTGTGCGGAAAGAGAAGAGTCGTGGGATTTGAGGGCGCGCCAGTGCTATTATGGTATTTATGGTTTTTGCTATGCTGACAACACTGGTCACGTGATTATAGTACGACACTAAAGGTCCTGATACTTGAATCCTTTTTGTTCCGGTTTTTTACCACGGCTTACTAAACGGAGCCTGGTGGTGGTGTCGGCTCATCAACTCAATCCTCTGATTTAGCGCAGGCACTAGTTTTATTTTTAAAACACACTTGTTTTTATGTCTCAGATACTAAAAAGTGACAGTGCGATTGACAAAACTGCTAAAACTAGTTAAGAATCTGCCCAATACAACTGTAATCTTAGTACCAAACAAGAAGAAGAAAGAAGAGTCTCATTTATGTACTGCCTAATCTGTGCAGTCCAACAGTTATTTTAATACAAAATCGGGTAGATCGGGTAGAAATTGGTCAATAGAACTGTAATTTTACTATCTGGGATATATTTCACCCATTATAAACTTGACTTGTAATGTAGTTATGTGTAGGTACATTATTAATAATAAATATGAATATGAATAAAAATAGTGCATAAGTAGGTAGGCCTTATTGGGATATGTACGGTTCTCTCATCTCACGATATTTTACTTCGCCGAAAAGTCACTGCTAAATATGAAATATAATTTCGTAACTAACAGAACCTAGTAAACGAACTTACAAATAAAGAAATATTTTATTAAAAAAAGTTTAATTCTTTGTAATCGAAGTCTGAATTAAAATATTCAATGTCATGTTTGAGCTAGCTTCAGAACAACCAGGGACACACATAGAACTATCTTCATCTGAACTGGATGTGCTTGAATCCGGCACGTAGATTACGAATTCTTGCATATCACCTACTTAGCGGTCTCTTATTCGATATACCGTAGGTACTTTTACACAATCCTGAAAAAAAATTTACATATAAATATGCATAAAATGGGCAGTATCAAGACTATTTGTCAGTTATTTTAAAGATCATGAATAGTCATAGTCATAGTCATAGTTCATAGTATTTTATTCATAAACAATACAGGATTGTGTTTGAAAATACATTTTACACATACACTTATAACTAAACAAAAACAAGTAAATCAACACTTGAGACTAAACAATATCGAACACTTCATCTATAGTATAAAAACACCCTCTCAATAAAAACAGTTTTAATTTGTGTTTAAAGATATTACTTTCTGATATTGTTTTAAGTTCTACAGGAAGTTTGTTAAACAATTTCACGGCCTGGTGTCTTACACAGTGTTCCTCTATTTTTGATGATGGACGGAAATTAACTTTTATATTTTTGGTGCGCGACACTTTACGCAACTCCTGTTCCTCATCAGTTTCAAATTTTGAGCTATGTTTAACGAGATCCGTGAGTAATAAGAGCACATACAGACTAGGCACCGTAAGGATGCCAAGTTTTTCAAAATACTGCCTGCAAGACGTCCTTTGTGGGATGCGAAACATGATTCTAATCGCTCTTTTTTGAGCGATTAGAGCTCTATTGATGTTGTATTGGAAGCTGTTTCCCCATAACATAATACTGTACCTCAACTTGGACTCAATCAGAGCATGATAAACTATTTTAAGATGTTCTATATTAATTTCATCTCTGAGCGTTCTCAGGGCATAGCATGCTGAACTAACTGCGTTCTCAATACCATCCAGCTCTTGTGTCCAGTTTAATTTAGAATGCATATTTATGAAAATTAATATATTTTGAATGAATATACTTACCGATTATGTACCGGAGACAAGTTACTTAGGGGGCTTAATATAGGTAATTATTTAATATTAAATACAACATCAATGCCCGTGAATAGCGGAAACACGTTCCGCGACTTTTTCTAAGTCCATAGTTGGCTTTTAGCCGTTTTCTTCCCGCTGACAAAACCGAACAATGTTAAATATAATTTTCCTTGTGGTTTTATGTACGGTTTTATCGTGTTTTGAAAATATTTTATACATAAAAGTTTATTTACTTTTTACAAGACAGGTGTCAAAGGTTTGATTGCCATATAAAATTTAAAATGTTAGTTCCCGTTTCTGCCACGACTCTTCTCTTTCCGCACAGACTCTACCTACCATAAATTATTCATAAGACAAAAACTTTTTAACAGACCAAGAAAAGTCTGCAACGATGTGTTAGGACCAAGGACTAGGACACGCAGTGCAAGTGTTATTTTAAACGTCAAACTTTTATGAAATTATGACGTATTAATAAATAACACTTGCACTGCGTATGCTATCAAAATCGCTGCAGACTTTTCTTGGTCTAACTTTCATCTCGTATCTGGCCGGCTACAGACTGGCGTTTTGATTTTGACCTCTGACATCTGCCAGTGCAATAAAAATCAAGAAGAACCAATGCTGACACACGTCAGCGATCACCATAACCAAAATTGTATAAAAACACAAAATGAAATCAATCTGGTTCCTCCTATTTTTGACCGTCGTGTTGGCGAGTCAACCCATAGTTCGGAAGGGCGTGGTACCCGTGCTCACCTTGGACCCTAGAAAGAGGGTTCTTGCTGCCAACAAAACTAAGACCAATCTAAAGGTCAGTATATTCTTCAGGTATTTTCCAATTTAGTATAACTCCGACCCTAAGAAATTTCAAAAGCATAGTCTGATTCGACATAAAGCAATCTTTTGACAATTTATTTCCACTTGAGTATTTATTTTCCTCCCTGGATATTAAGCTACATACTTATGGCTACATGCATGCCAAATTCAATACTTTTTCCCATACCATACTTTAAGCTAAAAGCCAGAATTTTCATCTTTGCGACGTCTGTTAGGGCTTGTGCACAAATCACGCGAGGTTCGATAGGGGTAGGGGGGGGTCACAAAAAATCACGATCACGTTGGGGGAGGGGGGTATAAGGAAACCTCACGTGTATTTTTCTACAGTGAACGAAACTAAGAAAAAAAGATCTACCACATGAGTAGATACTTTTTCTCGGTTTCGTTAAACATAAATCTTCACTCTGCACTTCAAAATAGCGAGTCTATTTAACGAAAATAGAAAAATAAACAAGATTTTCTATATACATATCATGTAGGTATATATAATAAAATTGAAAAACCAGAACGGGATAAAAAACGAGGGAAGAAGCGAGATGGCGCCTTACAAATTTCTAAAAAAGTTTTTGACACGTTTCTCGAATACGACGCACATATGATAAGAAAAACCTGTTCAAATCAATTATCTACACATGGGAATAGAACTAGAGCATAAAAACTATCGCTTCCAATGCGTATTTAATTTACAATAAGGAAAATAAAATTTCATAACAATCTTCATTTTACGACATCGGCCATTTCTCGGCAACTCTCGGTTGCTTTCGTTTGGCGGTGCTACAGATTAGACCAAATAATCCGTAAGTTAAAGTAAACTAAATTATGTTTGTCATGTTGGTATACAGGAATTTCTGAGTTTTTTTACACGAAGTAAAATAAAAAGTGCTGTCAACCTCAACCTTAGTCTATAAAGCCCATACGAGTGATTTATGTCATATATGACTTATCATTCTTATCAATCAAAGTAATTACTATATTATTATTATCAATTTGTATTTTGTTGTTTTAATTTTATTTTTGAGAGCGCAGGTATTTGGGACAACAAAATGGGAGACGCCCGAGTGGACGTCCTAGGTACCGCTGAAACGACGTAGTTGCTCAAGACCTGCTCAACCTCGGCCATGGCGACTGGCGAGAGCTATCGCAAGACCGAGAGGACTAGACTACCTATGTTTGTATAAAAAGGCGATTTAAGGGCGGTGGTCGTCCATATTCGTCTTAAGGCGAAAATTAATCTAATGAACGTTTTTGCAACTACAAGTAATAATTTTATCTTGAAACAAGTTTTAAATAAATACGTGTAGATGAAAAAATACAAACTTGCCTTTTATCAAATCATATCATTTTTTGACTAATTTGCGAATTGAGTTATCCAAATAACGGCTACAAATAAGAAATCCCTATCACAGTTTTAAACCATGGCAGGGTTGAATACATAATAATGTCGCTATTTAACTAAACATAAGACGAACTCTTTATTTCATTTACGCGAGCGGAGCTGCGGGCCCGTCTAGTAATACTATGTATCTTAAAATTAGGTCGAATGAAAAAATTTCAAAAATATACACGTGAGGTTGTGTGACGGGAGCGGGGTAGTCAAATATCACCACGGGGGAGGGGGGGTCAAAAAGTAGCCGAAAACACCTCGCGTGATTTGTGCACAACCCCTTATACTCATAGAATACCTAACTAAATTAGTCGGCAAAAAGAGTGTCATAAAATGGCCATTTAACCTTTTGACTGCCAAAATCGTCAACAGACGCGCGCGGCTACAGCCTAATATCAACCTTCATGCATTCCGACAGTGTTCACGATGACGTCATGACGTGCGATAAGTTTACGCCTTGGGGGCTGTCCATAAATTACGTCATCGATTTTTGACGATTTTGGACCCCCCCCCCTATAATCATCCAAAAATCATGCTTCAAATGACCCCCTTTCCTCCTACTTCATGCTACCGTCATCCGATGTCCAGACCCCCCCCCCCCCTAATTTGAAATGACGTAATTTATGAATAGCCCCTTGTCATGAATTAGGTTATCACAAATTTTTTCATGAATTCGCTATCAAAAGAAAATGGCAGCGGTTGCCGTTTAACCCGCTCCACACTCGTGCGTGAATCGCGGCGAGTGTGGAGCGGGTGTGGCCGTGGAGTCGAGTTCGCGGATCTGCGAAATCGACTCCACACTCACGTTCGCGGCTTCGCGCCGCGATTCGCGTACGAGTGTGGAGCGGGCTTTTGGTATGATTATTTCTGGCGTCATAAAAAGTGTGCTTATATACTAGTTTTTGCCCGCGACTTCGTCTGCGTGGAATCAGTAACAGCAGCTAGTGTAAGCATAGCGCCTGAATATAGTGTAATAGCAATCATTCAATTTGAGCATAAGTTTCAATCAGTGATCAGGCAAATCATTAACTCTCTCAATTCCACCCCCCCTTTTCACCCTCTTTAGGGATGATTACCGACATAAAAACTATCATATGTCCTTCCCCGTGACTCAAAATATCTCTATGCCAAATTTCAACTAAATCGGTTCAGCGGTTTAAGCGTGAAGAAGTAACAGACAGACAGACAGACAGACACACACTCGCATGGAGTATGGATTTGTGTCCACCTTTTCTTAGAATCCCTAATCTCTTCCAGTATCTGCCGTTCATAGCGTTGATAGACAAAGAGCACGACACCAGCGAGTACTGGCGCGCCACCGAGCTGCTATCCCTCATACGGAGTCGAGAAGACCTCTTGGACTATACCCGATGCAAGGTCCCCGCCCCCACGGACACCGTGCGGTTTAGCAGTGCTCGGAACGTGCATGCGCTGTGCCGAGGCAGTACTGGTACAAACTAACATATAAGAGCGTTTTTCACATTGTCCGATCCGATATCGGATGTAGGATCGGCATCAGCGTAGTCAGGCCGCGGGGCGCGGCCGGGCGCCGTCTTTAGCGGCCACGCACACTACAACAAGCATTATGCCTACACATACGCAAACAAACAAATATTATAGGTCCGACAGCTGACGGGGGGCTCCGACATGGCTGAATTTATCGGAAGCGCCGCACCGATATCGGATGTCGGAAGGCGCCTATGACAAAAACAGCTGCGGGACAGTGCCATTGACATTAAGTCGGCCTTTTTTCGTTATTTAGAAGTTCTTAGTAATAATGAATTATTAAATGCATAAATAATTACAGAGAAACATATAGGTAGGTATAACTTACATTTTACTTCCTTCCGACATCCGATATCGCATCGGACAATGTGAAAACTCTCTAACGGTGGTAGACATAGATACCGGGTATCTATCTCTCTCTCTCTCTCTCTCTCAGACGTGGACTATTCACGATGCAATTGATGCAAATTTCTCGCCCCCGCGGACCCCGTGCGCTTTATAGTGTAAATAACATTATTTGCGGTATTTGACGTCTGTCACTCACAACAGCAATACTACGTAAAATGTTTTGCACATCGAAATCACAAAGGAAAACATCTGCACTGCGAACGTTTACGTTCTACGTCTTTTTTTTTTTAATTTTAGGGTTGGCCGGACACCACCGTTATGAATCGGTAGTCGTCTAAGTAAATCGATATGAATTTTTCATTTTTCTTTTAATAAAAATAAGGAAAAGGTGGATAATTAACTGTAAATATGGATATATTTATCGTCACTTAACAGACAACAAATTTGACACAGAAATAACATAAATAAACTTTAAAATAGATCCCCAGTTAGTTTCAATTTTGACAATGGGTGCGACCTACTTGGTCGGTGTATTAAATACACCGACCGACCGGTAGCTTGCGGGAAAACCATATAATTCTAGCTTTATTTAAATCTCAAATAAAAATTCATTATACGTCACAATTCGATACCTCAGTCTACGTGCCATCCAATCGTAATCGCTTGCTGTGACAATCGATTTGCGTTAGTTACATCTCTATATACGTCAGTCATAATGTGTCAAATACCGCAAATAATGTTATTTACACTATAGCAGCGCTCGGAACGTGCGCGCGTTGTTACAGAATAAATAATAGTACAACCGTACAGAGAGGAAACTTCCTACAAAACCGAAGTTTGACATCGGGTCAGGGTCGAATCATGCTGTCCCTTTCTAATATATGGCACTATCCCTTTCGGCTATTTAGGGTTGTCAAAATTCAAGCCATTATCTTATCTGTGGTCGTGCACGTCAAGGGACATCAAGTTGTGTCAACCCTAATAATTGCTCGGTGCAATGCTGAGCCGAATGGAGCCGAGTTTGCCCGAAGGCAGGAGTTTCCTACCCCTGGCGCTGTGCCGGGGCACCGGGGCAGTATTGGTGCGTAGGTACTTGGGAGGCAACACGACGAACGTGATTCGCGGTAGGCCCTCGCCCATGGTCTAATAAAACATGGTCTTCTATTCCCAGAGTGACACAGGCCTACGTCACAATAACATGGCCGCTATATATAGCGCTATCGCATATTGTCATATAGCGCTGTCGCATGATGACGTAGGCTTGTGTCAGTTAGGTGACCTAGAAAAGACGGGAATAGAGTACCAGGCGGAGTATATTATTATACCATGCCCTCGCCTACAGCTATGGTAGACAGTATTTTCAAAAGTACGTGTGTGTGCGTTCAAAATTTAATACATTTGTTTTGTGCAGATTTCCAGTTGTGTCCGCAATGCGCCCATTTCAGCAACACTTCAGAATGCGAACTATTCCGGGAATCCTGCAAGTACGATATTATACCTAAATTCATTCATTTTTAAGCAGGTAATACGCAGAATAATTAACTGTAGATATTGAATACAAAATAAACAAAATTACCAGGTGGAATTACCGCACCCTTTCATTGGTATTTGGCGACAGTCCACACTGAAATCGTTAGAAACGTTTGTTTCCTTTATGCTACCGCCACGATCCGTATCGTCATTGGCATCGCCTAATGTCAATGAACGATTGTTAGCTTTCGCTAAGCCGAGCCGTCCAGACAGGACTAACAAAGACCGGCAAAACCTATTCGTTGGTCTGGTTTGCACGCCGCATAACATCACGGCATTTGATCGATCATTGATTAAAATTGCACATTTGTTTTTTGACTTTATTGATAAAGAAGAAGAAGAATTGATATTGAATTTTCAATAATTTGATTTAAACTAACACGATTTTCACTCATAATTTTAAAACGAACACGCCACTCGGGCACGGGACAAGGGATTAAGTCGCGTGTTAGTTTTAAAAGAAGATCTCCTTTAGGTACTAAGTATTTTTGTTACAAAGGCCTATAATTTCCGAACATATTGGAGAAACGTCTCATTATTCTCAGGGAGAAAAGAGTCCCGAAATCGGATTACCCTACATACTGCGACCGAAAGTACGGGAAATGGCGGTCGATCTTCATACCGGCGGACTATTCGCAGTGCCGCTGTTGCGACGAGTGCGTGTTCTATAGAGGTTGGTAGCAACGTTTAACCTTTTCGAAGCCGTGTCAAACACGAAAGCTGTCACTCGGACGCCACGTCACCGAAGTGTCGAAACTGAAATTGAACTTTATGCATATGCGACGTAGGTCTGTGTTGCTCTGTGGTCTGTGACGGATTAATCGGTCTTTGGCGTTGGACCTACGGTGCGGATATATCGGTCATTGGCGTCCAAAAGGTTAACGTAACCGAGAAAAAAAGTATCTACTCATGTGGTATGTATTATTTCTTAGATTCGCTCACTGTAGAAAAATACAAGTGAGGTCTCCTTGTACCCCCCCATATAACCATTCCGGTCGCAGAATCATCAAAGTGGTAACTAAATGTCAGATGTGTCGTAACAGAGTGCACACAATGTGTCTATAATTGTTCCGTAACTAAGTGCCGTCGCCGTGTGTACACTTTTACGTAACAAGGTGTCGACACATTGTGTGCACTTTGCGTGCGGTTTGTGACCAAATCTGACAGCAAATTTGTGACAGCAAATGTCAATATAAAATACCTCTTGAAAACCAAGGTTTGTCAAACTACTATTAGTGTCTCGTGTGCTCGTAATTCTAGTAAGTCATCATGGGCGATGCAAATGATAATAATCGACCAAAACCATATAAACCCCCAACACCCGTCAACCTTTCATGAAATATCTACATCAGTGAAGGTGCTATTAGGCCGTGTTTGGTATCGTTTCCGTATAAATCTGGGGTGCTGAATCCATTTATGGTATCACATTGACACCATTCCACAAAATTAAAAAAAAAATATTTTTAGGGTTCCGTACCTCAAAAGGAAAAAACGGAACCCTTATAGGATCACTCGTGCGTCTGTATGTCTATCCGTCTGTCACAGCCTATTTTCTCGGACACTACTGGACCAATTAAGTTGAAATTTGGTACATATATGTAAATTAGGGACCCAAAGACGGACATGTAACGTAAACAAATTAATTTTATACCCATAAAATGACCATCCCCCCTCCCCTTTATCTCCGAAACTACTAGGTCTTAAATTTTGAAAAAAATACACAAAATAGTTCTTTACCTATAGATGACAGGAAAACCTATTAGAAATGTGCAGTCAAGCGCGAGTCGGACTTAATGTACGGAACCCTTAATACGCGAGTCCGACTCGCACTTGGCCGGTTTTTTTTAAACTCCTCTTGACGCTTAACCGCTGAACCGATTTTGTTGAAATTTGGTATAGAAATACATAGTTTGCGTCCCGGAACAGGACATAGGATAGTTCTTATAACCAAAATCATCTTTTGAAGGTGTGAAAAGTGGCGTGGAAATTTGTACGGGAAATCAATAACCGCTGAACCGATTTATATGAAATTTGGGATGGTCTACATCTTTGATTTAGTTGAAAATTATAAAAAACATGACTTCAAACCTAAACTTAAACAGTATTAACTTCAAGAATTCAATTCTGATTTCCCTCCTACACCACATTTCACACCTTAAAAGGATGATTTTTGAGATAACTTATTATGTCCTGTCTCGGGACTCAAAATATTTGTGTACCAAATTTAAATTAAATCTGTTCAGCAGTTAAGCGTGAAGAGGAGTTTAAAAGAAAGTATTTTAATAAGTTTATGTTTTTACTTCGGAATGGTGTCAATGTGATACCATAACTAAATTTGGTACTGCGAATTTATACGAAAACGATACCAAACATGGCCTCGAAGCTTTACTGATGTAGAAATAAAATTGAGAGCCCTAAATTCTTATTACTTGGCCTAACTTGTGTAGAAGGAAAAGGAAAAATATAAGTCTTCGGCAGGAATATAAGACACAAATATAATTGTTTTGAGTTACTATTTCAATCATCAAACATAAACATACCTTGATTATATTACTCTAGTGAGCGACTCACGGAACTTTTATGACAAAAAAATTTGGACACAATTTAAGAATCACCCAATTGCGTCGAGAAATCATCTGTATTTTTGCTTGTTTCATTACCTCCTAATTGCTTCTTTTTTTGTACTTTGTATTCTGTAGCAATTGGTTAGATCTGAAAATAAAGATAACTTGCGTCGTCACGGATGTCGCTTTATAGGGTTTAAGGAGTGCAGAATTCGAAAATGATGACCATTTTGGAATCCAAGATGGCGGCTACGCATTTTTTCACAAAAGTCGATATGGATGTCGCTTTATAGGTTTTAGGGTGTGCAGAATTCGAAAATGATGACCATTTTGGAAACCAAGATGTCTACCGTACACTTTGTCATAAAGGTCGTCATGACACGTCGACACCCATCTCGACTTTTATGTGTTTGGCTACCATCTGCACGCAAGACATTTCTATTATTTTTACGTACAAAAATGACCCCCTGTCAACTTTCAATCGAGATTTAATCGATAATTTATTCGATTAATATTCAGATTAATTCAATTTCAATATATGTTAGGTCGACTAATTGTATTGTATTGTAGTTCGGGCGATTTTCCGCAACTCGACGTCTTGCGCCTATTTTGCGTGATAGGGGGTGGACTAGTCTTGCCAGCCCAGCTCCTCGAGGAATCCTATCAGACCTTTGATGTTGAGTAGGACCTCGGGGAGGTCACTCGGGGATCCGAGATGTTTTGCCCTGTATGGGGCCAATCCGCTGCATTCCAACACCACGTGAGAGGCTGTTTCTTCTTCCTCCATGCATCCACGGCATAGGGGACTGTCTGTGACACCTGTTATAAAAAGATGTTTGTTAAAAAGTCCATGACCTGTTATGACACTGGTTACCATACTCAGTCGAACCTTTCCTAGTTGAAGGAGCGCCCTTGTGAGCTTACCGTTCATGCTCGGCATGGCTTGCTTGGCCTGTCTGCATCCAGTTTGGTTTAGCCAGTGTTCTGTGTGTAGTTTCCCTGTACGTGCCAGCAGCATTGAGCGTACCTTACTAAACGGTATCGGGAGGATCGGTTCCGGGCCAATCGCCCCCGCACCCGATCCTTGTCTGGCGAGCTCGTCCGCGGCGTCGTTACCTCGGGATCCACTGTGTCCTTTGATCCATTGTAAGGTGATCTTATTGTTCTGACATACCTCCATTAGTCGTTCGTGGCATTCGTGTATAAGTTTGGATGTGACTATATGGCTTTTTAGGGCCATTAAGACTGCTCTACTGTCGGAGAGTATGCGGATGGAGGATCCTACTACCTTCCTTGCAGTGATGGCAGCCGCCGCGTTAATGATGCCCATGCACTCAGCCTGGAATACCGAGTTATGGGCTCCTAGCGGAGTGGTGATTGACATGTTCAGGTCTTCTGAAAAGGTTCCAGAGCCTGATCCGCTGTCTGTTTTGGACCCATCAGTGAAGATTCTCAGCTCCCGGGGATTGAGTCCTTCGTAGTTGTCGTCCTCAAATAATTGTATTTTGTACCTTTTGTCAAAGATGGCTTGTTTGTGAATTCGATCCGTGCCCGCCATGAGCACTGGAAATTCGCTGTATACTTTTTCCAGGCATGCTGTGTGAAGAGCTCCTGTGGTGTTAGACCATATATTGAGGGTTCGTAACCTTACCGCTGAGAGACTGAGAATAGGTCGACTAAATTAATCGTGATAAAAAATTGAGGATTAACTTTTTTTATTCCATTAATTAGTCGAATAAACAGTTAATCGATTAATGCCCATCTCTGACCACGACATGGTTTTGAGAATATCTGAAAACGAATGAACACAAGGAGCCATTTTGCAAATCCAGTAACTTTGTTACTACTTTTGGCAGCGCGTGTCATGTGTCTACATGTGTGTATGGCCACGTCATGAGGCGCCCACCAGACCACATGACGAGAAAGGTGCTAGAGATGAGTGAGAAGCCTAGGGGTCGCGGGAGGCCCAAGATAACATGGATAGGTCTTGTAAAAAAGAACCTTAAAGAAAAAAGAATACCACCAGAGACGACCCAGGACAGACGCTCCTGGCGACGCCATATAAGGAGAGCCGACCCCAAGTAAATGGGATAAGGCTAGGAAGAAGAAGAAGAAGAAGAGAAGAAGTGTCATGTGTCTACACAGAGTCTACACAAAGTCGAAATATTGCGACTACTTTGTGACTGGAATATTTCTCAGCCTTAAACCATATTTTTACATCATAATTAACAAGTTTAGTAGTATGTAAAGCGTTATTTCTGTTATTTAAGTATAGTATACGCATCGAAGTACTAAAAACGCAGCAAATAATATAGTTATGAACACAGGCACGGAGAAGTAAACAATTTAATTGCCGGCTAAACTAAAACAATGTGGTGGCGCGTTGATTATATTACACTTAGTTTATCAAATCACTCGAGCAGTTTAAATCGCCATAGTAATTTAAGTCCTATTGTAATATAAATGCAAACAATAAATACTTACGTCTTGTAATCCGTTTTAGAGATGGCGTATTAATGTCACTTATTTTTATTTAAGTATTTTTCCATCTGACAGTTTCCATTTGACAGGAACAAAATGAACGAACGAACGAATGATTTTGGGATAAAGTAGTCGCAAACTGGTAACAATGTGTGCACACGGCGACGACACTTTGTGTGTAAATATGTATGTGTCGACCCTTCCCCATTTCTGGTAACTGTGTCGACACGGCGACGATTCTGCGACTGGAATTGTGACCGAAACAGACGGTGTCGACACAAGATGTGTCTACACCGTGTCGTAACGGCGACTGAAAATGGTTGTATGGGTTTGGCAATGTACTTACATGTTTATGTTTTCGATTCAGGCCACAAGATGGCAGACCCTCCAACGCGGATGGTCCCTATAGGAAAATTCTATTGATGAAGTTTCATTTCGTAAGATGGCCCCCTCCCCCAACGTGATCTGGCGTGATTTTTTCCTGAACCGCCCTCCTCCCATCGAACCTCGCTTGTCGAATTTTTACTGTCCGAATTTCACTTATCAAACAACTTTTCTAATAAATATATTTTTGACAGAATTAGACGAATCCTGTGTACGTGACGAGTTCGACTTCGATTCGGAGGAGTTTCTCCCAGTGAGCACTATAGGTAAGTTCTCTATCTTTGTATACAAAGTCACGTACCTCATACGTAGTATCTTCTTAGTAGTTTGTCATCATCATCATCATTAGGCTATATTAGTCCACTGCTGGACATAGCCCTAGTTTAGTTTGTGCGTACCTCCCATAGATATAATAACAGAGATACCCTCCAAGCGAGCTGTCAGTGGGACCACTTTTGTTTAGTGTACGATTAACAATGTGGCCCACCTTGCTGTAGCCATGTCGATAAAGTCATATCGATAAACTATCGACATTTCTTGCAATTTAAATTTTACGGTAAGGTTTAACGATACCTAAAATGAACAAAAACGCTTTTATTCTTTATTGTGGTTATCAGATCACAATTTTATAGTCACGCCCCAGCAGGGAACCAAGGGAAAGTTCAGATATTTAATTAAAATACATACATACCTACTAAAATAGGTGTTCCGCAATAATTGAATTATTTTATTATATTATAATATATTCATTATTCATTAGCATTTCAATTATGTTTATGTTTAACGAAGATATTGAAGCTTCAATTAATCGCTATTTCGTTCCGCTGTGTAGCGTTTATCGATATATAACATGATTAAAATCGACTTTTCACATCCCTAAAAGAGCACACATATACGTTTTCACGCACACATACACAACCTGGGTCTACCTAAAAAGGGGACACCTGGATTTGAAGTCCATCTTGTCAACAGTATGGTTGTCCTTTTTTGACAAACGGCATTTTTAAAAGAGCAAGGAGAGCGAAATGATACTAGTTGCTGCGCCGTCAAAGAGAACAGACAGCGTTGGGGCCTTGGTACCTCCAATATTCAGCGCCACCTATTGGACGGAAGAAGAGTTATTTTGACAAGGAGTCTAAGCGCTGACAAACCGAAAAAACCGGCCAAGTTGTATCAAATCGTTCACACTGCTAGACGGCTTTCCCGCATAGACGCTGTGTGAACAACTTTGATAGATGCCATACAAATTTTGCTGTCACTATAGTATTCGATATAAGGCCTGTCCAGACGGGGACAATTTTTCGCCAATCTGATTAAATTGTCCGATCAAATCGTGGTGCGGAAGCATTTTTGAGTTTATATATGTTTTCCGTCCGAGCATAGCTCGGTCTCCCAGATATTGACATTTATTTCGATTCACCATAATAGTGTTATATTTGAATCATAATGTGCAGATTTAAGAGCTGGCTGCAATCCTTACTTGGGGCATCCGGAGCAGGAGTCCCGGGCTCTTCGGTGTGAGAAGACCCTTCGCAGATGTAAGCTAATTGACTTTAAAGCGCACATTTACAGATGTACTGGATAATTATTATATATTTTTAACCTATTGTATATTGAACTCTGGTTTAAAATCTAATGTTTGTTTTCATTTTAGGTGTTCCAATGACGGTTCGAACTCTACCGAAAAGCTCATTTGGTGTGTAAGTACCTAGAGTATCTAAAGCTACTAATTCAGGTATGCTTAAGTTACTTTTGACCTTTTTTTTCTTTATTGCTACATGAATACAGCTACGCGTACAACTCGTACATGTATGTCTTTAAAATTAATTAACCGAATTCATTTAAAAAGGTACCCTACATGACATAAGTTTATTAATTTCCGCTACCTAAAGGTAGTCTGGAAGAGATCGCTAATTAGCAATAAGACCGCCGCCTGTTGTTTAACCTCTTGTACAAATAATACAGGAATGTATTATTTGTATTGTTTTCTGTAATGAGGTGTGCAATAAAGAGTATTTGTATTGTATTGTATTGTATTGTATTGTATTGTATTGTATTGTATTGTAATGTATTGTATTGGATTGTATTGTATTACCCTCGGAAAATGGTTAATGACAATGAGAGCAACGAAACAGACAGTTTGCTGTACTATTCTTATTGCTAGATCAATGCGTCTGGCAGCTGTTCATCGGTGGAGGTCAGAGAACGCAGGCCACCGCAATTATCATGAACCACTTTCCAGAACTAGATCTCCGTCTTTTAGCTTAAAATCGTTCCTAAAACACGTTTCTTTCATATTTGTGTGTCCAGCCACCGAAGCTACCGCTACCAGCCTGTGAGCTCCGACTGTCCCTCCTGCCGCGGCTACACCTGCCCCCCCTCCATGAAACACGAGCCAGACTGCCCCCCGGGCGCGTTTTTGCCCGACAGGGGACAGTGCAACTGTTGCGGCCACTGCAGCGCCTACTTCCGTCAGTATATACTAGCTACAAACACAGGGGCATAGCTACGAGCCTGTGGACTCCGACTGTCCCTCCTGCCGCGGCTACACCTGCCCCCCCTCCGTGAAACACGAGCCAGACTATCCCCCGGGTGCGTTCGTGCCCGACAGGGGGCAGTGCAACTGCTGCGGCCAGTGCAGCGCCTACTTCCGTCAGTATATACCAGCTACAAACATAGGGGCATAGTTACGAGCCTGTGGACTCCGACTGATTTTTTATTTCCCTCGGGAGCAAAGTTTGTTAACCCTCGTATCTTGAGAGTCTCGCAACGCTCAAGATTCCACTTTTCGAACCATATAAAATATAAATGATCTCCTTCAAATTATTTTAAAAGCCCTTTGCCTTTACTCGGACTTCCAAAGATATTAATGACTATTACTGCAAGGGTTCCGTTGCTAAAATAGCAAATCAATTTCTGGGTTCATGTACCTACGCTATGACTTTTTTTACAGAATTGAACCAAAAATGTGCTGAATTCAAAGAGTCCGTTGAAAATGGTGGCAGTGAAATAGAGGTAAGAAAGAACATGCTTTCGTAAGAAATGCATATATATGCTGGGGATTCCTTACTAATTTCTCTTTATATCCCTTTATATTTAGAGGGTAAGCCACAGAGTAAAGACAAAACAAAATGCATGTAAGTATAAGAAATGTATGTTGTGTCTTCTCTTACTATAGTAGACTTTAGGCAGTTTAGTACGTTTGGCCAATAGAGTATTTACCTTAAGGCACAATATTCTTGTATTCTATTCTCGTAGGCGCTGATTAACAGGTTAGCTGCCCACCATACTACAACTACAGTATTGCTCCCACGCCTAATAGACATTTAAGTGAGCCGTTGATCCCACCAGTGATGCTCATGGCAGCCAACGTGTTAAGAACTACTTAACAAAAAGTTGAAACCAGATTGAAACGACTCTTCATCGTCGACCATAGATTTAGTATACCTACCTACCTACTTATTAAAAGATAGAGCACACGGTTTCTATCTCATGTATTTTGACATTTGGGTATTGAAATTGGAGACAGAAACGTTCACGAAGCGCTGGTTCTTTGCAGACTTATCTTGGTCTAACTGTAGTAAAGATGACTAGGTATTACGCTTTCAGTTTAACAAGACTGCGGGCCTTGTCGACGACAAAGACAACTGATCATTTGTCATCTTTGTTGCTCTTTACAGGTGGAAGAGGAACTCTTGGAGCCAGGGTGTGACGACGGGCTGGTCTGCCGGCAGGGGTTCTGCCAGGACATCCACACGGTGCACAGCGCACACAACCGTAAGAGGAGCAGCCAAGAACCAGATGAGCCCTACGGTAGGAGAGTTGAAGACTGTGTTGTGTGTACCAAAATGTCTCTTGGAGCCGGGGTGTGATGGGCTAGTCTGCAGGCGGGGTTCTGCCAGGATATCTACACGGTACACACCGCACACAGCCGCAAGAGGAGCAGCCAAGAACCAGATGAGCCCTACGGTAGGAGAGTTCAAGACTGTGTTGTGTGTAAAGGTCTCTTGGTGCCACGGTGTGATGGGCTGGTCTGCAGGCAGGGGTTCTGCCAGGATATCCACACGGTGCACACGGCACGCAGCCGCAAGAGGAGCAGCCAAGAACCAGATGAGCCCTACGGTAGGAGAGTTGAAGACTGTGTTGTGTGTGAAGGTCTCTTGGAGCCAGGGTCTGCAGGCGGGGTTCTGCCAGGATATCTACACGGTACACATCGCGAACATCCGTAAGATGAATTAGCCAGGAAACAGATGAACCTTACAGTAGGAGAGTTGGAGACTATTGCTGTGTGGGTTCTGATAGTGATGAAGAGCGCAGTAGAGGAGCGGTGAAAGGTGGCGTTTTCATTAGTGCATATTGCGCTCTACTATATACGTATGTGGCAGTGGCACCTTTGGAAAGGAGTAATTAGATGTATCCGACCGCCGGACACTTTGCTATCTACGGTACCGGAAATACCGTAGATCAGAAAAGAGCGCACTCCCATCCTGAATGCCAGCAACGCACTTACAAATCCTCTGGTGTGGTAGGTGTCCTGGGGCGTCGGTAATCGCTTACCATTAAACGATTCGGCTCCTCGTTTGCCTCCTATAACAAAAGGGGGAAATATAGCTGCTTTAAGCGACCGGGAAGTAGCGTGATACATTCATCTGTCCCTCTTTTTTCAGAAAGGGTCATGAAAAGGATAAATCTTATTACCGATTTACGCTTACAGACGTAGTGCATAATTATTTTCCATCGTATTTTCACGGAAACGCACGAACGTGTCTTGCCATTTCAGTCAGTCTCTGTACAAAAAGTAGGTACTGAGATTGACTGAAGTAGCTTGACAAATACGAACGTTTCCGAGAAAATACGGTGGAAAACAATTACGAGGCACTACATTGATGTAAATATAAGGCTGTTTACATCTTATTGGGAACAGGAGAGGGTTTGTATGCTTCCTGTTGGGTTGGGGCCTACATGAAATGCAGCCTAATATTGTTGCAGAGCCCTGCAAACGCGAAATGAAGCTATTCAAGAAGAAATATGGCGAAGATGGACATTTGCACTACGAAGCGCCGCAGTGCACGCCACTGTGGCTTTATGCACCCGTCCAGGTATATCCTCGTAAGGCCCAAGGTCCTACCTATAATACGTCTCCAGTTGGATGACATTTAAATCCTATTGAATTGGAACAGAGGTGCTTTTGCTTTGTTTCCTTCAATTTTCCAACACCGGAAAATCAACTTTATTTCATTTCATTTCATACACTATAGGTTCAAATTTCAGTGACAAATTTTGGATTAATCATTTGTATGGCTGGGCCTTAGAAGGATATTAAGTCTAGACTAAAATATTTTTTGTCTTTATACATGTAACGTCCTACTGCTACGTTCAGAGGGGCTACCGCCAAAACCGAAATTCGCAAATTGCGGGGATCTTTCTCTTTTACTCCAATGAAGGCGTAATTAGAGTGACAGAGAAAAATGCCCGCAATTTGCAAACTTCGATTTTCGCGGTTATAGCCCTGGTCCTCTCATTGTACAGAGTTTAGGCTTTGCCAATTCGGTTAGGGATCTTCACACCTACCTTTGAATTACTCTCAGATGTTAACAGTTTCATCCGAAATAGAAATATAATTTGCTTTCTAAGATAACAGAATTTACAGACTAAACAGCTGTGTCCTGTTTATCAAAAGCTTGTAACTTGTAATACAAGTGGAAGTCCCTTTCTAACAAAAGCTGTCGAAAAGGGACTTCCACTTGTAATACAAGTTACAATTAAGCTTTTGATAAACAGGGCACTGGTCTTCTATATTTTTTACGTTCGCTGATAAAACCAATATTAGTGGCTCCTTGAAATCCCTGAAACTGCGGTCGTTTTCGCGATATATTATATTATTTCTTTACATTAGGTAATTACATATGGCTCTACTTTCCCGCACTAGTACGAGAATAAGCACTTTCCATGCCATAAAACATTAGACGTGCGAATAGGTAATTCGCAATTCGTGTCGATTTAAAACACTCCCTTTGGTCGTATTTTAATTTATCAACACTCGTTGCTAATTTCCTACTTTCCACACTTGTATCGTAAATAACTATGTATTTTATATTTAATTGCCCTGTTTTGTCAGTGTCGTCGTTTCCTGTGCTACTGCGCCATGGAAGACGGAACCCCCATCGAAGGCATCAAGGTACCCAGGGTCGAGGTCTCCAACATGAACTGTGGCAAGTATTAATGTTGCCAAAACAATATAGAAACTGCTGGAGATTAGAGATGCAGTGTATTATTATATTGATTTAAACTAACACGATTTTCACACATACTTTTATAACTAACCCGGGACTTAATCGCGTAAACCTTACGTTTATTTATGGCCGTTTCGAACTAGACGTTACGTTTGTTAGAATATTGTTATTCTATGTACAAATTGTATTACGTATGAAACTGACCTGTTACTCTTTGACGTCCAATGTTGATAATATATTACACTATTTAAACACTTAACACAACATCACGTGAATTTTACTGAAATTGTTATTTATGTGGGTACGATACGAAATCACGGTTGACAAGAGAAACAGTACGTTAACCTACTACTAAGATTTGTAAACTACTTTGAAGTAATTATATTTCGTATTAATATTACTGATTAATAATTATGTATAACGGAGTTTATTGAAAAGATCTTCTAATAGTTTTATTCTGCATAATTCGATAATTGGACGAGGTACATGAGAAACTACTTCTGTGACGTCACTTATCGAATGACAGGTGGCATGATCAACCAGTTGCCAGGTAGAAATGGGTATAAGAGACCGGCCGATCCATTATTGATCATTCTTCATTCTGCTTTGAGCATTCTGCATTCTGCTTTGCCCTGCAGCACTGAGTTAATCATCGCCAAAGGAATATTGAAAGTTAAGTAAATACTATGTTGGTAATTATTGTAATAATTATGTACTTACTTGATTAATTAGATAGATTAATTAATTAAATCATCTTTTACTGAATTATAAACTAATAGTGATTGTGTTTATAAGTTGTTGATGATAATGTTAATAAATTGGAATATTTACTTGAATAAAACAGTTTTATTTTCAATTACATCAGTTTATTATTTTATTTATCTTACTTAAAACTTAAATAGTATCCAGTTATTGATTAAGCAGTTTAACATAATTATGAATCAAAGTAAATAAATAACTTCCTGACAAGTTTTGCTTTGAAAGTAATTATCGACTATCAATTTTGTGTTTGTAATATATTTAATATTTTAAAAATTTATTCATTTATCTAACATCAGAAGTGGGATTGTATCCAGCTACACTACATATATACTTTTATAATTTCAGACGAATATGGAACCTGTGGCTTTTCACAGCAGCACGGATGCGGATTCTTCTGAAAGCTGTCTCCGGTGCTCGCAGAAGAGACAAGGACATCGCTTTGCCCACCTTTAACCCGCTACAAGCGACAGTGGAGCAGAGTCCTGGTGTACCACGAAGCTATGGTCAAGTAGAAAGATGTGTAGCAACTGTAATTAATATGTTTAACACAATGTGCAATGATTCGTCAGATTGGCCGAACGATCTTTATGTTATGTAGGTAAATATATAATATATGTTACTCTATATTCGAATAGTGATCATGCAAGGATTATACGTATAATTAATATTTATTGGTCAAAATCACTTGAAAGTGATTGATTAAAGTTATTCAATGATTGAATATTTTTTTATTGGATTTGTAGCGATGTAGTTGAACACTTTCGCTGGTCGGCCTTTCATTTGGTGTTTTTCTGTCTCACTAGCAGCGAGTGAATGAGATTGACATGTCGAGATGATTGGCAAAGTGTTGGGTTAGTTAAAGCACTCCGCTGGTCGGCCATTTGTTTGGTGTTTGTTCATTTCATTAGCAGCGGGTGAATGGGACAAACATGTCTAGATATCTGGCAAGTGGTCAAAGTTAATATTATTTTAATCAATCACTATCCTATGATTATGCTATGGTGTTTTTTTTATTATTATTAAGATTATTGATTAATTGTGTACTTCGAGAACGAAGTACACGTCAGTATGGCCGTGTTAGAATATTGTTATTCTATGTACAAATTGTATTACGTATGAAACTGACCTGTTACTCTTTGACGTCCAATGTTGATAATATATTACACTATTTAAACACTTAACACAACATCACGTGAATTTTACTGAAATTGTTATTTATGTGGGTACGATACGAAATCACGGTTGACAAGAGAAACAGTACGTTAACCTACTACTAAGATTTGTAAACTACTTTGAAGTAATTATATTTCGTATTAATATTACTGATTAATAATTATGTATAACGGAGTTTATTGAAAAGATCTTCTAATAGTTTTATTCTGCATAATTCGATAATTGGACGAGGTACATGAGAAACTACTTCTGTGACGTCACTTATCGAATGACAGGTGGCATGATCAACCAGTTGCCAGGTAGAAATGGGTATAAGAGACCGGCCGATCCATTATTGATCATTCTTCATTCTGCTTTGAGCATTCTGCATTCTGCTTTGCCCTGCAGCACTGAGTTAATCATCGCCAAAGGAATATTGAAAGTTAAGTAAATACTATGTTGGTAATTATTGTAATAATTATGTACTTACTTGATTAATTAGATAGATTAATTAATTAAATCATCTTTTACTGAATTATAAACTAATAGTGATTGTGTTTATAAGTTGTTGATGATAATGTTAATAAATTGGAATATTTACTTGAATAAAACAGTTTTATTTTCAATTACATCAGTTTATTATTTTATTTATCTTACTTAAAACTTAAATAGTATCCAGTTAATGATTAAGCAGTTTAACATAATTATGAATCAAAGTAAATAAATAACTTCCTGACAAGTTTTGCTTTGAAAGTAATTATCGACAATCAATTTTGTGTTTGTAATATATTTAATATTTTAAAAATTTATTCATTTATCTAACACGTTCGTGGTAACAGGCAGACTGGCGAGGAATCGTATCAACATCTTCTTGGTGCGCGGGTTTTGCGAACTACCCGCACTTGATCTTGATTATTCACTTGTACACTTTGCCTACACACAACACTCATCCGATGGTATGTGACGTAAATTTTACGCGATTAAGTCCCGTGTTAGTGCATAATTATTGTTAATTATTAAAAAAAAAATCGTGCAGATTGTGCTCGAGAACGGTGCCGCCTAGACACGAACGTGGAATGCGACGGCTTCGGCAACTACAAGGAGGCCATGTTCACCCCGCACGTCGACGAGTGGAGCGACGCTGACAACGACGACGACAGTAAGTCATCTTCCTCGCGTTATTGCACCATCCAACTAACCCGGGGCACAGAATAAATAATAGTACTAAGTTCAGAAGACTCACTCTCTAACAAAACGCGTCTGTTACGATCAGTATAGATATGGCCGCTAGGTGGCGACAGCGCCACGCGCGGCTTATGGCTTTCCCCAAAATTGGGGCGGAACGGATGTACTTTTAGCTACCTGTAGCAAAGCGACGAAATCGCGGAGTGAGCCACGCCTGCCCGGGGTCAACCGGTTAAACCGTTAACCCAGCTTCAAAAAGTACTGGTAACCTTGGAAACTTGCCAGGGTTAAGCCGATCCCTAAATCAAGTAGGATTGAAGTATATAAGGATCTACGGCCAATAAGTATTCTCCCTGTACTCTCTAAAGTTATAGAAAGAATTGTATGCGAGCAACTATCCAAGTACCTGGAGGAAAATAACCTACTACCACACATACAATCAGGTTTCCGCAGTAAATATGGAACGGCTACAGCTATGGCAAAGGCCACAGATGACATTATTGCTGCGTCTGATAAGGGAATGGGTTCTATTCTGGTGTTATTGGACTTCTCGCGAGCTTTCGACTGCCTCAACCCAACATTACTCATATCTAAGATGGCATATTATGGCGTATCTCCATCGTCCTGCAAATGGTTCCAATCATTTCTCACGGGCCGTAAGCAATATATTGAAATAGAGGGAGATCAAGGAGAGGTGATGAGATCAAAAACGCGCGTAATCGACCGTGGCACTCCCCAGGGATCAATTTTAAGCCCATTACTTTTTATTTTGTATACAGCCGATTTAATAAAAAATGAAGACTTGGAAACAGTAGCTGACTGGTCGCATAAAAACAATCTCGTTTTAAATCCTACTAAATCGCAGTTTCTAGTAGTGGGGAACAAATGGCAATGTTTAAAAATCAAGGAACAAAGTCCGAAGATTGCAATCGGAACCGAAACAATACCTCGTGTGGAGAAAGCACAGAATTTAGGCTTAGTAATGGATGGACAGCTTCGGTACATAGAGCACGTTAACTTAAAAATTAGAAATGCTTTCTATCGGCTTAAAATACTATATGGGATTCGTAAGTTGTATCTTTCAATAAAAGTCAGGGAAATTCTGGTTGAATCTCTAATACTTTTCCAATTCAATTACGCGGACATAGTATATGGGCCGAGACTCCTGGTACAGACGAAAAAGTCCATACAGCGTGTACAAAATGCGTGTGTTCGATTTTGCTACGAAGTTCCCAAAAGAGCGCATATCACCCCGTTCTTAAACGAAAGAAAGCAGCTAAATATGGACAACAGGAGAAAATTGCACCTAGCCTGCGCGGTTCGGAAAGTATTGGAGTTTCAGAGACCTTGCTAATACCTGTTTGAAAAACTAAAATGGGTCAATGATACACGCAGCAAATCGCTAAGGAGATGCACGAAACTTGCGATACCTACACACAAGACGACATTCTTTAAAGGGAGCTTTAAATTTGTTGCTGCAAAGATTTGGAATGACCTGCCGCCACCTATACGTGAACCGATGGGACTGTTAAAATATAGGCGGTTAGTCAAAATATATTTACTTGACATGCAGAGCAAATTTTTTTCTCCCTCCTAAAGACACGAAACCACACTGACACAGACACACACAACACACACACAGACACACGCACGACAAGTTTTATATATATATATATTTTATTCGTTTCTACTCTTGTTGATTTTATTATAATTGTTAAGCCTAGCAAAGCACGGTAATTTGTTAAACTGCGGCCGACCGATCTCAAGGGTCCAGTCTGAAAACCAGCGCTAGGCCCTCTGCTTGGAGTCCTTGGCATATGCTGAGATTGGAGCCCATTGCCCAATCATTCGTATAATATTGTAATTACCTATCTTTCTAATTAATTTGTACCTATTTTAGTATTTAAGTTTTATATATTGTACTTAGTTGATAAGGTATTTTTTGTGGCAATAAATATTTTTCTGATTCTGATTCTGATTCTGTAACTCCAGGTTTAACCGGTTGACCCCGGGTTAGTGGAATGGTGCTAGTGGCGCTTAGTCATCTTCCTCGCGTTATCCCTAATGTTGGTAGGAACTCGAGTCCTTTGAGTCTGAGTTTGAAGAAATCAGCTCGATTTTACGAGACTCTGCGCTTTAAAAAAATCTGAGTATTTTAAGACCCGAGTCGAGTCCTTTATTGAGTCTTTTTTAAGAGCAACTGAAAAGGACTCGAGCCTCCGAATAAAGACTCAGTGAACAATTTTATAGGTTTTACGTAAATAACAGTAAAGATATTAGGTGTTATTGTATGATTTATGTATGTACGTACCTGTAAAATATACATAAAAACAATGCATTTCGAAATAGTTTGTAAAAAAATGGAGAGTTCTTTGAAAAGAACTCGAGTCTCTACAAGAGACTCGGGTCTCTATCAAGTTGATAACAACTCGAGTTTAGTCAAAAGTTTAGTCTGAAAAACTGAGTCGAGTCGTGAAGCAGGGCACTCGAAGGACTCGAGTCCTACCCATCACTATAGCTATCCCAGCTTTTTGCCACGGCTCATAGGAGCCTGGGGTCCGCTTGGCAACTAATCGCGAGAATTGACGTAGGACTAGTTTTTACGAAAGCGACTGCCATTCGACCTTCCAACCCAGAGGGGAAACTAGACCTTGTTGGGATTAGCTCGGTTTCCTCGCGATTTTTCCCTTCACCGAAAATCGACTGGTAAATATCAAATGATATTTCGTATATAAGTTCCGAAGTACTAATTGGTACGAGCCGGCGTTTGAACCCGCGACCTTAGGATTGAAAGTCGCACGCTTTTACGCGTTCCCGACAGACAGACAGACAGACGGACGGACGGACGGACAACAAAGTGATCCTATTAAGGGTTCCGATTTTTCCTTTTGAGTTACGGAACCCTAAAAGTAAAAAGAATAATTAAATTACTAATATTACCTCTATTGTTATAGATGAAGACACTTCAGCAAAAGCAGATTGACAATGACACTGCGGTTGGTATCAAACTTGTAAATGTAAGTGATGAAGACGAGCATGTTATTTAGATTGTGCCACCATACAAATTGAAAATGTTGTTTAGATATATTTTTATTGATAAATTTATTAAATACTAAAACCATTTAATATTTGCGTTTATTTCGTTAATTTAATTTATTTATTTTATATTTTCACAAAAAAATGGTAAATTTAATAACTTTTGGGTTATTTAGACTCAGAAAATCACGAGAACTATTGAATGAGACAAAGAAAAAAAGTGTCCCCAGTTTTTCATACAAATTTTGGGTGTCAGTTTTGTAACGGTCCTTATAAAATGTTTGTGAAAATGCGTTACAAACTGACTTTTTTTGGGACACATTTTTTTCTTTTTAAATCGATAGTCCTCGTGATTCTGAGTAGAAATAACCCAAAAGTTGATGGATTTTCTAAAAAAGTAAATGGTGAGTAGGTAGGTAAGTGAAAATGCCCATTATGCACATTCGGCATAAAAGGTAGGTCTTCTTCTTTGTCGTATCGCTCTTGACGGTCGTGGTCACGTTGAGGCGTTCGCATCGGTAGTTAGTTTTTCCACTTTGTTTGAATAAGTTGCTAAGTTACCAATACCAATCATTTATTCTCATATTTGACAGTTCTATATGTATATTGTACGATGAACTGCCGTTACCTAGTTTGCGTTTGTAACAGCGCTATCTTTTAGGAAATTAGGACATCAAACTTAACATACTCCCGCCTTTAATGACGTGAAGTCATTAGAAAATAATAAAATAAATTAAAGTTCAATCTTGCACATAATCAAACATAAAATAATAGCTTATTACGGACGCAAACTATTTTTCTACATCACATAATAAAGGACATAATTTTGAAATTGAACGTTGTAACACTCCTGACGAGGTTCGCAGGTCATATATTCTGGTAAGTAGGTCTTTTCCCGGGTACTTCTTTATAATTCGTCCCATAGGCCAACGACCAGGAGGTAGCCTCTGGTCCTTTATTAGAACTAAATCTCCTTCTTGGAATTCTCGAGTAGGCTGTCTCGCACGATCTCCCGCCATCTCTCCCTGTTGGCAGACTGTCTGGCACAGTCAGATACGCGGTTTCCCACTGAGGATTTTATTTCGTCAGTCCAGCGTATAAGTGATCTGCCGCGCGATCTGATTCCCTCCACTCTTCCTTGTACGACCAGTCGCTCTATGGAGTCGTTATCTCACCTAGAGACGCCTAGAAAAGTAGGTAGGTAACTAATAAAACAACGCTCAAAAGAGCCTTAGTAGTCTACCCGTTATTTTTGATGCAGACTGTACTCATGTATATGTAATCACAATATCTGTAGATAATATTCAAGAGATACTACCTATTTACAGGTACTTTAAAAGATTTGGTGGAGATTCTGGGTATTCTACAAATTTTTATTGATAAATAAACTCAATGAATCTTTTCATTTCTCATGCTCCGAAAGAGGTTCATTGTTGTTCTAAAAGGTGTGCAGAAAATGATACGTTTCTGCACTAGAGCATTTTAGGTTCCAAGTACGATTTTTATTTTACGTTAAGCAGTTGAAATTTGGGTATAAATGATTTATTATTCAATTTCCACTCTGATATTTGACTCCCCATTCCATAAATAACTATACTTTTGCCTAAATTGTTAATTGAAAGTACCCTAAAAAAATACTATAAAAAATTATACTTAGTCATGTTTTTACAAAAACACATGCATTTTACTTTCCTCGTATTCGAAATGAAAAGTAGAGTGTTTAACTCGGGTGAAACGCATCATTTCATCCCTTGGTTAACAATCTACTATTTACACAATATCAATATTGACAGTAGCACTAAGATCAAATTTTCCATGATCCACCCGCTAATTTACGCCTGCGCACTGGTAAAACAGCTGACTGTTATATCAATAGCTTGACAAACTTTACTTTGCCGGCGAGAATAACATCAAGTAATACAAATTTACCGACGCAGCGCTGCAGCTGACCGCATGAATAAAATTGCATCTCTGCAAAAAAAATTAAACTTTTTAATAGTGACGTGAAAAGTGATTCCGGTTTTTTCTGTGCCGATGGGCAACCTTCACCTAGCGCTGAAAGCATATTTCTGGCGCTGCGCCCTTGTTACGTCACGCTGTTCGCTTTAGTAATGTTGCCATGTTATGGAAAAATGGGAAACATTTTTTTTTCTAACTATATGAGGTAGAGTTAGACCAAGAAAAGTCTGCAGCGATTTTAATAGCCCACGCAGTGCAAGTGTTATTTATACGTCATAATTTCATAAAAGTTTGACGTTTATAATACCACTTGCAGTGCGTGGGCTATCAAAATCGCTGCAGACTTTTCTTGGTCTAACGCTACTATATTGTTATTCAACATCATTATTAGATACGTCGTCAAAATAAAAAAAAAAATCCAAAAAGGGCGGCTTTTTTTTTCAAAAATATAGGCACCAACGGTGACGCGACGGTCGACCTCCCATACAAATTGAAATTTTGCATGTTTTCCAACTGACAAAGTTGGCTTGCGTGTTTATCTCCTTCCGTGTATTAACGATATTATTTTAATACCTACCTACTGTCTTTTGATGTAGTAACATTATATAAAAGAACCTAATAACAGTAATAACACTAAACCTATAACCTTATTGAGTTTATTGTCATGTTACAAGTTATAAATTTAATAACTTATTGGCGATTTTCAATTATGTGCTAGATGCTAGAGTTAGACCAAGAAAAGTCTGCAACGATTTTGATAGCACACGCAGTGCAAGTTCTATGAAACTTCTATGAAATTGTGACGTATAAATAACACTTGCACTGCGTATGCTATCAAAATCGTTGCAGACTTACCTTGGTCTAACTCTACCACAAGAAACCATTGCAAATGTTATAGAAATTTCACTAAGAACCCTGGTAACCCTCACCGCATGAAACCGTCAGTCGATACCGCGCGCGAGAGGGGACGCGCGTTCGCGGCAAAATAACTTATCGCACAAATATCGGTTAAACACTCAATATGCCCAACATTATCAACGAGGTTAAGTTAGACTTTAAGGATGTACTCCTCAGGCCTAAGCGAAGCACCCTCAGAAGCAGAAACGATGTAAGTTTGTTTTTTTTTTATTTATTTTCTAATTAGCGTCTGTAAGATCAAGGTTAGAGTTTTCAGTGTCTATTCTGTGATGTAACTTTTTTTAGCGTGAAAATTCCGCATTTAGCCAAGTTTTTCCTCTAGATTTACATCTTTAACCATTGTTTATATTTGTTATTTGCAGTTGTATTTCTTCGATTTTATTGATGCTCATGCAAGTCATATTAGAGCGTAATGTATTTTCATGCCCATTGAATTATGTAAAGATTTTCATTGTTTATTTATACCGCTATTATTGCATTGTACCTACAGTCAAGTGTATAAATATGGGTGTTCAAATCATCTCAAAAATATGTCCCATAACTCTTATGTCAGTGAATTAAGAACTATGGGACATATTTTTGAGTGTTGTCTACACCCAATACACCCATTTACAGTTGACTGTACCTACAGTAAACTTATGTCATTGGGTGCAAATTTTTTTACACTTTTATAATTTATAAGTTTTATAACATTGCGAAAGGGATGCTCTGAGAGAAAAACGAAATTGAAATTCTTCGCTATCTTCAGTTACCCGTGAACAAGATGCATATGTAACTGTGTCGAAATATCGGGAGCTCGAAAACAGTACAAAAGGTAATCACGGTCCATATCCCGGTCGATATAAGTCTAATGAAACTAACCGTGACTCATTCAAAACAGTTATTGAAATTCTTTTTATTTTATTCTCATATTTTTTGTATTTAATAATCAGAATACGCTCTATAAAGTGCATCTTTGTGTTTTACCTGCAGCAGTCTTATATTTATATACGTTTTTATTTTTATTTTCATAATATTTCACCTAAGGTGAACGTGCCCTTAACCCTTATCTTGGCATTGTAACACCCGTGATACATGGAACTTTAAAAAATCTAGCAGGTTCACTTTATTACCTAACAAAATAATTCTGCCATCAATATGTCGAGCTACCCTCCTTTCTTATAGAAAAAAAAATGAACACAAGTGTCATTGTAAATTAATTAGTAATTATCAACATGGCGCCACGGAAACAACAGATTTCGGTTCGCACTGGAAGTTTTGCATTTATTTCTTAGATTAGTCTATATTTTTCCATAATCTACGTTTTGATGCATTTACAATCTGTTAGTGCATAAATATTTACAATGCGTTCGAATTTAAAATCATTTAATACACAGAAACTTACGAAAAACTGTTATGTATTATATTTGATACATTGCCAAGAACTCAGAAATGTACATATCGAAAGGATTGTATTACATTTAATACATTACCAAGTTGTCGTCTAAATAGTTTTACATATTTTTTTTATATTTTTTTATATTTGTGGGGTACAAAACATGTTTTAAGTATTTAATATTAGTTGTCGTATTATTTAATTATTGAACTTTGTTTTTTTTTTAAGTACTAGATGTTATTTAACTATATATTCGTACGCTGTAGCATTATTGCTACGCCGTAAACTTTTAATTTATTTGTTTACTTTTCATATTTTACTGAACTTTTTGCTGACGACTTTTTTGAAACTTTACGGGATCAAATTTTCCGCCCATGTGATCAGGTATTCGTAGATATAATTAATTTTTACAGGTGTAATAGTAATCTGATGCTTTAGATTGCGTTTAATTAGCAATAAATTATAATTTCTGTTGCATTACATGTTTTATTTTTATTAAAATCCACATGTTTCTTCTAAAAAGTAGGTAACTATTTTGTCGAGGGATTGGCATTGTATCAAATATGATACATATGATTTTCCGAAACTGGAAAATCCTGGATTTTTTCGCTTATTTTTTAATAGTCTAGTATGCTCAAAAGGTGACAAAAAACTAAAAAAATGTTTATATTTAATATATTTTGAGACTTGCCAAGATAAGGGTTAAGATGCCACAAAGTAGAATTGTGAGCGTTGCCAGGGTTTCTTCAAAACACGAGAGGCAAACATTTCTCAATATACTTAAGCACGAAAGATAAATAACAAAATTGCTCCCTTGCCTTCCAACCCTTTTTTAATACTAGACGCAAAAAAGGGGCTGTTATATGTTTGACACCAATGTCTGTCTGTCTGTGGCATCATAGCTCTCCAACGGATGGACCGATTTCCATGCAGTTTTTTTCGTGAAAACGAGTTTCCTTGCGGTGGTTCGTAATTATGTTTGATAGAAATCGATCCAGCAGTTTGAAGAGTATCAGCTCTTTTCTTTTCCAAATTTTTGGCAAATATTGATATTTTATTGAATATAGCGTTCTAGTTATAGGTTTTTATTAATTTTAAATTGAATAGTCATATATTGTTATATCTGACCATACTCTGAGGGGTAAATAATTATATAGATCATACTGAACGATATTTACTACAAGGCCAAACCCGAAATCGCGATAAACATCTGCTGTGCCATAGAAAACATTGACATGTGAATAATGTGATTCGCCGAAATGTATGAGACAACAGATTTTTTGCGTCTTAAGGGTTGGCCCTACTTATAGTAAAAGTTACATATTCAATCCTCCGAGTATTGTCAGATATAACAAAATCACTTTTTACCTACATTTAAAAAATATCTTGTCGTAAGTCGGGTGCAAAATCAAAGTACCGGAGTATCAAAATATTGCGTGATCTGATTATCGTTTCCAATGCAACGGTCACGTACATTTGCCCAACTTTCGATCTGCTGTGGCCTTGACAATTTTCCAGTAGATACTGGTGCAAATGTTATGAAATTACTGTTGAAATAATGTCCTACGAAAATAGTTAGGTACTTGGGTCAGCACTAAGATTTTTAGTGCTCCGTAGAAAGTTTGTTCAGAGAACTTGTGGGATCACTTCGGTCTTGCAGATCGGTTAAATGCATTTATTTATTTATGTTGCAAGTTATAGTGTCAATTTATCTGAAGATAAAAAGAAATACTTACTGTATCTGATACAGATCCTGAGCGAATTTTTAGTGATACTTTAAATTTTTTTTTCAAGAACAATTTTTACGTAGCATAGGTACAGCACAACCGAGATATAAACCCACATTTTTTGACCACAACACACATAGAGGTATAAAAATTTAATTTTCAAATTTGCTAAACTATACTATTAAATTTGTAAAAACCTACGTTAAAATGTCAAAAAAATCAATTTCATGACAAAATGCCTTGCCTTTAATTCCGACGTTTCAGCTGAGTTGCACCAGCTGTGGTCACGGAAAGACTGACGTCCCAACAACCTAAAAATACAACATAAAAATTTCAACCGAGAGGACGGGTCCAAATTATCGTCTACTACGGGGACCAGTGATTCAAATGTTGAAACCAGCGGATATATCTTCGGACCAGTGTGCGGATACTGTGAGTGTTGCGTGTCGTGCCGTGGACAATAAACATTAAACTTTAACGGGTAGCTGCAATTTCTTTGTCTACCCCAAACATTTTTATAAACTAATTTCGGGTAGTTTAGTGGTGTTTTATTAATATCTCTGTTGACATTTGTTGGGACGTCAGTCTTTCCGTGACCACAGCTGGTGCAACTCAGCTGAAACGTCGGAATTAAAGGTAAAAACAATAAAATTATATCGCGGTAGACCCGTTTGTGTAATTAAATATGTGTACAAAACGCGAGAGTTTAAAGTGTTAAAATGCCTTGCATCATTTTGAAAAAGAGTTGATACTCCTCAAACTGCTGGATCGATTTCTATCAAACATAGCCAAGAACCACCGCAAGGAAACTCGCATTCACGAAAAAAAATGCATCGAAATCGGTCTATGTCTAATATGTCTATCCGTTGGAGAGCTACGATGCCACAGACAGACAGACATTGACGTCAAACACATAATACCCCTTTTTGCGTCAGGGGTTAAAATGAGCCGTAGATAAGGGCTTTGAACGTTGGTTTTGAATCAATCTTATCTTCATCATCTTCAACTCAGTTGGACGAGTCAGACAGTTCGAGTGACGTGTCATATCTATAACGTCACATCGAATTTATCTCGTCTCGCCTTGAGGAAGGCCGCGAGGCCGGAAGGAACCGAAAATAACTGGTTTTCCGCGGTCGTCAATTGAGGTGACGATTTGTCAAAATCATCAATTGACGAATATGGGCCTATGGGGCACTGTGGAGTTTTATTGAATACTCAACTCTTCGAGATTTGGGGTATCTCTAATATCCACTGACATGATTGATATTTTTCTGTGACCTTTATTTTTATAATAAAATAAGGGTGCCAGCTGGTAACTATAAATATATGTACAGTTGCCAAAAGCATGTATGTTTTGTGGGTATGATGATATAGTTGCAATATTTGAACCTCCACGCTAGGACACGACTCTACCTCCTATCATCCCTGTGACATACGTGTCCCTATATGTACCTATAAAGCCACGGCTAGACTAGGGACAATTGTCCCAAGTCCATATATATATATATATATAGTTCGTTTTTTTTAGCATTAGAAAGAACTTGAAAGAAGGTAAGCGATCTTGACATGTCTTTTAATTTAAAAATCAATAATTATTACTTATGAAAGCAGAAGAATATAAATGATCGTATTAGATTCATAATTGTTACATATTTGCTGTAACTTATTTTTAAAATGTGTTTTTCAATTAAAAGACACATCAAGATTGTTTACCTTATTTCTAATGCTAAAAAAAACGAACTATAGTTGGTAAAGCCAATTTGTCAGTCAGTAAGAACCAGGAAAACTATACTCATCCTTTTCTTTTGGGTGCTAGTAGTAGACAAAGATAGTATGATTCTCTCTGTCTATGATTGAAATGAGACAGTCCTTTGACAAACTATAGCCATGGCTTAGTAGGTCATACTGAACAACTTTTACCATGGGGCCAACCCCGAAACGCAAAAGAAATCTGCTTATGCATTTCGGCGAATCATATACATATATATACATTTTTCAGTAGATTTGTTTTCGCGATTTCGGGATTAGCTCCATAATAAAAGTTGTTCAGAAGTTAGAAGTTCCCCTCAGAGTATGGTCACCTTATACACACATATACCTTATACATTGGTAGGTAGGTATACAACGCTATATGACTACGTTTACGATTTGAAACGCCATTAACGTAAGATAAATCAGATAAATAGCACGTGTATGTCATTCATGCGAACTTAATCATCTCATTACACAAGATGAAAGGTTGATCATAAAAACATGGGCACGAGCTAGCACGAGTATACAACCGTACCGTAGGGTGTATTCGGGTAATTTCGCATGTTGAATAAATTCAATAAACCACCCAATAAGAGTCCTTTTTCAAAATTACCCGACGGTTTTCGACATTCGGAATTAACCGAATACACCTTATAGGTCGTTTAACGAAAGCCGGCGCGTATTTTCTATGCAAATATTGGCAATTCAGTACAAATCTCGCGCCAGCTTTTATGAATTTACCTTTATAACAGTCATTAGAAAAACTAATTCAAATGTCTACAGAGCCGCTAAAAATAATAATACAGATGTACCTAGTGCATAATTATTGATCAGTATTGTGTAGAAATAGAGGTACCTTAAGATTTTCCGCCCTATCCAGTACCCTTCAAGATGTCCTTTATTCAAGGCAGTAGTAGGTAGTAGGTAAAGGTAAGGTTAGGTACGCCTCAGTAATTTTACGACCCTTTGTAAGTACGCCATGAACCTGCAGCCGCTTGAACGACAAAAACCCCTAATAGCGTCGTAAATGTCGTGAGTTGTCGTGCCCATAGCACCAAGAACGGCTAGAGTTAGACCGAGAAAATTCTGCAACGATTTTGATAGCCCACGCAGTGCAAGTGTTATTTTAAACGTCAAACTTCTATGAAATTATGACGTATAAATAATACTTGCACTGCGTGTGCTATTAAAATCGTTGCAGACTTTTCTTGGTCTAACTCTAAGTGTAATGGCTGGCTGTCAAAATAAGCATAGACATATCGATAGCTTCTACCCATTGACATAGATATCTAGGGACTGGCTTTACGGACAATAATAATGAGACATGACAGGGGCCAGTACAGCGGTGTGACCCCGGTACAACTAGTTCAGTCATTATAGATTTTGACCTGTCAATAATCAGTTCTTGGATTTTTTTTCGTAGGTCCCTCGGGGGGGTCACTGGGAGTGTAAATTCAAAAAGTAGACTGAATCAGGCTCCTGTGTATATTCGAAAAACGGTTTTTCTTGAATAACTCGGGCATTTTTGATTTTACAGTAAAACCGTGAGGACAAAAATTGTAGGAAATTTAATTCTCTACAAGTTTGGTCCTCACAATTATTCTTCTAGCATCGATATTTTGGAAATTAAATTTGAAAAAAGCGCCACATTCAAAATATTTTCATCATCTCGTTTATTTTCAACTTTACGGCATAAATGAAGAGGACTAAACTTGTAGAGAATCAAATTTTGAATTTGGCGCATTTTCAAATTTAATTTCCAAAATATTGATCCTAGAAGAAAAATTGTAAGGACCAAACTTGTAGAGAATCAAATTTCCTAAAATTTATGTCCTTACGGTTTTACTGTAAAATCAAAAATGGCCGAGTTAATCAAGAAAAACCGTTTTTCGAATATACACAGGAGCCTGATTCAGTCTACTTTTTGAATTTACACTCCCAGTGACCCCCCCGACGGACCTACGAAAAAAAATCCAAGAACTGATTATTCACGGGTAGGGTCGGTTTTTTGCGGGCTCAGCACGGTTCCATTTTTATCGACTATCACTATGCGCGTCCCTTTCGCACTTACATACTTGTTAGAACGTGACAGGCATGGTGACAAGGGATAAAAACGCGACCGTGCTAAGCCGCTTGGATATAATGACTGGACTAAACGCGATTGGTTGATGAGTTCGCATCACGCGCGCGATTGGTTGATGAATTCGCATCACGCGCGCGATTGGTTGATGAGTTCGCATCACGCGCGCTATTGGTCTCAACTAGTTGCGATAGACTGCACGATTGGCTGGAATTCGTGAGTCACACCGCTAAACTAGTACCATTTTAGTGCCCGTATTAAGGCCAGTCCATAGATATATACGTTAATGCTTCTACCAAAGATTTTGGAGTTTGGTTTCATAGGGTTAAAGTCACTCTTTATATGTATAGATCCGGACTTTAAAAAATCGGTCACGTACCGTGTGTGTCGGACCACGCATAATGGAGGATTCCGTTACTTCATTTCTTAAATACAGATTCGTCATTTTTATTTATGCCTTACTAATACATTTTAGATAGGTATAATGCGTGTTGTGCTCGTGTCTTCGTGAATGACCGTGTATATCCAGGGCCGGATTAACCCTAAGTCAAAGTAGGCAACTGCCTAGGGGCCCCGCCTCGGCTTGGGGGCCCCGCCTCGGCTAGGGGGCCCTGGTGGCTCAGCGCGCACCAAATAAAATTTTGTTCCATAGGCTCAAAATTCATGAGTAAATTTTTTATTCTTATAATAATGAATAACAAATTATTGTTTTTTTTTTCATTCTTTAAATTAATGAAATACTGTAATAAAATTGAAGCAATACGTAAAAGTTTACGAGGCGCATTCTGCGTAGGTACCTGTTGTAAAGTTGTAATTTGAGGTTTTCAGGGAAAATGGTTCGAAAAAAATTTCGAACAACCAACAACTTTTGGGTTATTTCGACTCAGAATCACGAGGACTAGATTGATTAAAACAAAGAAAAAGAAAGAGACGAAAGTGTTCCCAGTTTTTCAAAGGAATGCTCGACCTTCAGCCTCAATTTACCATTGGTTTATTGTGTTCCACATCTCATCTACTTCAGCTTAGCCTTTGGCGTCGCTGCGCCAAGCTCGGTCTGCGGTCTCACTTTTTAATACAAAGGACATTGGTTCGTGTCTGTGCTGAACTATTTATTCTGAAGCCTGATGAAGCACGGCTTTGACTTTGCATGAAAGCTCGCCTCATGCACTCCGGACTTTTAGAACCAGATGAAGATCGATACCGATCGAGCCTTTTAACACGGTTTCACAATTTGCGATATTGTCAAAAAATTTCGCGCTCGCTGCGCTCGCGTTTATTTTTGCTTCTTTAATAGACCCTGTATCTACATGTTAGCTTGACTGGTGAATTAATAGAGGTACCTAGACCATGAAAAGTCTACAATGATTTTGATAGCATACGCAGTGCAAGTGTTATTTATACGTCATAATTTCGTAGAAGTTTTGACGTTTAAAATAACACTTGCACTGCGATTGCTATCAATATTGTTACAGGCTTATCTTGGTCTAACTCTAGTAAATTAAGTAATTTTAATATATGGAAATTCTTTATTATTAGGTTGATTCTAATCATGTGGCTCGGCGTTTGGTCTTATGGTCGGACAATGGCTGTTCAGCCTCTCAAAATATTAACTATTGAGAAAATCAACTTAGCGGCACTAGCTGAGCTTAGCTTTTAGCCTCGCTTAAAATTGGCTATTAGAGGTAGATAAGAAAGTGACGCTGAAGCTCTCATCTTTGGTATTCCACTGGGAATTGGCCTTAAGCCTAAACGGCTCTCCCCACACTTGACGCGACGCGGAATCGGCAAAAACCGATAGAATAAAGCTTTATGTCCACGCAATAAGCGCGAAACAGACATCGTTCGATTTGGATCGGCTCGGCCGACGCCTGAAGATTGAAATTAAAAACGCAAACTTTTTTTCCCTGTACTGAATGTGCTGTGTGCAGAATTTACTGTAGGGGGCCCCGAGCTTCGCACTGCCTAGGGGCCCCGACATGCTTAATCCGGCCCTGTGTATATCAGATATAAACATGTATGTATATCTTTGCTACGGGTCGGGAGTCAGCAGCACCCCCACCCACAATTGTGTAAAAATGTTAGATATGAACATTAATTAGACGGCGAGTCGTCGCACGCGCCGGTTAGATCCAGTTGCAGGGTTAAAGTTCTGTAAACATGTGTGATGTGTGATGGACAGTGTAATAATAGTACCTATACAAAGAAGTAAACGGTCTTGTGATTAAAGACATAGAGTTAGACCAAGAAATTTAAATTCTATGTTCTATTCTATCCTAAAAAAATTAAATCTTCTCATCCATCCCATATAACCATTCCAGTCGCAGAATCACAAAGTGGTAACTAAATGTCAGATGTGTCGTAACAGAGTCCACACAATGTGTCTAGAATTGTTTCGAAACAAAGTGTCGTCGCCGTGTCTACACTTTTCCGTAACAAGGTGTCGACACATTTGTGTGCACTTTGCGTGCGGTTTGCGACTAAATCTGACAGCAAATTTGTGACAGCAAATGTCAATATAAAATACCTCTTGAAAACCAAGGTTTGTCAAACTACTATTAGTGTCTCGTGTGCTCGTAATTCTAGTAAGTCATCATGGGCAATGCAAATGATAATAATCGACCGAAACCATATAAACACCCAACACCCGTCAACCTTTTACAGAAAAGTTTTTAAAGAAATTCAATAAGCTACTTAGGTCAGGCAACGAATGCTCCAAAAGTTGTAGAGGGAAATGCTCGGAACACAATTTTTGACTCCGTAACTCGGTTTGACAAGTTAGGAGGTGAACATATCAAAAGTCCCCGGTCGTAGCCCTTGAGCGGGGGGGAGAGAGGGGGTTTGAAGGTCCCATTTTCCCGTTTTTCGATTATATCTCGGAAACTATGCATCTCAGCGACATGGCCACTTATACAAAATGAAAGTTAATTTAATTTGTTACAAGTTTATTCAGTCATTTTTTTCGATATGTTGAATAGTTTTTGAGATATCCGCTCTTGAAAGTTTATTTAGGGCTCTCAATTTTATCTTGATATATCTATATCAGTGAAGGTGCTAGGCCGTGTTTGGTATCGTTTTCGTATAAATCTGGGGTGCTGAATCCATTTAAGATATCACATTGACACCATTCCACAAAATAAAAATAAATCTTTTTAGGGTTCCGTACCTCAAAAGGAAAAAACGGAACCCTTATAGGATCACTCGTGCGTCTGTATGTATGTCCGTCTGAATACACAAAATAGTTCTTTACCTATAGATGACAGGAAAACCTATTAGAAATGTGCAGTCAAGCGCGAGTCGGACTTAATGTACGGAACCCTTAATACGCGAGTCCGACTCGCACATGGCCGGTTTTTTTGAAACTCTTCTTGACGCTTAACCGCTGAACCGATTTCGTTGAAATTTGGTATAGAAATAGTTTGCGTCCCGGAACAGGACATAGGATAGATCTTATAACCAAAATCATCTTTTGAAGGTGTGAAAAGTGGCGTGGAAATTTGTACGGGAAATCAATAACCGCTGAACCGATTTATATGAAATTTGGGATGGTCTACATCTTTGATTTAGTTAAAAATGATGAAAAAACATGACTTCAAACCTAAACTTAAACAGTATTAACTTCAAGAAGTCAATTCTGAATTCCCCCCTACACCTCATTTCACACCTTTAAAGGATGATTTTTGAGATAACTTATTATATCCTGTCTCGGGACTCAAAATATATGTGTTCCAAATTTAAATTAAAACTGTTCAGCAGTTTAAGCGTGAAGAGGAGTTTAAAAGAAAGTATTTTAATAAGTTTATATGTTTTTACTTCGGAATGGTGTCAATGTGATACCTTAACTAAATTTGGTACTGCGAATTTATACGAAAACGATACCAAACATGGCCTCGTAGCTTTACTGTTGTAGAAGTCAAAATAAAATTGAGAGCCCTAAATTCTTATTACTTGGCCAAACTTGTGTAGAAGGAAAAGGTAAAATAAAAGTCTTCGGCAGGAATATAAGACACAAATATATATTTTTTTTGCGTTACTATTTCATTCATCAAATATAAACATACCTTGATTATACTATTCTAGTGAGATCCTCATAGATAAACAAAAACATTTACTTAAAAAATTACAAGGTCGAAATGTCACGGAACTTATGAGAGTAATATGTGAAAAATAAAACATCAAACATCAACATTTATTCAGCAAATAAGCCACAAGGGCACTTTTACACGTCATCATTGAATTTACATACAAGCAAAAATAATAACATCAACAATTTTATAAAATAAAACTAACAATTCAATCTAACTTATTACAATTACTAAGAGATGTATATGGTCTCTTAATGTCGAATTACATAAAAAATACAGATACAAAACACAAAAAAAAATCTAAAACTTTTATGACAAAAAAAATCTGGACACAATTTAAGAATCACCCAATTGCGTCGAGGAATCATCTGTATTTTTGCTTGTTTCATTACCTCCTCGCTTCTTTTTTGTCCTTTGTATTCTGTAGCAATTTATTAGATCTGAAAATAAAGATAACTTGCGTCGTCACGGATGTCGATTTATAGGTTTTAGGGAGTGCAGAATTCGAAAACGATGATCATTTTATAATCCAAGATGGCGGCTACGTATTTTGTCATAAAAGTAGAATCCAAAATAGTCATCATTTTCGAAATCTGCGCCCCCTAAAACCTATAAAACGATATCCATGACGACTTTTATGACATAGTGCATTGCCGCCATTTTGAAATTGAAAATGTTATCATTTTCGAAATCTGCGCCCCCTAAAACCTATAAAACGACATCCATGACGACTTTTATGACATAGTGCATGGCCGCCATCTTGGAATCCAAAATAGTCATCATTTTCGAAATCTGCGCCCCCTAAAACCTATAAAACGATATCCATGACGACTTTTATGACATAGTGCATTGCCGCCATTTTTAAATTGAAAATGTTATCATTTTCGAAATCTGCGCCCCCCAAAACCTTTAAAACGACACCCATGACGACTTTTATGACATAGTGCTTGGCCGCCATTTTGGATTCCAAAATGGTCATCACTTTCGAAAGCGGGGCCCCCTAAAACCTATAAAACGACATACATGACGACTTTTATGACATAGTGCATGGCCGCCATCTTGGAATCCAAAATGGTCATCATTTTCGAAATCTGCGCCCCCTAAAACCTATAAAACGACACCCATGACGACTTTTATGACATAGTGCATGGCCGCCATTTTGGATTTCAAAATGGTCATCATTTTCTAAATCGGGGCCCCCTAAAACCTATAAAACGACATCCATGACGACTTTTATGACACAGTGCATGGCCGCCATTTCGGATTCCAAAATGGTCATTATTTTCGAAATTGGCACTCCCTAAAACCTATATATCGACACCCATCTCGACTTTTATAACAAAGTGTTTTGCTACCATCTGCATGCAAGACATTTCTATTATTTTTACGTACAAAAATGGCTCCCTGTCAACTTTCAATCGAGATTTAATCGATAATTTATTCGATTAATATTCAGATTAATTCAATTTCAATCTATGTTAGGTCGACTAAACTAATCGCGATTAAAATTTGAGAATTAACTTTTTTTATTCCATTAATTAGTCGAATAAACAGTTAATCGATTAATGCCCATCTCTGACCACGGCATTTTTACACTTTGAGAATATCTGAAAACAAATCAACACAAGGAGCCATTTTGCAAATCCAGTAACATACCAGTAACTTTGTTATTACTTTTGACAGCGCGTGTCATGTGTCAACACAGAGTCGACACAAAGTCGAAACATTGCAACTACTTTGTGACTGCAATATTTCTCAGCCTTAAACCATATTTATACATCATAATTAACAAGTTTCGTAGTATGTAAAGCGTTATTTCTGTTATTTAAGTATAGTATACGCATCGAAGTACTAAAAATGCTTCAAATAATATAGTTATGAACACAGGCACTGAGAAGTAAACAATTTCATTTCCGGCTAAACTAAAACAATGTGGTGGCGCGTTGATTATATTACACTTAGTTTATCAAATCACTCGAGCAGTTTAATTCCCCATAATAATTTAAGTCCTATTGTAATATAAATGCAAACAATATATAATTAGGTCTTGTAATCCGTTTTAGAGATGGCGTATTAATGTCACTTATTTTTATTTAAGTATTTTTCCATCTGACAGTTTCCATTTGACAGGAACAAAATGAACGAATGAACGAATGATTTTGGCATAAAGTAGTCGCAAACTCGAAACAATGTGTGCACACGGCGACCACACGTTATGTCACTTTGTGTCATGTGTCGACCCTTCCCCATTTCTGGTAACTGTGTCGACACGGCGACGACTCTGCGACTGGAATTGTGACCGAAACAGACGGTGTCGACACAAGATGTGTCAACACCGCGTCGTAACGGCGACTGGAAATGGTTGTATGGGCATGATCCATCTTAAAGTTGATGTCGGATATTATATATTTAAGTGCTGATACTGCTGTGCCATCGAAAATTTTCCACGTGAAAAAATTAGTCAAAAACATCGCCAAAACCCCGGCAAATTTTATTATTTTGTTTTTTTCCCGGAGTCTTATGCTGGAGCACGCAGTTTCCATTTAACCCTTTACCAGGCTAAGGGATATATATTTCCCACATACGGCACTTCAAACATGTGTTCTATTTTCGATGAGTAAGACTGACATTCGATTGTCATTTTTGAAATATCAGCCTGGTAAAGGGTTAAGCTTTCTCTTCTACAGGTTGTACGTAGTAAGAATAGGTAATTACAATATTTTTGTGTGTCACGGGCTAGTCCGAATAACCCTAATACATCTATCTATACATGACTAATACTTGTTGAATAACTTTATAAGAAAAGTGGATACTTCAACTTCAACATTTATTCAGCAAATAGGCCACAAGGGCACTTTACACGTCAACATTGAATTTACATACAAGCAAAAATAATAAATATACATCAACAATTTTCTATATGGTATATCTTAGATATAGGGGTCATGTCCTGACCGTTCACTCTGCCGTGTCGAATAGGCCTCAACAAAATTTGACTTCACATTGGAAAACATAACATTACAGAGAAAGTATCTTAGCCTCGTACGTAATATAAATAGATGTCTTTATTTATCCGCTGTGCGCTTCCTACGGGCTCGCTGCCAGCGCTGGGACAATGTCATCGGACCTTAGGAATCTACGGTTATATCCTATATCGTAACAGCCGTAATCATTGGGAATCCTTTATATACAACGCGGTTGGCAACTGTCAAAGGTTTTTATAGGTGGCGGTTGGTTTTACATGTAAATAAATAAATATTATAGGATACATTTTACACAAATTGACAAAACCCCACGGTAAGCTCAAGAGGGCTTGTGGTGAGGGTACTTAGACAACGACGTATATAATAATATAAATACTTTTTAAATGCATAGAAAACAACCACGACTAAGGACGTGCTCATCACACGTATGAATGCCCTTAGAGTCTGTGCGGAAAGAGAAAAGTCGTGAAATGTATGCGGCCCAATACAGTCCACGACTCTTCTCTTTCCGAACCGACTCTACCATGATTTGAATCCGGTACGGCCGGGACCATCGGCTTCATAGATAAGGTCACTACCCACTAGGCCAGACCGATCCGGTCGGTCGTCTCTAGTTTTATTCTATGAGATTTAGCTTAAACGATCCAGGCTATAAGTTTCCAAAAAAAAAACAATATTTTGACATTATTCGTAGTCCGTAGGATTGACAGGTAAAACCTATGCTGGCGCCATCTGTAAAATACTTTAACCGGCCAACCCCATTATAATTCTGACTCTGTCATAGCGTAGAGCTTACAAAAAGATATATGGAAATTTGTTCGATTTACACAAATTAATTAATTAACTGTATTTGGGCCCTACAGACTACAGTTTATTCTTAAGAAAGTGAATGTTTTAGGCTCCAATTTCACCACGGTGACAGGTGCGACAATTGTAAAACATCACTGTTGCTGACGTCACAGGCATCCAAGGGCTACGGTTACCGCTTACCATCGGGCGGGCCGTATGCCTGTTTGCCACCATCATTGTTTTATTAAAAAAAACTTTATTATATCGGAAAAAAACAGATATTTCTCTTGCTAAGTTTATGACAATTGTCACAAGAAACACTACAATTGTCACGAAATTCCGACATATAACTCATTACCTGTCAAGAATTACCTACAATTCTTCTAAATCTTGACAATTGTCAGAAACTTCGCAAAAGAAATATCTGTTTTTTTCCGATATAATAAAGTTTTTTTAAATAATACAACGATGGTGGCAAACAGGAATACGGCCCGCCCGATGGTAAGTGGTAACCGTAGCCCATATGCCTGTGACGTCAGCAACAGTGATTTTACAATTGTCGCACCTGTCACCGTGGTGAAATTGGGGCATTAAGTAACTAGATCAGGGTGCGTAACCAACATACCAACGTGCTCCGTAGCGAACGAAACGCAACTGTCACTGTCGCACTAATATGGAAGAGAGACACAAAGCGTCTTCTTGTCGTAGCCCAAGCGATTGTCACCTTGGCTAGGCACCCTGTAGACAAACGGAAATGAGATACTTATTCCACTATTTAATCTCATCTAAACATCAATCAAGTGTGACGTCAGCCTTAGACGGAGCCAGACTGGCGGTCGCTCGGTCAACATTGTCGAATTCATGACACACTGAACTAGTTATTAACACTTGTACGTAGTGTGTGTTGGTACGTAAAAAAATTGTCAAACCGAAGTTTCGATTTCGGCATAAAAATCATTTTTCGGCCGAAGGATTGGTTTTGGCCAAAAATGGCCAAACCTTTCGGCCTCGTCGAAACTGTATTTTTGGTAATGTCTGGACGAAGTTTCGATTTCGATGTCGGCAGGTTTCAGCAAAAAATAATTTACTACATATTTAAAGTCAGTCAGTAGCACTTTTTTGGATCACAATAGGGCTGCCTTCAATTTAATTAGCAATCTTGAGACCTTTCTCGAGGGACTGTATCTACTGGAATCCTGAGTGTTTGACTTTCGTTCGATAGAAAAAAATCACGAACATAGGTCTAAATAATATTGCACTTGAAAAAATTGTAAGAAATTATGCACAAAAGCTAAAAATATGAAAATTGCTTCTAAATTCGGTAATATGACGTTTGAGGGAACGTGTTGATAACTTTTTTTTATTTAATAAAAAATAATACATAATAATAATAATTTAGCCTATGTACGTCCCACTTCTGGGCACAGACCTCCTCTTAAGCACGAGAGGGTTTGGGCTATAGTTCCCACGCTAGCCCAATGCGGATTGTGGACTTCACATACACCTTTGAATTTCTTCGCAGATGTACTTATTCAGGTTTCCTTACGGTGTTTTCCTTCACCGAAAAGCTAGTGGTAAATACGAGTATCAAATGGTATTTCGTAGGTACATAAGTTCCGAAAAACACCGGATTGAAAGTCGGGCGTCAGATCCACTCGGCCACCACCGCTTTTAAAACGTACAATAAAAAAAAACTTGATATCCGCGCTCCCGGGCACGCACTTCCATCTCGCTTAAGCTCAGTGAGAGTGATTTTGCGAGGAAACTCTCCGTACTTGTACCTAGATGTAGGGAGTAGCAGTAGCAATACCATAAAATGGGGTGAGTAGGGATTGCGAGGAGAGTCGGGTTATGAATGGGGAGTGAAGGGATGACTGGGGGGTTAGATGGTTTTTAAAGGCTACTGCTACCTAAATAACGTATTCCTATTACAAATGGAGCTATAGCAATATTCATAATAAAAAAAATCGATTCAACGTTTCAAAATCACCTTTCGTATGAAATCCCATATCACCCCAACTACGAGGGACTACGGGGTGAGGAGGGATTTTGTGTTTATCGTTAAAGTTATGAACTACCTAAAATCATAAAAAAAAAAACTAAAATACAAACGGCCGGAACATTTATTAATAAAATTAAGTTTGCATAAAATGTAAAAATAAAATGTTATCGAGGTTTGAATGTCAGTTTTTTTCCCTACTCACCCCATTATACGGTACTGTAGGTAATGGACGTAATGGTGTTTACGTCGAAGAACAGTTAGCATCGATCGGCAGGTGTGCAACGACTGTTGCCTCCCACATACTGTTGATAGTGTGTAGCTGGTATTTACGATTCCGATACGATTTTTATTTTGTCGTTTTTAGGGTTCCGTACCCAAAGGGTAAAACGGGACCCTATTACTAAGACTTCGCTGTCCGTCCGTCCATCCGTCCGTCCGTCCGTCCGTCCGTCCGTCCGTCCGTCCGTCTGTCACCAGGCTGTATCTCACGAACCGTGATAGCTAGACAGTTGAAATTTTCACAGATGATGTATTTCTGTTGCCGCTATAACAACAAATACTAAAAACAGAATAAAATAAAGATTTAAATGGGGCTCCCATACAACAAACGTGATTTTTGACCAAAGTTAAGCAACGTCGGGTGGGGTCAGTACTTGGATGGGTGACCGTTTTTTTTTTGCCGTTTTTTGCATTATGGTACGCAACCCTTCGTGCGTGAGTCCGACTCACACTTGCCCGGTTTTTTTGTTAGATGAGGATAAAATTTGGCTGGTTTGAAAAGCTCCTCATTATGAGCGGAATAAAATGGGAATAAATACGAAATTTTAATTTTAGTTAAGGTCACTGTGGCGAAATCCGGCATACTTTTTTTTTTCACTTTGGAGTGATCTAGTTCCGTTAATTGTTCACCTACGTTACTGCTTGTAATCGCATACGATGAAGAATCTAATCATTAATAGTTAAGCCTTAGTGACAGATAATTTCAAACACAAATTAAGCAAAAACAATAGTATTTTTTTAAATTCGGCGAGTAGACGGACTTGCCGTGCAGTTTAAGGGAAGTCCGTCTAGTTATGATATCAGCCAATCTATGGGTGCGTATATGTTCGTAGTCGAATTCCTAAAAAGAACGAATCAAGACAATGAAAAGTGTACTTTCAACTTGTTAATATACGGTTCAGATTCGAAATAAACAGCATTTTTCTAAAACAAAGGCAAGTCGCCGGACTTGTAAGTATATGCCGATATACTACGGAAATGGGGTGGTAAACCTTTTTTGGCAAATAATTACACGTAATTATTTTTTTGATTTCCGAAATAAAAGATCAATAGTAATTTTAAAATGTATTTTAATCGTTTCTTTTAATTTACTGAGATCAAAATTTAATAAAGTAACATCATGCGCAAAGTCATTTGATACCTTATCAAATCGTTATAATATTAAAGTCGCAAAAACAGTTGGTAATTTCTGATTTAACGAAAGTCGATGACGGACTTGCCTTGTAATAGTCGGACTTTCCAACTTGGTCAAATTTTAATGTGATAAATGGTGGAACGTATAATTACAAAACTAAGCCAATTTCTGATATTTTAAACATAGAATAAAGACAGCTGGTTCTTATGCTACTTACGTAGTTACTTTCTGATGCACAATCTTTTCAAAAACTATTTTTAACAATTTTTTTTCGAACGGCTGTCGCACTATTACTTCGAGTTCAAAACACGAAATGACTTGTTTAGGCGGATTGCTCTGAAGTTGGTTGTCACAGCGCCATCTGTTTTACAGTGACGGAACTAGCGCGAACAACTGGTTAATCGACTGGACTCCAAAGCGGCATACGCCTTCAATAAATTCAAAAGTTATAACGTGTTGACGGACTTGCCTTGTAGACGGACTTGCCCACAGTGACCTTACGAAAATACCATTAGGTACGTTTTCGTATCTTTTTTAGAACATAGGTTGAAATTGCGCTTAAAATATTGAATTGTACAGAATAGGGAACTCTATCTATGAACAAAATTAAACAAGAATCGGCCCATTTACAGGAAATTTCGAATGAAAGAGCTTGCTATATTTCATAAGTTTCTTTACGTAGTGTGCGACGGATTTTAGTTTTTGCAGGATAAGAATACTGATTTCATCGCATTAGGTACATAAAGATTGAATTGAATTGGATGTTTCTTTATTCAGGCAATAGACCCAGTATATCATTCTAAAATTACAAATACAATAAACTTAAAAGGTAAAAAAGAAATACAGTAAAAATAAAATAAAATAACCAAAAAATTAAATCGCTCATAAATTCCTTTATTGGAATCTTCTTTTAAATAATGGATAAAAATTACACAAAGACACGAACTTTAAGAATAATAATATCTGGGAGACCGAGCTTTGCTCGGAAAACATATAAAAACTCAAAAATGCGCGTTTCCCAGAGATAAGACCTAGCTAGATCGATTTTTTGCCCCCGAAAGCCCCCATATAGCATCGATATCGTTAGAGCCGTTTCCGAGATCCCCGAAATATATATATAAATAAATCAACAAGAATTGCTCCTTTAAAGGTATAAAGCCGACCACTAACTAACAGGCCGCCGGACGATATCGGCCTTGACAGTTCCGAACAACTGACCGGCCGATATCATCCGGCGGACTGTTAGTCAGTGGTCGGCTTAAGATGAATGTGTATGGTTTCTGATTTTTTTTCTACTTTAAGGTACACATGTGCAAGTTTCGAAAAAACTCGGAAGGTTCCGAAAATTTTACAGCAAACAAAGGAAACCTTCATTTTGGAAATGGAACATTTCAATTCACTCCTGTTTTGAAATGTTCTAGCCTAGCGTGAATTATTCATACTCTAATTAAATCTGAAACATTGTCGCTTTGTTACAAAGTAACATTTTGTCCACGTAGCATAGTATTATCAGACTTCCTTCATCTACAAAAATGTGTTAGCCTTCCTAGAATGTGCTGTATCGTTATAAACAAGCTCGTACAAAGTAAACACAGGTTGGACACAGGAGATACCTTCCATATCTAGACATAATATGTAGGTAGGTATATACAAACGGAATAGGTTAAGTTCCTACTAAGTATCCCTACAACTGATTTAAATCCACAAAAAAAATCCTAGGTTTTGACGATTTTAGTTTAAATAAACTTGGTGTTATTTTCAAGAAAACTTCACTTAGAGACTTAGATGGTTGGCATAATGGTTTTTTTTTACATTTTCCTTCACAATTCAATTTTTCACTATGAAATAAATATAAAAATTGTTTTGGAATGTACAATTTGTACTTTGAAATTTTGCCCCCTCTTCACATGGGGCATTTTTCATATTTAATCAAATACCAAAAATAAAACTTTCAATGTCTGGTTTAGCGTTCTTCATAAGTTTCATGACTATTCCAAATTTCAAATCGATAGCTTTAGTAGTTCTCGAGATATTTAGCGATGTGACAGACGGACGGACGGACAGAGTTGCACCATAAGAGTTCCTTTTGCACCTTTTTGGTACGGAACCGTAATAACCGAAAGCGCCAATGGTATAATAAACGTAGTATCATTTTAATAGTTTGTGGGTATAAGTGGAGTAACATGTTGACCCCGTTTTCCAGGTGGATCTCCACCGAGAGATCACGTTCCGGAATTCCGGACAGACGTACCGGGGAGTCCCGGTCATGGCCAGCAACATGGACACCGTTGGGACTTTTGAAATGGCAAGGGAACTGTCAAAGGTGAGATAGTTAAGTATAGTTGGTCAAACAAAGTCAGTAAGAACCAGGAAAACTATATCATCTTTTGGGTGCTAGTACTAGTGTAAGAGAGAATCATACTATCTTTATAGTATGATTCTCTCTGTCTATGATTGAAATTATTTGATTAACTATATATATTTTGTATTGGCAACAATTATAATTTTATTATTATCCGGTTCGAAGGACCAACAATCGCATGTATGAATCACAATGCGATTTGATTTATATAAAAAATAATTTTATTGAAAGCTAAATTAATTAGGCTACTACAATCGGTTATGGCAGGGGTGCGAAACTCCTCCCTTCGGGCAAACTCGGCTTCGTTCGGGTCAGCATTGCTGCGAGCAATTATTAGGGTTGACACAACTTGACGTCCCTTTATGTGCACGACCATAGATAAGATAATGGCTTGAACTTTGACAACCCTAAACAGCCGAAAGGGATAGTGCCATATATTAGAAAGGGACAGCATGATTCGACCCTGAACCGCTGTCAAACTTCGGTTTTGTAGGAAGTTTCCTTTCTTTACGGTAGTACTATTATTTATTCTGTGGTTATGGCACAGAATGAGGAGAGCGCTGAAAGCGCGCCATAGACAAAACTTATCCTAAAATATTGCAAGCAACAAATATTAACACTAAAGTTAAACGTACAATATTTTATGCTATGTTCAGACTTGTCACGAACAACCACCGAAAACTACTTTCATACACTAAGCTCTTTTACCAAAAAAATATACTAAACACAAAAAAATATACTAAACACCAAAAAATAATGATTAGTTTGGAGTCATTTGCTTTAATAGGAAAGCAAGATGTAATTGTTTCGTATCAATATAAATCAGTTTAATTCAATGTATACTGTATTTTTTTTTCAGCACGGCCTCTTCACATGTATACACAAATATTACTCGATAGATGACTGGAAGAAATTCTCAGAGGAACACACAGAATGCTTGGAACACATGGGTAAATATTTGAAGTACTTTTACAGGGTGAGCTTATGCCCCAAAAACGGGCACCATAAATTCAGCCAACTATAGTCCTAAAAACTCCCAACTAAGGTGCAGAACCCCTAAATTTCTGGGATTTTGAGTTTCCAAAACTGTTTTGCAAACTGTTCAAAAACCCATATAAAATGAGACTTAACGCAAACGCCGTCACGCTATCGAATGAAATTAACACTTACAAATTTACAGACCCACAAGAATATATATTCTATTCCGCTCTGGCCACGTGGTCCTACTGCCTTTGTCATACCTACTAATCGAAATTTTATCGTAATCTTACGAAAAAAAACGACAGTAAAATTAAAATAGACTAATAGTTGAATAGCGTTGTATCCATCTCACAATCTACTTATCTTTTTTTCTTACAGAGTGAGTTATTAGTAACTTAATTCTTAATCCTCCCTTTCACGATTCAATAAGTATTTTTATTCTTACAAAAACGAGGAGTAAAAAATTTGGTTAAGTTCAAGTCGGCGCTCACGAAGGGTTCAGTAGCGTTTTTTTTTATAGCGTTTTGATTATTTTTATTAATTGTAAGTCTAAAGAACAATACCAAAAAAAATTACATACATTTTTTTAGGATGGACATTTAGTCCTTATATCTAGTCTAGTGCAACTGAATAACAACTCTGCGATTGACGATATGATATAGTCGAACAGCGAAAGATTAGTAACTGTGTCCTTTTCAAGCAAGAGGTACCACATTGTCAATTGCCTTTTAAGGACGCGCTGACAGCAAACTTACAAATTAAAAAATACACGTAAATTTCGCCCTTATGTAATATTTTAATAACTTTGGGACCCTTCCAGTACTGAACTCTGAAAAGATCCCTTTGTTATCTTCCTTATCTTGTGCCCGATCAAAATTAAAAAGATCAGAATCCAAATTGGGGATTTAACCGTTAAAATGACTTTCGCTTTTGAAATATTAATTTCTAAGTTTTTTGTGCGACGTTAATGGCATTACGCTTTTCTTTCCATCGCCTTTGCTAATTCCAATTCTAATTGGCTATCCTCGTAAAAAAAAGGGGCGGCTAAACCCGTCTGTCACTGTTAAAACGTTGGCAAAATTGTATTGTATGGATTTTTTAGGGTGGAATGTCGATGTTTGCTATGGGGCGGCCAAATTTTTTTTCGGGGGGTTGGTTTATGTAGTAGAATATGCTCTGTACCAGGATGGGATGTGATGGCCAATCATTTTATCACGACTTTGTGGTCCAGGAACCACCCTGTGTAAATGTTGCTCTGTGTATGTACCACCATACTCAGCTTGTAAAAGAAACGCCTAGTACCTATAAGTTCAGCTATTCGTAATTTACTCAATATTGAGTTGAATAGCTGTTCAATTGCCAATTTAAAGCAATTGGAGACGATTAGAAGCGAATTTTCCGTAATTCTACGTCATCTCCAATTAAATAGTTAGACATGACGCCGAAACCTTGCATTTTTTAACGAAATCCTGAAAGATTTTTTGTCCAAACTAACTTGTCTCAAGCAGATACATTTGCGAGCGAGATACCTTTTTATTATAGAAAAAAATAAAATTCACCGCTTTTGGACCGGAACAGCGGTCCGAAAGGTCGCAAGTCTTGTCCGAAGCGGTGAATCTTCCCATTTTCCTTTAATATAAAATTTTGTTTTCCTTGTCCAGCCGCCAGCTCGGGCACTGCCGAGGCGGACTACACCCGTCTCACCGAAATCCTGGACACAATCAAAGACCTCAAATTCATTTGTCTGGACGTCGCCAACGGATATTCGCAACATTTCGTCGAGTATGTGAGGAAAGTGCGAGCGGCGTACCCGAAACACACCATTATTGTAAGTGTTTAAGGCATATTTCTGTTTGTCTTTAAAAATGACTCGCTGGAATCCGGTAGGGCTTCTTGGTCGGCTCTTTATCATTCGTCCATGCCTGATGTCACGTTCTAACCAATATGTAAGTGCGAAAGTGATGCATGGCATGTCAGGTGATAAAAATGCGACCATGATACCGCTTGGACACAATAAAGGATATCAAAATATTATTTTTGTCTGGACTTCGCCAACGGGTATTCGCATCATTTCGTCGAGTTATGTGTGGAAAGAGCCGAAAGAGCGGGTGCCGTATCAAAACATATTTTTACTAAAAAGTATTTTTAAACTAACTCGCTGAAATCCTGGACACAATAAAGGATATAACATTCATTTGTCTGAGCGTTCAGCGTTGCCAATTCACAACATTTCGTCGAGTATGTGAGGAAAGTGTAACCCGAAACATACCATTATTGTGTTTATGGCATTTACACACTTCTATGTACACCTTAGAATATATTAATTAGTATCATGTTTCTATGTAGGTGACCCCTACATAGGCATGGTAGTAACAATGCATTAAATATTTTGTTAGGTACCATGCGATATATTAATTAGTATCATGTTTCTATGTAGGGGTCAAGGCATGGTAGTAACAATGTATTTTATTCTATTTCAGGCCGGCAATGTAGTAACTGGAGAGATGGTAGAAGAATTAATTTTATCTGGAGCAGATATCATTAAGGTATTTTTATTTTCATAAAATACTGCTCATAATGTTCAAATGTGGTTTTCCATCAAAGAAGGGTCCTAATTCTCCTGAAAGCCAAATATTCGATTCCACGACGACGGACCCGATATTTGCCAATTTTTTTCCAAATTGTAGTTTTTAACAAATGTGAAAGTTGAGGAAAATTTCCAACAAGAAATATATCATTGTTTGAACCGCAGTCAACCATGATACCTCTCAACCATTGCTTTACCTCTGAGCGAGAAAACCCAAAAAAAACCCTGCCAATGCAAAGGATTAATTATTTGGTGCGGGTATGATTTAGTCTTCATAAGTTTTTTTTCTATATCGTTGTATTTTAAAAGAATAATCATATTAATACAATATTAAAAGTAAAGTTAAACTAGAAATAAAATAAAAATACTAAGTATAAAATACACTTACCTACAAAAACCAAACCAATTACAAAAAGAATACCCCGTCTATCCCGGCAACCGCGTCGGACTACGGCATGGACCCCATGACACTGGCGGCGTTACCTCTCTGTATCGCAAGGGAAATACGTTGAGAGAGGTACGCGCCGCCAGCCCTGGTGTCCCCTGTGGTGTCAACCAGCCGCGCCGACAGTGCTCCCAGTCTTCAAAAGTTAATTTCTGTCCAGGTCGGCATCGGTCCAGGTTCAGTGTGCACGACCCGCATCAAAACTGGCGTGGGCTACCCGCAACTCTCCGCCGTCATAGAATGTGCTGACGCCGCGCATGGTCTCAAAGGACACATCATTTCAGTAAGTCTAACATATAAATAATACGCGCTACTTTTCCTCTATTGTAGCACCAAGCCCCAGGGCGCTATAACTAGCATACAAAACAATAATTTTACAACCGTTGCTGGTCTGATCTCTGAGGATAAATAGCTCCCAAGCGCCTGAATCAATTAATAAAGATTGTGTAATAAAAGATGATACACTGTTCTATAAATTGTATGGGTTTTCCGTCTACGTCCTACTTTTGGGTTTTCCGTCTATCTTTGTACGTATGGGAGACTTTTTCGGCCCCCATTTTTAACGAATATCTAGCAGACTAAGTGTAATAACCACGTGGGACCGTATTTTTTTACAATGATGGGATTGGTGGCATTTGCCATAGTAAAAGTATGGCTAAATGTTAAAAAGTTTGGAGAAACCTTACAGTAAAGCTTATGTTTTTACCAGGACGGCGGGTGCACCTGCCCCGGCGACGTGGCTAAAGCTTTCGGCGCGGGCGCCGACTTCGTGATGGCGGGCGGAATGTTCGCCGGCCACGACCAGTGTGGGGGGGATGTTGTTACCAAACCTGATGGGAAGAAGGTGAAGCTATTCTACGGCATGGCTTCTGCTACAGCTATGGAGAAGCATTCGGGGGGCGTGGCGGATTATAGGTCCTCTGAAGGTAAGAATCTTAGCGTTATAGATGTGGGACCTAGTTACTGGGCCCTGGGCCTGATGGACAAAAAGTTTATAAAGTTGTTCCACGGCATGGGTTCTGCAAATGCTATGACGGAACATACAGGAGGCGTGGCGGACTATAGGCCATCTGAAGGATTAATTGATCTATCCTGGGCTTTTGTCAACCCTGCACGCTTTAACTCGCTATTCTGACCAAGTAGTGGACTTTATAGGTCGCATTCTGAGAAACTACTAGACTTTTATAAAAAATATAAACCACTAATAAACATTTGCCAGATGCCTGGATCCAGTAATAAAGGATAGTAACTGAATAGACAGATTATGTTGCTCTAGATATCGTTAACCATTTTCCGCGGCCAGGTCTCACAGAAAAAAATTACAGGCAGAGGTTAGCCAATATTGGCCAGCTAGCTAATTAAATATAATACCATCAGCTATCTAAAACATATACACCGTCTTTCCAGGTAAAACCGTAGAAGTATCATACCGGGGCGACGTGGGCGTCACCGTGAAGGACATCCTCGGCGGGCTGCGCTCGGCGTGCACGTACGTCGGCGCCGCCAAGCTGCGCGAGCTGTCGCGCCGCGCTACCTTCATACGATGCAGCCGGCAGGTCAACGACACCTTCTCGTAACTCATAAGCCCTGGTACTCGTTCTTTGCTAAATTCAGTTTTTGGATAAAAATAAAAAACACATTCTCATTTCGTAACTGGTTACGAAATGGGAGTAGAAATTTTCTCTGCGCATATGCTTAAAGTTACTACGTTACGTTACGTGTTATAGGTAGTAACCGAAACACTCTTATCTGACCATCGGTGGATCTTGTATTTACAGTTAGGTACGAATTAACACTTAACAGTGTGGACGGTGGTACAAGCATTATGTATAATAAAAACAGGCTATGAAACTTAACTGAATTTGGCATGGGAATAGACAATTTTAATTTTAAACCTAGTAAGTTAATTATGTTACTTCTTTGTACATGTGGTAAGGTTTTTCATTAAAGCTAAGCTGCGCTAAGCTTTTAGGTTAGCTTGGCCGATTTTATATATTAAAGCTGGTTCTGATAGAAAACCAATCTAATTGCTATATCACACAATTGCAAACAAAAGTAAGTACATTAAATATATCTCTGGTTATAAGTACTTCGTTATAATCTGTTTTAATATACATAAATGCTAACAGTATTTAAAATTTATAATTACAGTATTGTATGATTACAGCTGTGTAGCTTAAAGTTATTTCTCATACAAATTAAGTGTTGTACGTGTTTGGAAAAGGTCTGTTCCGATTGTTTTTTAGGGTTCCGTAGTTAAATATTTTTTTACTGTTCCACTGGTGCTAATACTTGAATTTATTTGAGCGGCCTTGCCCAACAGTGGGACTTGCGCTAGGGTAATCTTACTATAACTATAATGTGGGAATCCGCTATGACACATGGGCTATTTCTTCAACTTTATTGCACAAATATATATACCAAACAGCGACACATATCTACAATTGGCGCAAAGAGATTGGAGATTTAAATAGAAGTACGCAGTGGAAAATTTGATCTGAAATACTTCTAATTAGTTAATTACTACTATACCTAGATGTCGGCAGGAGATTTTAGATGAATGGTTGATTGCACACACAAAAAATAATAGTAACTAATTGCAAAATTCGTGTGTTACTTAGAGAATAGAATAGAAAATAGGGAGCGTTCGTGGCAAAATAAAAGAAGAAAACAACACGTAACACAACCACGAAATGGTCCCGATTCAGCATGGTGGCAATACCTATTCCGTAACGCGTAGAGATTTGTACGCTATGTGCGCCATAGTGGATTTTCACACTAGTTTACTATAATCTATAATCTCTTAATCTATTATACTCTTTCTGCGATCGCTAAACATTTTCGCTAACTAGAACAAATCAAATAGCCTAGAAACAAATGAAGTGCACTTGCTTTAATCTGTATTTGTAGGTTATGTATTTCATAATTTATGAAATATCTGTAAATATTAGTGGCATATTGATCCATAAAATGTATGTTTTCTGGTTAAAAATACCAATAGTGTACGATCCGATTCCAAATTTTTCTAAATGTTTCAAAATTTGTGACTTTAGTAGCATTTACCGAGCACAGGCAGAAAATATCCCCAGGTGTGGAAAAAATAATGATACCTAGGATATGGTGGGGTTAAAATTTCTGGAGGCAAAAAGTCCAAAAGCGTTTGCTAGTTTATTAAACTAAGTAATCTAACACTACAGACTTTATTATTCTCAAATATATCCTACATTAACAATAAACTGTCAGTGTAATCCTACATGTTTAATGTATTATATCCAGAACAAGAAGTCAATTAGTCTGGCACTTTTAACATAATTCAATTTTATAATTATAAATATTACTAAGAACAATATTTTCCGATTCATAACTGATGAGTTGGTTTTGCTTAGCTTATCCCGTTTTCCCAGTTTCGTAACACGTTACGAGCTAGTTACGAAACTGCGTAGCGTGCGTGCGTATTAGAGATGCACCGGATATTCGGTTACTATCCAGTATCCGGCCTATCCGGCCATTATTCTAACATCCGGCCGGATACCGGATAGTGGCCTACTATCCGGCCGGATACTGGATAGTAACATTGCTTGATTTCGGAGTAAACAAAATTGGAATTAGAAACAGTCACGTTAATAATCGTACTCGTTTATTATTTTAAAACAATTTAAACATTCCACTCACTTGCACGCGCACTCATTTCGAAACTAGAAATTATTTCGCGTGAACATTCACTACGAAACAGGTCAAAACCTGCATAATGCGCACCTGAAAAACCGAAATGTAGGTATAATTCCGCCGGCCGTATATTCGGCGGCCGGATACCGAATATTCGGCCGATGGTCAGGCCGAATATCCGGTATCCGGTATCCGCCCCAACAACTATCCGTTGCATCTCTAGTGCGTATATGTGACTTGCCGACAATGATACATTGCATCTCACGACCTCCAATTTAATGATATGAAGTCATCAGTAACAGTAACTGTCAAAAGTTTACATGTTTGCGTGGGTGAGGTGAAGATACCTACTATAGTGTAAATAACATTATTTGCGGTATTTGACGTCTGTTACTCACAACAGCAATACTACGTAAAATGTTTTGCACATCGAAATCACAAAGGAAAACAACTGCACTGCGAACGTTTACGTTCTACGTCTTTTTTTTTTATTGTAGGGTTGGCCGGACACCACCATTATGAATCGGTAGTCGTCTAAGTAAATCGATATGAATTTTTCATTTTTCTTTTAATAAAAATAAGGAAAAGGTGGATAATTAATAGTGTCCGACCGAAGGTTCGGTTTCGGTTTCGGCCAGTTTCGGCCAATAAAACATGTTTCGGCTGGAGTTTCGGTTTCGGCCAAAAACCGGCCGAACCTTTCGGCCGGGCCGAACCTACGAAATGGTACTTCGGACAAAGATCAAAAGTTGGGGAATAAGTATGACAATATTAATACCATACATATACTGATACTGATTCATGTATAGATACAGAAATTAATTGGTTTATTATAAAATACAATTCCACTAATGAGGGCGCCACTGGACGGTCGACGCAGTCTTAAGAGGCTGTCAATACCTATAACGCGCACACTGTCTAATTGTATCGGAGTGAATGAGATAGCACTGTCGCATGTTACTGGGCCCTGGGCAAGAGAATAATAAGAAAACTCATCATCTTCCTCGCGTGATACCGGAATTTTTGCCGAGCCGTGGCAATGGGAATGGGAGCCTGGGGTCCAATTGACAACTAATCCCAAGAATTGGCGTAAGCACTAGTTTTTACGAAAGCGACTGCCATCAGATTGATATTCTAACCCAGAGAGTAAACTAGGCCTTATCGGGAATAGTCCGGCTTCCTCACGACATTAGAACCGTTTAATGGTGATTTTAAGCAGGGCCGGATTAAGCATGTCGGGGCCCCCAGTATCAGGTCGGCCCGAGTGGAACGATGTCTTTTTCGCTCTTATTCATTCACTTATTCAGTTATTTTCCTACATACCTCTAATGGCAAATTTTAAGCGAGGCTAAAGGCTACGCTCAACTAGTGCCGCAAAGTTGATTTTCTCAATAGTTTATATTTAGCGAGGCTGAACAGCTGATAATTGATTAAAACGAAGAAAAAACTCTTAAAAGTGTCCCCAGTACAGTTTATCATACGAATGCTCGACCTTAGCCTCACTTTTTACCTCAATTTACCATTGGTTTGTGTTCCACATGTCCTCTAGCTCTACATCAGCTTAGCCTTTGGCCTCGCTGCGCCATGCTCGGCCTGCGGTCTCGCTTTTTAATACAATGGACATTGGTTGGAGTCTGTGCTCAACTACTTATCCTGAAGCCTGAAGCACGGCTTTAACTTCGCATGAAAGTTCACCTCACTGGGGAACTTCGGACGTTTATGCCCAGTTGAAGATCGGTACCCGGCTTTGCGATATTTGTCAACAAAAAATTTCGCGCTCGCTGCGCTCGCATTTATGGTTGGTTTTTTAGTTGACCCTATATCTACATGTTAGCTTGACTGGTGAATGAATAGAGTTAGATCAAGAAAATTCTACAATGATTTTGATAGCAATGCAACTAGTGCAAATGTTATTTATACGTCATAATTTCATAAAAGTTTTGACGTTTAAAATAACACTTGCACTGCGTGTGTTATCAAAATCGATGCAGAATTATCTTGGTCTAACTCTAGTAATTTTCTTAAAAAACTGCTTAAGTAACATCAATTTCAAGGACATTGGGTGTTGACAGCCCCATAATATGTGTGTAAAAGCGGTTTTATGACATTTTTTCAACGATTTTAACAAATCTACAAAAGGTTCGGTTTCGGTTTCGGCCGAAACTACAGCCAAAGCCGAACATTCGGTTTCGGTTTCGGCAAAAAAACATGTTTCGGTCGGACACTAATAATTAACTGTAAATATGGATATATTTATCGTCACTTAACAGACAACAAATTTGACACAGAAATAACATAAATAAACTTTAAAATAGATCCCCAGTTAGTTTCAATTTTGACAATGGGTGCGAACTACTCGGTCGGTGTATTAAATGCATTTAGCTTGCGGGAAAATCATATAATTCTAGCTTTATTTAAATCTTAAATAAAAATTCATTATACGTCACAATTCGATACCACAGTCTACGTGCTATCCAATCGTAATCGCTTGCTGTGACAATCGATTTGCGTTAGCTACATCTCTATATACGTCAGTCATAATGTGTCAAATACCGCAAATAATGTTATTTACACTATACCTACATTATGTTCAGGTTAATATGTGTAAGGAAGTGTAATTTTAATAGTCAAATTTATATAAATGTACTTACCCTTTCCATAGGCAAAATCTCTCGATACCTTCATAGTTTTAAATTAAGTCAAACTGGTTGTAACATAAATTAGTATAAATGTTGTTTTATCTTTAATTTCCTATGACAGAAAAAGCTAGAATTTATTTTTGAAATGACATTTGAGTAATATATATCTTTATGTGTATGCTGTATTACTTGTATTAATACTTATGTTGCTTATAAAAGGAATGCACAATATACAAATTAAATATTTATATACCGAGTACAAGTTACAATAGATTTTTTTAAGCTAATATTACTTTTGACTTATGTTTTATTTTTAAAGTTAATTGTAATGAGAAGATGGATAAGATGCGGCGTGGTTGTTTTAAGCGATATATAATTATAAATATTTATATTCCTAATAATCGTTTAGCATAACCACGTCGATGTTTTCTTTAAATATAGTTGTTACACTTATAGGCGAGTTTTATTATTCTATGTACAGTCAGCTAAACTACATACATATTTGTACAGTGAAACCTGGTTAATTGGCACCTGGATAAATGGAAAACCTCAATAATTGCAACCAAAAGTCCGGTCCCGGTCCCTTGAGACCAAAAGGCCTCTATAATTGAAATTTTGGAACCTCTATAATTGCAATTTAGATTTTAGGGCTTTTCGTAATTTTGCCTCTGTAATTGACCACGTCGCAACTAAGACCTCTATAATTGACACTCTGCTAAAAAAATCCGTTATTTTTGCTCTCCTTTTTACCTCTATTATTGAAACGAGTCTTACTTATTACCTCTGTAATTGAAATAATGTAGTTGTAGACAGCAGAAACAATATTTTAATAGCAATGATCATTTTATTTATATCTTCATCCAGAATTCAATTTATTTATTGGGTATCTATCACAGCCTGTAGTAGGTGAAATATTTTTGATTAAATCAAAAACAAAGTATGCTTTTTACATTCCAATAAAACTTTCTTCTACAATGTAGTGTAAAAGTGCAAGTATAGACAGAAGCTATATATAGACCAGAAACCCAGAACGTAAGCGTGTAAATCTACTTTCAATGGTTATTTGCACCTCCATAAAAGAAATTTGTCAGAACGCAACCTCTATTAATGAAAACCTCTATAATTGACACAACGATTTTTTGAACCTCGTTAATTGACACGACCTGCTTAAATGAAAAACCTGGTTAATTGACAAAAAATGGCCGGTCCCTTGAGATTGCAATTATCCAGGTTCCACTGTATAAGCTAATAATTTAGCTGACTGGTCATACATATACTCTTACCTACGTCGTTGATTTGCTAAACAAATAATCTTATGGTGGGACTTAGTCAATTTGTGTAAGAATATCCCTAAGATCATATTAATTTATTTTATACGTTAGTAGGTATTCGCATTATTTGTATAAAAGTAAGGTAAAGAAAAAGACATATAATTGGAAACTTTATTCTTAAAAATAAGTTTTAAATATTCCTTCTTACCTTTTTATTGCTTCTTACAATCAAGCGTTGTACACAAAGAATTCCCGTTGAGCAAACAGTAACAAATATTACAGTCGACCTTGTAAGCGGTTCCTTTCGGGCAGTCGATACCGTGTTGCAGCATCGGTATTACCTCCACAGATATGCTCGCCTTGTCGCATTTCAAGTCGGAACATATTACTGTCTGACTGTCAGAGAGGCATTGGCAATTATTGCAATCATTAACGTAATTATGCAACGGCTCGCAGTAACCGTGCATGCTGCTCAACTCGACACTCTCACTTTTCACGTTCGAGCATATGCTTTCAGTCTCGCACCATTGCCATTTCTCGTCATTAGCCGTAACGCAGGAACATTTTAAACAATTCAATTCGTAAGATGTCGACAGAACGCAGCCTTCCCTTATAGTTCTCAGTAAAGACTCTTCCTTGCAAGGTCTCACCGTGCACGCGAACATGGTTTTTCCAGATTCATGTTTCAAGCACACGCAAGTGTTGCAGCCTTTTCTATACTTGGTCCCGATCTTACAAGTGTGGAGAGCTACTGGGCGTTCTACTAACTCGAAATAGCGCTCATCTATGTCCAATAGACGCCTTCTTGTTGACGGGCTTACATTCCCAAGACAGCGCTTTGCCGAGCATACCATTCGACCTTCACTATCGCAGAAGCACAAATTGCAATCGACATTGAATATTTTATTAGGAGGCTCGGAATGGCAGTAATAACGGTCTTCTACTTTCGTGTCCGTACAATTTCCGCACAGGAGTCTGTTATTTCTCAGACAAGTGCAGGTTTGGCAGTCTAGTTGGTATTTCTGATCCACCGTACACTCCGCGTAAACATCTACAGGCTCCTTTAATTCTGTCGACCGTTCTTTCATTACTGGGTCGTTTTCATCGCATTCCTTTTTGGTGCATAGCTCGGGATCTAACTGTCCCGTGCTGGGACAGAAACAGACGTTGCATTCTTGGAGATACAGTTTCATGGGGTCGCAGGTTTTTCCGCTGGCGACTTCAACGGCATGGAGTACTTGGAAGATGTCTCGGCAGACGGGGTTTGGCCAGACGCCGTCCTCGCCGCAGACGCAGAGCACGGAGCCTCGGCGGTAGTGCACGTGGGGCTCGCAGGCCGTGGGGGTTGAGCGCCAAGCGCCGTGACCTTGCATGCCTACGTTGATGTCTTGTATGGCATCTACAGAGAAATTGGTTTAAGTCATTATCAAGAGAAACTAAATTACGTAAAAATATTACTGTAATAAATAATCAGTGATATATTGCTGTGTGGATGTTGAAGCGAATCGACACTCTGTATGTAGGAGTCAAATTCACGGTTAGGAAATAGAGGATTGCGGGTCAGATGTAATATAATAAAATAAGCGAGTATAAGTGACGTCAAGTAATATGATCAAGAAATTCAATTTTAACAAATTTAATTTCAATTCTACCAGCAAACTTAAGAATACAAGTAAAAAAAAATTAACAAATAATTTACCGTTGAGAGCGCTGGTGGCCTAGGGGTAAGAGCGTGCGACTTTCAACCCTGGGGTCGCGGGTTCAAACCCCGGCTCGTACTCGTGAGTTTTTCGGAACTTATGTATGAAATATCATTTAATATTTACCAGTCGCTTTTCGGTGAAGGAAAACATCGTGAGGAAACCGGACTAATCCTAATAAGGCCTAGTTTCCCCTCTGGGTTGGAAGGTCAGATTGGGATTAGTTGTCAAGCGAACCCCAGGCTCCCATGAGCCGTGGCAAATTGCCAGGACAACGCGAGGAAGAAGAAATAATTTACCGTTGAAATGTCCAAACACGTCGACTTGATTACAGCTCCGGGCCTCACAGTTGTACGCGCTGTTTTTACAACGGCACCAATTGCAATCGTTCAGGATTTTGTCTCCCTTGGAGCAGCGCTGGCGATGTATCACCTCACTTTGCTCTGCAGAAAGTCTTGATTATTAACAAAATTATTTTTATTTTATGTACCGACAGAAGAGGAAGACCGAGAATAAATTATTTCAACCAAATAAAAGAAAAGGTTCAGGTTGTGTCATACCAGAAGGTTAAGGAGTTGGCAGAGGACTGGACGAGTTGGAGATTGCTCCACCGATAAGAGCACAGCTCTTAAATATAAAGAAGAAAAAGATGTACCGACAATGTATACGTACTGCTCATACATACTACCTATTATTTTAGCGTAGGTATATGCGGTGGAGCTAAATTCTGAAAGAGACTGGTGCGCAAAATTCTGAAAGAGACTGAATTGAACTGGTCACCGGATCAAAAAAAAACGAGATGTATTCAACCGAAAACTATAATAGGTATTATTAATATTTAAACCGCGACGTGAATTGAAATTAAAATCTGCGTAAGTAGTTTAGGTTTAGGGATGTTTTATTTTTATTAATTTAGAATAGTTAGATATTTTTAGTTTATAAGTTTTTATACAATATTTGTATTTATTTGTTTAATGGTTCAATATCTAATAAATTAAAGTAATTGTCCGTAAGTAGGATCAGTCCTAATTAGTGATTGAATTTCATGTTCAGACATGAAATTCGGAAAACATTGTGTGACGAGGACAAATATGGACTAAACGTGGTAAGTCATATTCGAGAATAAAAAAATATACCTACATTTAAATAAAATAAAAATATTTTATTCTGTATTACAAGTATTACAAGTTACAGTATCTGCGCTGGTGCCTCATTTTAACTGAAGTAAGTATTATTAGGATTAATTTAAAATATCCAATATAAAAAACGAAAACCATAAAACCGCACATAACTAAATACGTTGTTTTTGCGCATTCATTGCTGTTATAAGACGAATATTATGTGTCGGGTATGAAGAGATCATTATAGTTAATAAGAGTGGTTATACTTACCAACATTTACACTAATAACAATTCTAAAAGCCAGAGGAATTAACCACAAAACTGTGGTCGCCATCTTGAAATATCAACTGGCAATTTCTTTACATGAATGTCAAGTTAGCAACGCATCCATCCATGCATTAAAATAGTAATTAATTTCGATGTCATTGGATGAAATTGAATACCCTGAAATTTAATCACTAATTAGAATTTTAATTGGTTTTGATAATACATATGCCGTGATAACAGAATTGAATTTTGCTATCGTGAGTCAAAACATTATACCAACACAGTTTTTATGTAATCCAGCATAAAATATACTAAAACACACCAAATTTGTCAAGTAGAAAAATCGGTCAAAACTTCAAGAGCATGTCGGGCCATGGTCAGTGTAGAGTTTCGTAGTTACCATTCTGTCAAAATAGGCCAAACGGGGGCTATTAGTAAGTATCATGTACATTACAAGCACGAGGGAGTACGTTTGCAGCGCTATGTACGTATTTTTACTAAGAAGAGAAGATTTATTGCAATAACTCAAAAACGACTGGACCGATCATATTTGCTATAGTTTTCATTGAAAGTATTTATTAAGCTTATGATTCACGATTTTTTTAGAAGACTTATCCAACGATATCCTACACTATTGGGTCAAAGCAAAAAATAAAAATAAAACATTTTGTTCGGGAGGTACCTACCTTATTTTTTTTAATAGTTTATATTTTACCGTTCTATCGCAATGCATACATATCCATGCCAAATTGCAACTTAATTTCTAGCACTAACGATCAAGGAGCAAAGCCACGGACAGAAAGACGAACTTAGCGAAACTATAATTGTTTCTAGGTGACTACGAAACCCTAAAAAGGCGCGAAATTAAAATTTTCTGTGAGGAGTCAATTCTCGTGCATACACTCTTTAACATTGCCGCCTTATTAAAACCGACTTCATGATTTCGAAAGGAGGCCTATTTATGCTCTACAATTCTTACCTAAGGCCATGTAAACATAACTGGAGCTAGAGAAATTTTGATATCCTCGAAAAACCGATTATTAAGACCTTTGACCTTGAATAACTTCCGACGCGCACACGATATATCCGTTGACTTTTAAGAGAACCTTTAATACGTCGTAACAAAGGTGTATACGAGTTTCCAGTTTCCTTATTATCTCTCATTCCTGAAACTAGGGTTACCAGATCCAAATTACGGATTTCCTGACCAAATTCCTGATTTGCGAATATTTTTCCTGACGCTCATATCGGTGACGGCGGGACGGGGCTAATAACCGTATGCTCGATACATTGTTTAAATTTGAATAATGTACCTTTCTAGGTACATAATAGAAAAGTCTGTTAATTCACTAAAATTCCTGACATTTTCGTATTCCGGCCGCATTCCTGACAAACGTCCAAAATTCCTGACATCTGGTAACCCTAGGTGAAACCCTTAATTTAACTGGGCTAGAGGTTATTTTGGATTCTTGCTGGGCATTATTTACCTACTTACAAGTAACTCTACTTTCGTTTTAAGAAGGGTGCATCGTTTATTAACCGACTTCCAAATCTATAATTTTTAAGAAAAAAAAACCGACTTCTATGGGGGCCGGTGAAAGATTATTGTAGATGGTGCACTATGTAGAAAAGGAGGTAAAACCACCCACTTTTCTACTAGGATTTCGCTTCTGTAAGGGTCGTAGTTCTAGCCTAACCCAATCCACTCCTCTGATAGCAGTTCGGTTCTGTGAGGATCGCAGTTCGAACCTAATCAAACCCACTTTTCAAGTAGCATTTCGTTTCTGTAAGGCTCGCAGTTCTAACCTAACCTAACCCTTGTTCGGTTCTGTGAGGATCGCAGTTCAAACCTAACCTAATTTTTGTCAAGCTCGAGTTCTGATAATGGGATCCATGAGGAATCGAGGGAACTCCTCAAATCTTAAAGGCATGCGTATAGAGATTTTTGTATTTTCATCAGAAAATTTTAAGCATTTTCATTAAAAACTGTCGCATTTGATTAAGTGGAACTGCTGATGATGATCAGAACAGAACTCTTCAACGACACATAGTTTGGCGATTTTGATTTTGTGGGTTAGGTTAGGATAGAACTGCGACCCTTAGAGAAACGAAATGCCACTAGAAAAGTGGGTACCTAAGGTTAGGTTAGGCTAGAACTGCGACCCTTACAGAAACGAAATATGCTACCAGAAAAAGGTGACGAAGTGGATTACTATATCTGGTGATCAGTTAAATAGCCAATAATTTATATGGCATTTCTAACTATTTTGAGAAGTCGGTTTTTTTCTATTAAAGAATATTTCTAGTTACTTTACGAGTGGCAATTATTACAGGGCTCATTTAGACGATGCGAGAACTCGCATACGAGTTTAATTACATTGCGGTTTTTTATCGGTCGGTTGAATTGGACGTAACCAATAGTCCACAATGTAACTAAAATCGCATGCGAGTTCGCACGCCGTCTAAATAAGCCCTTAATTCCTGTTTCGAAACTGGTTCATAACCGTCTACCAGAATCATTCTGTGGGACCAAGAAATATGCCATGGAAATAAAAATAAAGAGAGTATGTATCGTCAGATGACAACCAAAACTACTTATTAATTAAATAAATTGCGAAAACTTTAGTAATTTACTGAACTTGTGCTATTTAGTAATTAGTGAGTTTTGGTTGTCATCTGATTGTATATTAGTAAAAACATAAGGCGCTTATCAATGACATTTCTTGTCAGTACAAAGCATTTTTCCATTCTTCAAGCAATGACATAAATTACATTTAACATTAATAGCAGTCCCCGGTTCACACTCCCCGGCTTTAACTAATTTCAGCGATCGTCTCACTGCATCCAAAGGATCATAATTAAAGGTCATGGGCAGTCCTCCGTTTTGTTTTCTAATTCTCGGACTGTTAGCATCAAAGCGAGCCCTGAAATCTATTGTCATATCATCTGCGTTCATTTTGTTTTCTTTACCGTCTGCATCAGCAACCTCATAATAAGCCATCTGAGCCAGCAAAGCCAGCTGATCATCTGGTCCTTTATTTATCTTCTCAACCTTTAGGTCGTATTGTGTAGTTGCCTCCGTTATTTGACTATTTTGACTAGTTTTAACGTCCACACCATTCGACCAAACTCCATCTTCGTTGGATGATAGTAGACTTCTGAACTTCTTCTGATTTGGGACCAAGGCAGCAATCTCCTTCAAAAGTCCAGGTCCGCAGTGTACTAAGGTAGTCGGCCCTAAATTCATTTGACCTTGTCTATTAGATTGTGTAACACTGGTGCTGCACATTAGCTTGTTGGTGTCGACGCAGTAACAAAACTGGCATGGCGCCAAAGAATACCAGTTCTTCACTATGCACTGTCCGAATAAATTTTTTTTTGCTTCACCTTCGGTATTCTTCCTGAAATGAGGCATTTTTACGTCACATTCATTGATAGTGCAACGCGTAGAATCTACTTCCCCATTGTCATTACATCTGCATATATTGCACTCAACTTGGACGTATCCTTGGGGTTCACATGTCTTTTTCTTGATTGACTCCATTGGCAGATGACCGAAGACATCGTAACAGACTTTGTGAGGCCATTGACCTTCTGCTGAGCATATACAACTTGTGAAGAGCTGATTGTATACTACGTTGGGTTGACATGCTGTTGGTTTCTTTAAGTAGATTACTGGGACTGGGGAAAAACGGTGTTGATTAAAATAAAGATTGATCAGAATTAAAAAAAAATGGTTTTGAGTAAAACTACAGACCTCTATCACATCCTTTGGCCTTGCAATGGTACACCCCTTTCGCTGTACATACACACTTGTTACATAAATTTTCGACTGTATCTCCATAGTCGCATGATTCCAAATTCAGCCAATTAACTGCGAAAATCATAAACTTTACAATTCAGTTTTTATTCAATTAATAATTAAATAAATTAAACGCTTTCACCACTATTTTTTGCGGGTTAGAATCAAAATTCAAAAACCGCATTTAAGGTAAACGTACCTACTAGTGCTCGACATGCTAATGCCCAATAGATGACACCTTGCTGTCACCTCTATTGACAATGACTTAAGTTTCAAGATGACATGTACTGGGACCGCGTCGAGCACCAGTACGTTTACCTTACTTAAGAATTGTGTAATGGCTGTCTTACCAGAACTTTGTGAATGTGTTGAAAACACATTCTCTAATACAAATATAAGTGTGAGTATACAATAAAGCATATTTACAAAAGACTCCAACATTTGAATTCGTGTTTTATTCAAATCCAATTAGAGAATGAGACGGTTCATGCCTCCGTGCACTCACCTACGATAGTTGCTAATTAAAAATAACCAAATACCTATGGTCTAAGATCCCACATATATGGTCGACCTTCACCAATCTGTCTGACGGCTGAAACTATGGAAATATGAAAGAAAATATGTTCCAGGACATAAATAAATAGGGTTGCCTAAAGAAATATGGTCAAGGCTATTTTAAATAAATTAAAAAAAAAATTTTTTTCGGCAAATTTCACCGATTTGTCTGACGATCGAAATAAGTTTCAATGGAAAGTATACAACTTGTACAACATAAATCATCTAGGTTGCAGGTGATTTTATATCGATAATTGTACCCATCTGTCTGACGCTTGAATTATACATCAAAATGATGGTAATTTTATTGCAAATACAATGGCATAGGGTTGCCTGCGAAAATCCGGTCACAAATGAGGGTTGCCAGGCTTTTAATTAAAATAAGAAGCGAAGACTTTTAGCGATAACTCATAAACGGCTGAACTGATCAAGTTTGTTTTAATTTTATTTGATTGAGTTTTTTAAGCACTATTTTCATGTTTTTTTTTATATTTTTTGGACAGATATTTCAAAAGGAAAAACCTTTTTTTTTTTCTAAACGATTATTTCCGAAATGATTCACTTTATCAAGAAATGTTGTTTAAAGACCCCTATTCATTTTGAAAAGCCTATCATACGTCACCCCACACTATGAGGTTGAAAAGATAAAAAAATTGTCACACACATTTTGTTTCTTTCAAAGCGATTATTTCCGAAAATTTTCACTTTATAAAAAAATGTTCTTCTAAAATCCCTATTCATTTTGAAAGACCTTTCCAACAACATCCCACACCATAGGGTTGACACGAAAAAAAAATTCTCACATACATTTTGTTTCTTTCGAGGCGACTATTTCCTAAAATATTCACTTTATCAAAAAATGTTCTTTTAAAGAACCCTATTTATTTTAAAATTCATATCAAATGACATCTTACAACATAGGTATCAAACGAAAAAAAAAAAGAAATAAATGTATGTGACCATTTTTTTCGCTTCAACCCTATAATGTGATATGTCGTTGGATAGATCTTTTGAAATAAGTGCGGTTTTTTAAAAATCATTTTTTGGTGAAGTGAATATTTTAGGAAATAATCGCCTCGAAAGAAACAAAATGTACGTGAGGATTTTTTTTTCGTGGCAACCCTATGGTGTGGGATATAGTTGGAAAGGTCTTTCAAAATAAATAGGGGCTTTAGAAGAATATTTTATGATCAAGTGAATATTTTCGGAAATAATCACCTCGAAAGAAACAAAATGTACGTGAGGATTTTTTTTTCGTGGCAACCCTATGGGGTGGGATATAGTTGGAAAGGTCTTTCAAAATAAATAGGGGCTTTAGAAGAATATTTTTTGATCAAGTGAATATTTTCGGAAATAATCGCCTCGAAAAAATCAAAATGTGTGGGACAATTTTTTTATCGTTCCAACCTTATAGTGTGGGGTGTTGTTGGATAGGTCTTTCAAAATAAATAGGGGTCTTTAAACAACATTTTTTGATAAAGTTAATATTTTAGGAAATAATCGCCTCGAAAGAAACAAAATGTACGTGAGGATTTTTTTTTCGTGTCAACCCTATGGTGTGGGATGTTGTTGGAAAGCTCTTTCAAAATGAATACGGGTTTTAGAAGAACATTTTTTGATAAAGTGAATATTTTCGGAAATAATCGCTTTGAAAGAAACAAAATGTGTGTGACAATTTTTTATGTTTTCAACCTCATAGTGTGGGGTGTCGTTGGATAGGCCTTTCAAAATGAATAGGGGTATTTAAACAACATTTCTTGATAAAGTGAATCATTTCGGAAATAATCGTTTAGAAAGAAAAAAAACAAGTTTTTCCTTCAAACTTTTGAAAAATATGAAAAAAAGATCATGAAAATAGTGCTTAAAAAACTCAATCAAATAAAATTAAAACAAATTTGATCAGTTTAGCCGTTTATGAGTTATTGCTAAAAGTCTTCGCTTCTTATTTTAATTAAAAGCCTGGCAACCCTCATTTGTGACCGGATTTTCGCAGGCAACCCTATACCATTGTATTTGCAATAAAATTACCATCATTTTGATGTATAATTCAAGCGTCAGACAGATGAGTGCAATTATCGATATAAAATCACCTCTTTAAACACGGCAACCACATAATAGTGACCGGAAAAAGATAGGCAACCTAGATGATTTATGTTGTACAAGTTGTATACTTTCCATTGAAACTCATTTCGATCGTCAGACCAATCGGTGAAATTTGCAGAAAAATTTTTTTTTTCAAAAATTTATTAAAAATAGCCTTGACCATATTTCTTTAGGCAACCCTATTTATTTATGTTCTGGAACATATTTTCTTTCATATTTTCATAGTTTCATCCGTCAGACAGATTGGTGAAGGTCGGCTATATGGGGGATCTTCTACTACTACAACCATTAGGGAACAAAACAAATTATTAACTACTACTTTTCTTTTTAATGTTTGTATCTACCTTATAAATAAATAATATTTGACAAGTATGAATACATATTCTATTGTGTTGGCCGAGGGATCCTCTCTCGTATAGGGCTTTACAGCCACGAACGCAAGTAACCGGGATGCTACTTAAACATCTGACACAGATGATAAAGGCCTACCTACTATATGGGGTATTATCTATGAAAAGGGACCTTATTATCGATGGCGCATACGCCGCACAGCGTCGCGCGGCATTATATTTATATCGGAGCATCGTTAATAATGGTGTAAGCGCCATCGACAGTAAGGTCCCTTTACATAGATAACGTCACATATATATTTTGTGTTGGATAAAGATACCATTTGCCTTTGTGATAATTACTACGATAAGTATGATACAGTAAAAAACAATCGTAATTTTAAATTCTTTCTCTCAAAAACGTTGGTTCAACTCCTGCGCAAGCTGTTGCGGTGCTGCTGAAGCAATGCTCGCGAATCATGATGTCCTGCTCGCACTCGCAGACGTGGCATACGTCCCTCGCTGTCCCGTTCGCGCACTTGTAGCGAGTGTGCTGGTGCGGCGCGAGGGCTATTTTTTCGACTGTCTTGTTGATTGTGGTGCGGGCTAAGAGATAAAGTGTTAAAAATTGTTAAAATACGTAAGCAACATTTAGAACTAATTTTCCCAGACATCGTACTTTCATTATGAATGTGAATGAAGTGCCTTTTCAGAGAATTCGGCAGATAGACGCATTTAAGGCTTGGCCACACACAGAGCGCGACGCAGCGCCGCGTCCGCGCCGCGTGATGCCGACGCGAAGCCTGGTCAAACAGGGCGCGCGCCGATCGCGCCGGCCTCACGCTCTCAACACGCCCTCAAGGCGCGCGTGAACGCGGCGCGGCCGCGCGGGAACGCGGCGCACCGCTCGCTGCCTACGTCCGATCCTACTGACGTGACCTTGCGCGACGCGGCGGGCCGCCGCGTTCGCTCGGCGCAGCGCTGCGCACGCGCCGCGCGGACGCAATGGGCCGCGCGGCGCGGGGCGCGACAGAAGCGGGGCGTGATACCGGCGGGACGCAGTCTGTTTGACGTCGGTAACCTGTTAGCATGTGCCGCGGTCGCGCGGCGTGGACGCGGCGCTGCGTCGCGCTCTGTATGTGGCCAAGCCTTTATTTATTTTGTTTTAACTTTATTGCACAGTAAAAATGGTACAGGCGAAATTAATGCCAGAAGGCAGTCTCTACCATCTAACCCTCGGTCCAAACAGAGATCGCAGTAAGAGGTGCACGAAATATTTACAAATCACGAAATATTAAATATAAATGTGACGCTATCTATGAAAAGGGACCTTATTGCTGATGGCGCTTACGCCATTATTAACGATGCTGCGATATAAATACAATGCCGCGCGACGTTGTGCGGCGTAAGCGCCATCGACAAAAAAGTCCCTTTTCATAGATAATGCCCCAAATGTAGACAACGGCCATATTAAGAAGAAATAATAAATAAATATCTGGGGACATCTTACACAGATCAACCTAGCCCCAAACTAAGCAAAGCTTGTACTATGGGTGCTAAGCGACGATATACATACTTATACCGGGTGTGGCCTGTAACATGAGCAAAAAATTAAACTGTAGGCTGTACTCCTCATACTGACCAACATTTGTTCAGCGACTTTTAAAAATAACTTGTGGTTTGATTTTTTTTACACCTTAAAGTTTATTCTAAGACGCAATGTATTGCGAATTTTGTTATGTTTAAGGCATGACAAGCAACGTCAATCACAATGATATGGCGTGGCTATGGCGTCCATTGAAGATAATATTAATTTTGTATGAAAAATAGGGAGTCTAAATAGTACATAATTTTTAAAAGTTGTTGAACAAAAGTGTCACCGTTTGATGAGTACAATCTATGTTTTAATTATTTGCTCGTGTTACAGGCCACACCCGGTATAGATAAATGCATACTTATATACATAGAAAACACCCATGACTCAGGAACAAATATTTGTGTTCATCACACAAATAAATGCCCTTACCGGGATTCGAACCCAGGACCGTCGGCTTCACAGGCGGGGTCACTACCCACTAGGCCAGACCGGTTGTTAAAAAGTAAGCTCACCTCCACTGCTTCTAACTGTTCTCATGTATGAGAGCCCAGTAGCATTACATTGCGTCGTGTTCAAAGAGCGGCAGTATTCTGTGTTGTCACCCACGACGGGGCACAGGCATTGTTGGCACCTGAAAACAAAACACAACTCAAACTTTGTAAGTAACTGGTTACGAATGGGGTTGGCAACTGACAATTTATTAAATATATTAAAAACGGGCAGTGGCGTAGCTAGGCGTGGGCGAAGTGGGCCGTCGCCCACGGCCTCGCGGCCCAAAGGAGGCCTCGCGCGAGACCCCTTCGGGCACAGTGAAAGAAAAAGACCACGCAGATGCGACTTCGCCCACGGCTAGATTAGTTCACGCTACGCCACTGAGAACGGGTCTCTCACGTATTTTAAGTCGAAAAACGCTCGAGAAAATACACGCTTGAATGTATTTAATATGTCTGTGTCTCACGGAAGTTTTGTGACAAAGGGTTGCATACATGGCACCATCATAGCTTGCCCCTTTCTCTAGTTGAGTGCTATGAGATTTGGCTTAAAAGGCTGGCATTCAGGGCAAAATTCTATTTAAAAAACAAGAATTTTCACGATTCTAGGGATTGACAAGGCAAGCTATCTGCTAAATTCTCCGGCCAACCCCATTGGGTAATATTATTCCGTGCTATAAAGTTGCGAACAAATTCGTTTACATTTTGTATTGGGACTAATTTTTATTATGCTGTCGATATTTTTTTTTCGACAGATTTTGATAAAATTTAGCGGATAGATAGAGTTCCCTATTCTGACAACATAAGTGCAATTTCACCGAATGTCCTACAAAATTTTCTAGTGAGTTAAGAAAACGTATGGAATTTTCCTAACTGAACAGTAATTTATATACATTTTTTGTCCCAAATTGGGATCAAACTCACCAAATTATCTAAATCTATCAGTAAATAATAATCGACACACATGGGGTCAAAACTGGTCGCACTGACAATTTAAGTTATTGTCGTAACTAAAACTAAAAACTGCTATAGTTTGGTACGGAACGGAGCCAACTTAGATTTACGTAGTTAATGAAAGAACGTGGTCATCTTCTTAATTGGATTATAAATTGTTGTGGGTAAGCGTACAATAAATATGGTTTAGTCTCGATCTGAAACTGGTGTTTGATCGTCGCTCCCCAAGTACTTTAACATGGCGCAGTCGGTAGGATGGTAGCAAAGAGAATAGAGTGTATAGAGGCAGACTGTCAAAGTAAATTATGTAGCCACTGTAAATTTACTGCCATCTTTCGACAGTAGATTAAAACTGTTAGAACATTAATTCTGATTCTTTCACTGATATTGTTAAATATTAATAAAAACGTCATCTATTTTATTTTATAAGGTGTAGTGATATCAACTGTGTATTAAGCGTACCCCTTAATATACAGTGACCCTGGTGTACATATTGTACCCGTTGCATTCGCTGGTGATGACATATTGTTGTAAACGAAGCACTTGTCTCCAGGTTCAGACTTTTGCGTACTCGGGAAAGAGTCAGCGATATCGGAACTCGTGTTTGTTGGGGTATCCTGAAAATGATATATTTATTTACGTATGTAGTATGTGTATAGGTATTTTGCGTTATGAATTACTAAGTACCGTTTTGGCATCAAACCATAGAAGCGGAGCGTGAATCTCGCGACCAGGGCCACATCATAATTTGGGGCCCTTTTGGAAAATAAATAAATAGCAACATTGAACTAACTTTTTTCTACTATGACCTTCTATTTATTATGGGTAATCAAATATACTGTTACTGTCTGATCTCGGGGACCCCTGAGGATGGGGGCCCTGGGCACGGGCCCCGTGTGCCCTTATGGTAAAGACGGTACTGCTTGCGTTCTAAACGCGTTAATGCATGAATTTTACGGCGCTTACAACATTTTGGTCGCGTGGTACAGGTTGTAATTTTGCGATAATTTAATTGTTTGGTATGTCAACTCAGTGACAATTATCTGTGATGCATCATTGCTTCCCTTTTTTGTGTTTTAAATCTTAATGTTGTATTGATTATTACATACTTTATCCGAAAAAGATATCCGAACATTTTACAGATTCATACTTAACGTAAGCGTTTGCCGAAATAAATCTCAAACATTTACAAATTACAAAAGTACTTACAATGCGATCCTTTTTATCCAGTTTATATTCATCTTCTTCGCGAACGGAGTACGAACATGTGGCATACATTCTGAAACCCATCTCAGGACACACGCAAAAGTGCCCGTCGACTGTAAACTGCTCGCCGGGGAAACAATGGTCCAACTTCTTTTCACTGACATCTCCGTTATCTGGCAGTTCTTCTATAATGCTGTTGGAATACTGGTATATCTTCTTCCATGTTGTATCGGCCTTTTTACAATCGTGTTTCGTACAAACTCTGTCACTTTTCGAGCCATCAGGAGGACATATGCAGATGTTGCATTCTTCGCTGAACAGTTTCCCAGGCACACACGCACCGGATCGAAGGAAATTGTCTTCGCAGATATTCTTGGTGCACTTTGCCACGTTCTTAATGCCGTCACTAGGACATAAGCAAATGTTGCAGTCGACCTCGTAATATTCTAACGGATCGCAGTCGAAGTTGTCTGTTGCAGTCACCGGTTCCACGTCACCGCAATGGTTTTTTGTACATGCTCTGTCCTTCGACAGACCATTATCGGGACAGATGCAGAAATTACAACTGATTTCGGTTAAAGATCCAGGGGTGCATGTTGGTAGTTCTTTAGCCACGGCACCATGAGCTTTTTGAGCTTCTTGAATTATCCGTATGGCTTCGCAGTCGTCATAGGTGCACCAATCGGGATCAATACTTCCATTTTTTGAGCAAAAGCAAGTGTTACAGTCAAATTCTACGAACGTGCTTGGCATACAAGGTTTATTGAAGTCTATATTAATTTTACTCTTTTTAAAATCAAACTTTAACACAGGATCTTCAAGATTGAATGATTTCGTAACGGCTACTAAGCAAGATTTCTCTTTAGTTTGGCTATCGGGGCAGAGGCAGTGTTTACCGTTTTCTACGTATATTGAATTCTGTTCGCATGTCAATGCATTAGAGGTTGTATCAAAGGCATGCCACTCTAGTAGTTGATGATTTTTAGAGTCTCTAAAAACTTTTTCCAGAGCCAGAATTTTGTTTCGATATGAACAACCCCTTGTGCAGTAATCGTGATGCGTGGAACCGTTGCGAAGGCAGAAGCATTCCGTGCAGAACGGTACCATTTCTCCTGGACTGCAAGTGCTCCTTACGCTATATTCGTAGAAATATGATTTTAGGCAGTTAAGTTCTAAGCAAGTTTGTTGGTTAATCGTTCCGTCTGCATTACAATGGCAGTACAGACATTGAGGCGAAGTGAATTGGTGAGGAATACACATTTTTGTTTCTGATGTTAAGGCTTGGAGTACTTTAAATCTAAATGTGCCATCACACACTTCTTGAGTGCAGGAAGAGTCACTATGTATCCCGTTACTTGGACACAGACATACGTTACAATCATTTCTGTAGAACGAGTGAGGCGTGCATGTTCGTGATAGACTTGGCTTTGGTTTGGATGGACAAGTTTCTATACAATTGTTAAGGCTGAAGACTCCTTCGTCAGAACATAAGCATTGGAGACAGTGGAAAACGTACAATACACTAGGTTTGCATGTGTTTTTGTTAGATGCCAACAGGTCAGATATAGAGGGAGTTCTCAAGGCTGTACAAGAACTATCTTTGACGCAGTGTACATTAGCGGTTCTGCCTGACTCTGGACAGACGCAGACATTGCAGTCGACGTAGTATATTCTTAGCGGAGTACACCAGTGTCCTATAGAATGAATGGCTTTCGTGGTTTCTGTTTTTTGGTCCTCCGAACAGTTGATATTGTTGCAAAGGAGTTGGCCGTTGTCCTGGCAGACGCATTGGCTGCAGCCGTGCCATACCGTTTGGCCAGGCGTGCAGAGTTTGTGGCAGCTGGCTTCAGTCCACTGGCCTTTCCCGTCGCAGTAGCATATGCGGTCATTCAGAAAAAACTGCGTGTTCGGAACGCACGTGCCTTCAGAAAAATGGAGGATTAACGGAAAATAGACAATCAAATAATGGAATAAGGAAAGACACTTACGGAAATTGCATCTTGCGAGCCGAAGAAGACACAGTAAAGTTAGAAATGTCACGACCCTGAACATTTCTAACTAAATACTTCTAAAATTTCAGACTGTTAAATGTTAAGTTAATTAGGAAATTTCACGCACCATGTAAGCTAATAAAAAGGTACTAAAATTTTTGTTTTCAATCTTACCCGCTACATTAAGTTTGTGGAATTTTTAATTAAGGCTTTTGATTATGAACCAAAATTGACAATTACAAGTTGAATAAGGAAATTTAATTAGCCATGCGACCGCTGTTTCCAAAAAATTGCAAAAGGTTTGGTAGGTATATTCTCTTTGGCATACAAATTTAACCCCTAATTCCCTTGTTTTTAGGTTCTCGTTTCTTACGATGGGCTTAATGACCGGTCGGCCGTTTAGTTAATTATTTGTTGGTCTGTCAAGGTGTCCAGCGCAATATTTAGGACAAAGTTGACATGATTACTCTGGAGGTTATCTCCTACGAGCTCAATGAATAAATGACCCAAATGTTTTCCTCTATAACTAATTACCAAAGTTACCAAATAGGTAAAAAAAATACTAATACGCCTTGTACCACCACTGTGGGCTGTGGGGTATGAAAATAAATCTTAATAGGGTAAACGTACTAGTGCTCGACATGCTAATGCCCAATAGATGATACTTTGCTGTCACCTCTATTAACAATAACTTAAGTTTCAAGATGATATGTACTGGGACCCCGTCGTACGTTGACCTTAGTTATACTATTTATTTTTAATTCAGATGTTTACATACAATCCGCCCGCGAAACGAGGCCAGGCCGTGACTTCGGATCAAATAATCAGATCGTACGACATTTACGATGGATGCGCCATCTCCGTTAAGCTAGCTCGTTTATCTTCATTTGGAGAACCCTGTTTTAAAAAACATCATCAAGTATGATGATTTATTAAAAGTTTTATTTAACTTTGCAATGTATGTAAGTATCCAAGTCGGGTCAAATCGCTGGCCCAATATTACAGGGTTCTATGTTTCACTTTTATCGAACTGAAATTTGAACATTGTCATAGTGACATTCAGTCATGAAAATATATAACCTAGAACCCTGAATATTGGGCCAGCGAAATCTTGCAAGCTAAATTAGACCGACTTTCTATTATGGTACCATCGAGCTGATCTGATGATGGACACAGGAGGTGGCCTCCTAGGAACTCTGTGATAAAACTACGCAACCAAATTTAGTTTGGGTTTGTTAGAATACCTCGATGAGTATTATTTGCTTGTTGAAAGAAAAGTACAGTCAGCCATAAAAGCTTGTATCAAAAAAATTTTTTCTTTCAATAAAATACAATTTGAGGCTTTTACATTAATTTTAATCGGTTTAATAATGAATAAGTTATAGTTAAGATTGTTTCGTTGCGTTCAAAGGCCGTCCCTCTCGAGTTGCATGCGCAGCATCTTCAGCCGTTGCACCTCGGTGTGCTTCAAGCACCGCATCAGGGTGCAGCGGAGGGTGTTGTCCTTCTGGCAGTAGCAGCGGTTACAGTCGCGTCTGCACCATGTTCATAGATATATTTTATATTTACCATGGACAAATTAATAAAAAGCTATTACATGACACAGAGTAGTCTAGCCCCACAGTAAGCTCACTAAAGGAAGACTCATGATAGACCGGGCCGGTCGAATTTAAATAAAATCGGGCAAGTGCGAGTCGGACTCGCGCACGAAGGGTTCCGTACCATATAAAAAAAAAAACAATAAAAAAGCAAAAAAAAACGGTCACCCATCCAAGTACTGACCACTCCCGACGTTGCTTAACTTTGGTCAAAAATCACGTTTGTTGTATGGGAGCCCCATTTAAATCTTTATTTTATTCTGTTTTTAGTATTTGTTGTTATAGTGGCAACAGAAATACATCATCTGTGAAAATTTCAACTGTCTAGCTATCACGGTTCGTGAGATACAGCCTGGTGACAGACGGACGGACGGACAGCGAAGTCTTAGTAATAGGGTCCCGTTTTACCCTTTGGGTACGGAACCCTAAAAAATATACAAAAAAATAATTATTTTTATGTGAAACGTTGGGTGAACGTTTTTAAAAACCCTTAGAAGAAGGTCGGACCATAACCAGATGAAACGAAAAGTGCGATGGCTTATATCTCTGGAACTATAAGTATGTATAGTTTTGATTTCAGTATATAGAAAAAGTAGCCATTACTCGGAACTGTATAGTGCAGCGGACGTAGATGGCTCTGATTTTGCGCTAGAATGAGGAGAAGTATCATCATCATATGGACTTACTTATAAACCATTCCCTTCGAACACTGACGGTTCTCCTTCACATCCAGGTCCAGAGGTGGTTGATACTGAAAGTCTCTCCTCCCGTTTGGAATGCAGTTTGACTGGGCTTCACACTTAAGTATGCCTTTGACACAAGAACATGAGATGCATTCCCCGGTGTTGTTTCTACCAAGTGCACATTTATTTCCTAAACAAAAAGAAAAATTCAATACGGTCGAAAGTATTAAGAGCCTATCAACGTGCCCACTAGCGCCACTGCTAAATAATCGTGATTATTTAAATTTAACCACAGGTATTTAAAAAAGGGGGCCGTTATTTACTGTAAGTATTGAGTATTAAAGTACCTTTTGAATAGGTACATCAAACTAGTTTTTATGTTATGCGTCTAAAGTTAAAACGGCCGTTTTTGTTTTGAGTTCATAGATCGACGAATCCAGCAACATAAAAACTAGTTTGATGTATTCGAAAGGTACTTTAATACACAATACAGTACGTAGCGGCCCCCTTTTTGAAATACCTGTAGTTAAATTTAAATAATCACGATTATTTAGCAGTGGCGCTAGTGTGCACGTTGATGGGCTCTTAATTTATGACCCATTTCGTACCTTGTCACAGTGACAGTTAATATGAAAGTCGCTAGATACCTCATACTATTGTCACTGTGACAAGCTACAAAATGGGTCTTTGTTAGTTTCAAATATTGTAGGTATAAATTTTGCATGCCAGCTACTGGTGAAATGTGTGCTTCACTTATAATTGTTGACCATCTATTGTACCATGTTTTAAGCAAAATAAATGATTTATGATTTACTCATAAATTGAAACTTTCGACTGTACGTCGGGAAATATTTTTTATACATATACGTAAGTATTATGTTTCAATTGTCACTCAATTTCAACTAGATCGATTTGAAAATCCTTTGTTTTCAAAGCATGCCATGTAAGAGAAATCGTGGGAAGTTTTTAAATATTATAGTCACACCTAAATACTTAGTGATTTGGGTTTTCATAGTAACTCTTGTTTTGAAAACACTATGTGATGAAGCGGAGCTGTTGATGATGTGCGTAAAATGTTTGTTTTTGTTAATGATTATTAATGGCATATCATCGGACATTCAGACAATTACAACTTCACTTAAAAATACAAAGTGACAACTAGTAAGTTCTGAAGAAGCAATGCAACATCCAGTCATATCCTTAGCGAGGATCCTATTAATATCCCTCATAACTATGGCACAGCAGATCGTTACACATAAGATTCTTATTTGCTAGGCAAATGCATGCGTCACAGTTGAGTCGATAAGTGACGGCGTGCAGTTTTAGGACTGGTGTGGTAGTTGCAAGAACTCTGTGTTTGAGCGAGAAAGGCTGGGCTTTCTCGGTAAATAAAATTTGCATTCTTACCAGTCATATCTTTAGCCAGGATCCTATTAATATCCTCATAACGTGGGCACAGCAGATCGTTACACCTAAGATTCTTATTTGCGAGGCAAATGCATGCGTCACAGTCGACTCGATAAGTGACACCGGGCGAGCAGTTTGAGGACTGCTGTGGTAGTTGCTAGAACTTTAGGTGTTGGAGCGAGGAAGGCTGAGCTTTCTCGGTAAATAAAATCTGCATTCTTACCAGTCATTTCTTTAGCCAGGATCCTATTAATATCCTCATAACTTGGGCACAGCAGATCGTTACACATAAGATTCTTATTTGCGAGACAAATGCATGCGTCACAGTCGACGCGATAAGTGACTCCAGGGGTGCAGTTTGATGATTGGTGTGGTAGTGATGGCAGTTGCTGGAGCTCTGAGGAGGAGTACGAGTGGAGGAAGCTGGGTTTTGTTGGGTCTGCGAAACAAATTATTGATTGGCTTTCAATGCAAAGTTTTGTTAGATTAAAAAGGTCCGTGATATACAATAAGTAAGTACATTATTTGTTTTAAACTATTCAGTTCTATTCCGCAAATTGATGTAATTTGAAAGCCAAGGCATATTTTTTGCTGCAGTGGCAAACGTTTAATAGGCTGGACGACAAATCCCTGTAAATAAAAATAAGTCACTGCAAAAAGTGCCGAGAATTTTGCTTGGTGCTTGCTGAACCTATGCAATTCACATCACTCCACGTACCCATGTTCCATACTTATATGTGACGCTATCTATGAAAAGGGACCTTATTGTCGATGGCGCTTACGCCATTATTAACGATCCTCCGATATAAATACAATGCCGCGCGACGCTGTGCGGCGTAAGCGCCATCGACAATATATGGTCTCTTTTCATAGAAACTGCCCCTTATACCACATATACGTATATTTAATTTCGGTACATATTCCACAAAATTTACTTAACAATAAACATTTCTTTTAGTCATCTAAAGTGGTCAAACAATATTGCTTATCAGGGTGATGCATGAAGTATTAAGAACGTCCTTCCTCTTTAATTATTAAAACTATACGTACACTTATTAGCCAACTTGCAATCCCCAGTCCTTCCACAAACGGGCCTCTGGTTGCCATCGCAGAAGCACCTCTTGCAGCCCCTCTTGTAAAACTTTCCCGGTGTGCATTTGTTTTGCACTTCTTCTAGGACTTGGCTGTTTGTAGTGTTTATGCTGACTTGCCTGCGTTGAGCTGAAATTTTCTTAGAACGTAATTGTACGTTGAGCGCTGGAATATCAAATACCAATCTCGTTTTTTCACATGTTTAATGTGACGCCATTTTTGTTTTTGGCGGGCGGAATGTTTACAGTTTATCTCACTAGATTGTGTTAGTAAAGTTAGATCAAGAAAAGTCTGCAGAGATTTTGATAGCCCCCACAGTGCAAGTGTTATTTTAAACGTCAAACTTCTATGAAATTATGACGTATAAATAACACTTGCACTGCTTGGGCTATCAAAATCGCTGAAGACTTTTCTTGGTCTAACTCTAGTAGTGAGTCATAAATAAAATAATGGCAAACATGTAGTATATGACATATATTAATAGTTTTGTGAGTATTACATACGTAATTAGTTGATAAAAAATCTAAATACGTCCCAGTGTTTGACACCCTAATAAACCGACAATTAACAGCCCATTTGATACGTTAATTGCTGCATTAACATTGACAATTATCAGTAAGGTGGCGGTACTGGTACTCGACGCGGTCCCAGTACCTGCATGTCATCTTGAAACAGTTGAAACTTAAGACATTGTCAATAGAGGTGACAGCAGGGTGTCATCTATTGGGCATTAGCATGTCGAGCACTAGTACCACCACCTTACGGTGTCCAACACTGGGCCGTATGCGTTATTTACCCAGCAAAGCGTCAATAGCAGCGAGACAGCAAACCGCGGCAACCACCACCGGTCCTACCTTCCCCATGGCTGCTCAACCAATTACAATTATGGCTTATTACAGCAATACCACTGTTTTATGACTATTAGACGATAATTCATAAATTGCCCTACCGATAACTCATAATAGGCTACTTTAATATCGAGTCAAATTAGCTAAACTGCGATTGCACTAAAATGGCATCACTGGAAATGCGTAATACCTTCACTTCACATCAATATCACATATGTAGCTACCAGATGTCAGGAATTTTAGCCGTTTGTCAGGATTGCGGCCGGAATACGAAAATGTCAGGAATTTTAGTGAATTTACGGGCGTTTCTCAGAGATGACCTTCGGTGCCTGACTTCGGTGCCAATTTTTTTTTTTAACTTATTTGATATGCGACTTTATTTCCTAAAAATCTAGTCATAATATAAAAAAATATTGGTAGTGGAGGCCTCCATTAGAACCTTATAGTTTTTAAGATATTTGAGATTTAAAAATCACCGAAATCATGTGCAGGCACTGAAATCAATTGGCGTCACCGAATTCAATAATGCATGCACAAAAATCTTATTTCAATTTTATATCTCAATCATATTACATTTTAATCATATTTTTCATTCTTATTTGATTATAAGCGATGTAACAAGGCTCATGATCTCGAAAGCTTACATAAATTTAATAGATATAGACCCAAGATTTTAAAATATCCTAATTACGGCTTGTAAAACAACATCTCTAGAAGATATCCCACACTATTTGACTGTCCTCATATAATAGGGTGATGAGCGATGTATGGTCCTGGAATGAGTTTCAGACTTGTCGACCACAAATTCGCACATTAGTGCCATAAAGGAGAAGATGTTTGTTTCACACAATCCGACCGCACACGCATCAAAAAGAAACTTATGATACCTACACCCGATAAACAAGAAACTTTTGAGTGGTGTTCAATGCTCAAAAAATATTTAATGCACTTATAAAGCAATGTGATGCAATACGGAAAAAAAGTATTTGTGAATAACAGTTTTAAAGCGTGAACTCCATCAATTTAAAACTATTTGAAGTGGTCCACTAATGCTTGAAGATCTAATTACCTGTTAATTATTTGAGGGTGCTGGGGATTTCCAGCACCCTCAAACACTTGAGCTAATTTGTAACTCCTATATTTAGACATAAAGACATAAGACATTGAGGATTGTTAAAACATTTGCTATGTTCAATTTGTGTTTATGGCTATCCTTTAGAAATATCGATCAGCAAGGTACGCTCAGTGCCTTTGAAGCGATCTCGACATTAGAAGGCCACTTTATTTTTAATCCCTTGTTCTGAACATCCTGTCCCTTGGGTGCACCATGCATAGTACTTACATACACAAGTTATTGTAATAAAAGAAGTGGGATCTAATTAACTTCATTCATTTAAGATGGCTGACACGTAAGGTATCGAGGTGTAGGGCCTCAGGTGATACAGAGGACAATTAACATAATTTACTTCATTGGTTTGAAGAGAATATCAAGACAGAGAAAGAAACATTGGGTCTACAAGTTTAAATACACGTCTGGTTTAAAAAACTACTCATAGTAAACTAGTGAGTTTTTGTACCAATGTATTATGAGTTAATTTCCTTACAAACATAATTTTACGTTTATACAACGTATCTTGCACTTTTTAGGTGTGATAAATTAGTACAACAAACTAGTTTACAAAGCAGGATTTGAATTCAGTGATCACTTTTTTGATATCGGTGGTCAAAAAATCCACCAAATCCAAGGAAATCAACACCAGCGATGTCAATATTGTGATACAGAGGAGATGTAATAATGATGGATTAACGCACTTTCGAGGATTTCTTAATCACTTGCATAACGATAAATGCACTAAAACTTTCGCAGTAAATTGCACCACCGATCTCAAGAAAACATAGAACAAACCCACCGAAAGACGGTGAAACCTTTAAAAAATTACTTTATTATACTGTGACTGTACCTCTACTCTATTCAACGGTTAAGACGAAACGGGAGCTGAGCTAAAAGTCAATTTTGAGATTTCAAGCTGAATATACCCGTCGCTCTGACGGGGCGTGAGAGACTGTATTTGTGTGTGTAATGCACGCACACAGATGCGTACGCTTGCACCCGCGCGCGCCTCATTGCCGACAATTTAGACCAGCGGTGGAACAAAAATGGGTTTTGATAACATTAAAGTTTTTTCTTTTTTGATATGTTATTGCATGCATGTTAAATAACATTTATGTAAAATATTAGAAAATTATAGGTGGAGCGTTCGGCCATATTTAAATATTTCAATTTTGCTAAATAACTATGTAAATATAAAATTAAAGTTACAAAAAACTGTAACATGTTCAATAACACTTTAATTTATTCACAATATTAGGTTTTTAGAAATCTGGAACAGCTGCTTTCTGGTGAACGTAAAAACACGAATTACTTTGTCAATAAAGAATTAAAGTAGCTGATATTGTAAAATTACAATATTATCTATCAACTTAGTATACTTGTAAAAAATTAGAAATGTAGACAATGTGCTTGTCTAGATATTGATTTCTGGTTAAGCAGTATAGCCAATATTGAATTAAAGTTTGTAGAGTTAATATTACACGGTCATAATAAAGATCTTAGTTCCCACACAAAATATTAGAAATATAAAACCACGGCGACACTAAATACTGATACGTAAGTATACATTCCGCGCTTTTAATGAGTTACATTTCAAACGCGCGGCGTTTTCGCGCGCCGCGCTGTGCGCCGTGGCAGGAGGCAGCGATCGACGGTGGCGGGCTAGCGATTAGCGCGGTGCCCGTAAAAAATACGCAAAACGTTTATAAAATTATTATCAATGGTAAATAGTTATATTGTTAATAGTAGGTACACTAATGGAAACTTACCTACACTTATTTATTTCTATATGTACTAGGGATTGCCCGCGGTTTGGTTTACGTAGAATTCGTTATCGTGTTAAGTATAGAAATAATAGATACATTTGAAAATTATTTTAGGTGCATTGTCATACAGATAACCACCCTTGTTAAAGTATTACTCAAATTCAATAGACAGGTGTCATTTCAATATAATTTTGCGTAATTTGGCGCTTTTAGGTTATAAATGACCAGCGACATATATTTTTTGTTTAAGAGCGATATCCGATATATATATCTCCGATAATATTTACCTTATCATTTAAATCAATTTCAAACTAACGTTATTCAATATTTATCATTTTAAAGTCAATTTTACCAACCAACTGAGCTTTACGAGTATACCTATGTCCGTTGAAACGTCCCTTGAAACCTTCACTACGCTCGAGGTTCAACTTTACGAACCACTCGCTACGCTTGTGGTTCAATTTTAGAATGTTTCGCTTGTTTGGGTATCAATATTAGCATGATTAATCAACAATTTTTCCCCTTGTAAAACAAATAAATAAGGTAGGTGAGGTGCAGGCATATGAGGCCCGGCGGGTAACAAGGCCCAGCATTCAAAAATAGCAGTTGCTCCCTATTATTCTGAATTTGTACTTGTTGCTAAGAAGATCCACTGTCAGTGCAGGTAAAAAGGTCCAGTCCCGGGCCTTATTGAACGTATGAGATGAAATAATAGATTAAAATATTTTTAGATAATTTTGAATATTTTTAATCTCTCATTAATAAGGCCGATTTGAAGAAACTTCTATGAAATTATGACTTATAAATAACACCTTCACTGCGTGGGCTGTCCAAATCGCTGCAGACTTTTCTTGGTCTAACTCTAATAATGTTTCACTTGCTTTATTGACCTAAAGACGTTTTAAAGAATCAAAAAGTCTAATAACATTTAGACACTTATACTTTTTAAAGGCAGTAACTACTTACTTATATAGGTAACTTTTTTTATTAATACATAGGTAGTTATTTACGATAGAAGTGCGAAAAATTGAAATTTTGCAACGAATGACGAATTTTAAAACACGGCCAAAGGGAGTGATTTAATGTGCTTATTATAGCACCGGTGTCGTAATGTAGCACCAGGGCCCTATTTCACCAACGTGACATTGTTGCTGACGTCACAGGCATCCATGGGCTACGGTTATAGCTTACCATCGGACGGGCCTTATTCCTGTTTGTCACTATCATTGTATTATTTAAAAAAAACTTTATTATATCGGCAAAAAACAGGTATCTTTCTTGTGATGTTTATGATGATAATGATGACAATTGACACAAGATTTCAAAGAACTTTCGGTAATTCATGACAGTAAATGAGTTCTGTGTCGGAATTTCGTGGCAACTGTCGTATTTCTTGTGACAATTGTCCAAGTCCCAGCCCCCCCCCTTTGCTACAGTCCAACCCGAAAGGCACCTTAGCTCGGCGCTTACGTCATCATTACCGGCGCCCTAATACTAATGAAATTAAAATGAAATGAAAAATATTTATTTCGAGCAACTATGGACTCATACAGATTTGTTAGTAGACTTACGTTCCTAATGTTAGTACCTAATTAACTATTACAATATATATACACTGCTGGAAACATGCATTTCGCAGCAGTGTCTCATATACGGGCAGTCAAGTCTGTCCGCTATCACACACAGGATAGGGTTGGGGCTGGCCCGCACCCGGCGCACCAGGGATGTGCATCGTGCAAACTAATGCGGTGCTACGCGACGTAAGCGCCGACCGCCATATTCAACGTGGTTTGTCACATAGTACCCTGTTAAGGTATGATTCCAGGGATAAAAAAATATGTTACAACGTTATCCAGCGTATAATGGAATTCATAAAAGTTTTTCTTTATAATTACTACAAGTAAATTTGTTCATATTTGCATATTATTAAAAAGGTAAATGAAAAGTAATTGAGTAATTTAATTACTAATTAATGTAATCACAATTGCAAATTACACAGAAAAATTAATTACATGTAATTAAATTTTATGTAATTAAATTACAAACACATTAATTACATGTAATTAAATTACACGAGTAATTAATTACATGTAATTAAATTACACGAGTAATTAATTACATGTAATTAAATTACACGAGTAATTAATTACATGTAATTAAATTTCACGAGTAATTAATTACATGTAATTAAATTACACGAGTAATTAATTACGCCCAACACTGGTTGGTGGCAAACAACCACACCGCTCGTCTGATGGTAAGCGGTTACCGTAGCCTATAAAGGCCTGTGACGTCAGTAACAGTGATGTCGACAAATGTCGCACCTGTCACGTTGGTGAAATAGGGCCCAGATGTACAGTAAAAATCATGTTAAAAGATAATACTAACTGTTACGAATAAATATTTATACTGTAAAAAATTATCCCACCAAAAACATTTTCATGTAAAATGTTGCTAAGACGAAACCATAAGCCTAAGACTCGCACTGTTAAAAAGTTATCAGATCTCTTGTCGAGCCAAGCTTCAAACTCTACAAGCCCCTTCACTAACTCTACACCTTAGTCAAAATATGTGGCTTGGCTGTTTTGCTACCGCCACATGGGCATAAGGTGAAAAACTTATTATAATCATTATTTTTAGGGTTCCGTACCTCAAAAGGAATAAAACTGAACCCTTATAGGATCACTCGTGTGTCTGGCTGTCCGTCTATCACAGCCTATTTGCTCCGAAACTACTGGACTAATAAGTTGAAACTTGTCTATAACCCAAAGACATACATGTAAAGTAAATATGTAATATAAATTTAAATAAAGGGGTCACTTTTGAGATGAATGATAAATAGAAGAAAAAAAACTATATCTTTGTTATATATCAAATGAAGGGGCTCATTTTAGAATTAGAATCTCAAATATATTTTTTTCATAATTTTAAAATAAATAGTTTAGAAGTTATTTAAGAAAACAGGCAAAAAATTAACATTACCCTTATCTCCGAAACTACTGGGTCTTTTTATTATGAAAAAAATACACATATTAGCTCTTTACCTATAGATGACAGGAAAACCTATTAGAAATGTGGAGCTAAGCGTGAGCAGGCCTATGGAACTCTCTGCGCGAGCTCGGATTAATACCTACGAATCTGCTCCCGTTCACGGTAGAAAAGCAAGCCAGTTGGTTGCCACACGCGCTCACGTACGCATGTCACCGCGCGCCGCACTGTCAATTTTTACGATAGTTACACGGACGGCGGGATTCGGGAAATGAATTAGAGATGCACTAGATAAGAAATAGTAAAGATATGTGACGTTCCACGGCAAAAGGTACCATTGCCCCGACTGAATATTGGAGTGGCGATAATAATAAGCGTAAGCGCCAGCCGCCATAAGGTACCTTTTGCCGTGGAACGTCACATATCTTTACTATTTCATATCTAGTGAAGTCTAACGGCGCGATATCTTAAAGTTCGAATCGCGCGGGTAGTAGGTACCTACTTACTATTGAATTTCTTTAATTAAACATGTAATGTTTAATATGTGTGACAAATGTATAGATTTAGATATCTATCTATTTGAAATAGGTAGTAAATTTTTAATTTATTTCGGTAAATGTTTATTTTAACGACAGTAAGTTTACACCGGAAAGTGCCTACTCATTTTTGCTCTGGTTAACTTATAATTAATTACCTTTATTCATGGGGTTTCTATTATTTTTCTTTACTATGTAACATTAATCTCTATCTGGTTTTAAATTACACGAAGTTTTAAAACTAATTCTTGCTGGGATTATTGCGCGGTTTATACAACGGCGTAAACACTGCGGTTACTGCAGGGACATATGACCTTTTAAAATGACTATTTCGCAAACACTAAAGCATAATCGGAATATTAGGTATAATTTAAGATTTAGCTTTCCTTTTATTTCACTCCTCTGTTTAAGTGGGTATTTATTTATCATTTCTAAGCGTCAGCAACCCTAGCGTTGTGCCGGTGCGCGCGGTGCGGGGAGCGGCGCGTTGAAGGTCACTCCATTGTATTTTTGTGTAGGTATCAAAACGGTAGGTACTTGCGTTTTGTTTGAGAGATAAGTATCTGTTCGTAAGAACTATTGTATAATCTGTGGCGTGAGTCGGACTTAAGTACTTAGTTTTTGATCCGATCCCTACGGGTTTTTAAAAGACATTTTACTCACTTTTCACTAAAAAAACATATTGTTAAAAATTGTGTAATGTACGGAACCCTTGGAACGCAAGTCCGACTTGCACTTGGGCGGTTTTTTTATTATACATACAATAGTTCTTGTCGAAACGAAACGGCCGTGCTACATACTTTGACTAAGGTGTAGAGCTAGTGAAGTTAGGGCTTGTAGAGTTAGAAGCTTGGCAAGAGATCTGATAACTTTTTGACAGTGCGAGCCTTATGGTTTCGTCTGGGCAACATTTTACATCAAAATGTTTTTGGTGGGATTTCACTTCTTTTTGTAAGTTGCTTATGACAATCTTCCATCCCCTAATTTAAAGGGTTGGGGGTGATTTACTATTAAAAATCCTGAAATAAGTATCTGGGGGCATCTGTTACACAATGTACTTCTTACTGATTCCCCATATAAACCCTTCACCCCGTAAGGGTAAACTTTGGGGTTGAAATCTGCCTTCAGCCCGTAAGGGTAAACATTGAGGTTGAAATCTATTCTATATCCTTCCCCATAACAATACCTATCTACATACCAAATTTCAACTAAATCGGTTCAGCGATTATTGATTCCCCATACAAGATTAAACCCCCTCATCATCCCCTTGGGGATTAAAAAATTCAAGTTTTTGAATTTATTTGTTGTTTGTGTACTAAAACTATCTTACATATCAAATTTCAGCTTCTTAGAGGACTTCAGGAAGTACCCTAAAGGTATTGATAATCATCAAGTGAGTGAGTCAGTGACGAAATCGAAGTTTTTAGATATGAATAAAATCTAAAGTATAAGAGCTATGCAATTGATATGCTTAATAAGTCCGAGAACTTTGTTTATCTAGTATAATCCAACCCCAAGTTATGAGGGTTCCAAAAAACGACGAAGCGCTTCGAGAAAAGGTAGATAGTGCCCTTGCGCTTTGCTCGTCTTGGCGGGGGCACTGCCGTGCCCCCAGATGTTAAAACATAATAATAATAAAGCTTTATGTTTAGTGACTTTAGTTACCTACTATTTTCGCGTAAACTAGACAATTTTTATATCTTTAGTTAATAAGGCCCAAAAGAATTATTTTTAACTTATTATAAATATCCTCTTGTTGTGAAGTACCAAATATTGTTATTTGTATATGTATAACTCTTAAGTTAAAAACAATAAAATCTGTTATTGTCTACTGTCAAAATTATAATTTTTTGCGGGATTAAGTAATACCCTGCTAGTGTTCAATAAGGCCCACAATAGGACTTTTATAAAAGGTATATTTTCCAAGAGTATCGTAATATTTTTATAACTATTTTGGTATAATGAAGAAACTTCAATAAATAAGATACCTATTTGAGTGAGTTTTTCATACTTAATATCCTGTTTATTAAAAAAAAAAAACATTTTAATTTAAGGTGGGCCGTATATAGGCATATACGGCCGACACGGAATATACAATAAGGTGAGGTCACTTACCTTATTGTATATTCAATATGTATACGTGTAATATTGAGCAGTTGGTTTATAATATACATAATTATGATATTGACGTTGAATAGGACAGGACATGACAATAGGAACCAGAAATAGGTATAGTCGGTCAAACCAATTTGTCAGTAAATAAAAACAAAAAACTATATTCATCCTTTTCTTTTGGGTGCTAGTACTAGTGTAAGTCAAAGATAGTATGATGATTCTCTCTATGTTTGAAATGAGACAGTCCTTTGACAAACTATGGTAAAAAATAGTTGTGAATATCATGTACATTTTTATTACAATTTCGAAATTCAAATGTTCTTCCTAATCAACTCGGCCACTAAACTAACTGATAACTTGGTATCCGATCCGCTAACTCGGCGAATGAATCGCCAATCCGCCAACTCTCCGAGCCGAGTCAACGCTATCACACTGCTACTAAGGCCATTCAAAAATAAACCTTAATTCGAGAGCCCGAAGGTTCTTATATGACAAACAATACATTATGACTTAAAACTTTATGGGAAACAAAGGGACCCCTTTAATTTCACGTAATGTCCGCATCTAATTTATATATGTCCACAGTAAACAAACAAATGAATGATAAGAAAAGACAGACAGTGCTGTGAGCGGCAGGTAGGGCGAGGCGAGGGGCGAGGTATAGGTAGGCTATGATAGGGTCTCGGGCGCCGCGCCGGCGACACTGACGGACCAGCGCGGCGTATGTATGAATTTCGCGCCTTTTTAAATATATTTTACTATTACAATGCAGCTACACACCGAAATTTCTTATTTTCCATAATATGGCTGCGTATATTATTTTATAGTAATAGACTTATTTTTACAGACTCTAATTCAATATTAGATATTATAGGACAAAAAACGCATATTAATTCTAAAGCATATATCTTATTCTTCTAAATTTTTAGCTTGCCTATTAACTTAAGAATTTATATATGTTGTTGTGGATTTATTAAACTTTAATTCAATATCGACAAAATAATAAGCTAATTTGTAGTTTGACTAAGAAGCACGTTAAAAAAATTTCTAATAATTTTACATTATAAAGCGTCATACATATTATAAACGATGGAACTTAAACATTGCACTTTAATTCAATATTAAAAAATCATTACTAAAAATATATAAATACCTAATTTATATCTAACGCTCGTTCTAACTTTTCGTCATATTTTACAAATATGCTTAAAAATATGTCCCATGTCAGATAAGTATCACTTTTTCATCTTTAGAATTATCAAAACTTTTAGTGCAAAAATCCGGTCCCACTATTGGTCTAATTTGCAATGTTATTTTTCGTGCGTTACTGCCACGAGGCGTTCACTTATTACTTACTGTGTTGCGATTGAATTTTTTGACCCGGCTTACGTTTACGGAACTCGATAATCTTTCTACTACTGTGACTTGGCTTTGTTTACTTGACTTTGCTGATCAGCTTATTGTTTTGGACTCCGTGAGTTGTGGTTACCTATTGGACCGCATGCAATTCATCTACCTTTATTCAAGTAATTAAGCGTAATTAGCCGAAACCTTTATAAGAGTGTAATTCATAAGAAGTACATAAGATATAATTTATGTACTGGTTTGCTGTTAGCTTTTAATTGTATCACTTTACATATATGTTACTCAAATAACTAACACGGTTACACTGTTGTAAGAACATTATTTTTCAGGTAGGCCTTATTATACCTACTATAGGCCTTATTACCTCCTAGTACCTTAGTAGTAGTAGTACTACTACGGAAATTGATTCAAAGACTCAAGACTGACTTAAGTGGCAGTAGGGTGTAGGGTTTTTTCTAGGCTTAATGAGTTCGCTGAAGCTTATTTTTTATACTTAGCGCACAGAACCACTAGTTTAACAGTATCAGCTCTAACCACATGTCACCATTTTGTCCTTTACGTAACAAACTCAGGGGCCCAGAATATCCGATGTACCTATCAAATCAAGGTTCTGTACCAAATAAGGCCCGGTTATTATAGTTCGTTATTTTTTAGCATTAGAAAGAAGGTAAACAATCATGACGTGTCTTTTTATTAATAATTATTGAAAAACGCTTTCAAAAATTAGTTTATATTACTTATGAAAGCAAAAGAATATAAAAAAGTATATGATTAATACATACATACATACATACATACAATCACGCCTATTTCCCGGAGGGGTAGGCAGAGACCACGGATTTCCACTTGCTACGATCCTGACATACCACTTTCGCTTCCTTCACATTCATAACATTCCTCATACACGCTCGCCGGTTTAGGGTGCTCTTGCTCATTAATATGATTAATATGATTTATAATTCTAACATATTTGCTATGACTTATTTTTCAATGGTAATTTTTAATAAGACATGTCAAAATCTGTTACCTTAATGCAAAAAAACGAACTTTAAGCGTGCTAACTTTCAAAATTTCATTTTTTATAAGATAGTATAAGTAGATGGGCAAAAATTTTGCGTCCATGTCCACCAGTGAGTAAGTGATTGAGATACCTAAACATTTAACTTTATAATGTAAAATGATATAATTTACTAACCTACTCGTTTAATTTCAGGTAGGTTGAATAAGGAACCAAGTAACCATGGGGAGGAGCAGTATTTACTAACATTTTCTTTTTGGGTCTTCAGAGTGTATCGTTTCCTTTTTTTTGCACATATTACACTTAAATATATATTCTCTGTGTAAACCCTTACGTCTTTCAATGACAAAGGCAAGATCAGCAAATGTACAATTTGTATGATCGTGCCTGATATTTGAGATCACAGAAAATAAATATTTTAAATCCACTATTCTGCGACCTTCTAAAATTTTGTTTTATCATGATTCATGATCAAAAAGCTCGGATTCACTAGTCATATCAAACGTCGATTATGCAGTTGATGATGAGCTTGCATTTTCTACCATTGGTGCTACAAATGCATCAACCGGTGGCGATAAACTTTGCCCTCTTGTAAAACAAATTACTATTGTGATTGTGTCCAGCAAAAGGCCAAAATTCGGTTTACTTTCCTGTTTAAAATATTACTAATTTATTCATATTTCAGATTAGGTACATAGGTAACTGTCTGAATGTTACAATGCCAGCTGGCAAATTCTATCACATTTGTTTGTTTGGTAGTCATGGTAACATTCACTTACATTGATATCCTTATTAAGATCTGTATCTTATTATCCAGACCTTAAAATATTGCCACCGTTGCCCTTTGAAAAAAATACTGTTTAAATAATTGGCTACTCAAACAATGCTTCTATAGTATAAATAATGACTACACAAAAGTGGGTAGTATTGTATATAATGCACGAAATAAGGCCCGATTCTTAAGCGGGTTTAAATTTTGAGGCCATGTCCGCTAATACTATAGACAAAATATCAAGTTTAATAAACACAAAAAAAAACATTGATGGGCCTTATTTTATAATTTAGGCCTTACTTTGTAATTTAAAATAGAGTTAGGCCAAGAAAAATCTATAGCGATTTTGATAGAACACGCAGTGCAAGTATTATTTCAAACGTCGCTTCTATGAAATTATGACATATAAATAACACTTGCACTGCGTGTGCTATCAAAATTGCTGTAGACTCTTCTTGGTCTGACTCTAAAATATTCTTTATTACACCACAAACATAAAAACAAATTTAAAAAAAAACCGGCGAAGTGCAAGTCGGACTCGCACACGAAGGGTTCCGTACCATTATTTATAAAAACGGTCACCCATCCAAGTACTGACCCCGCCCGACGTTGCTTAACCTCGGTCAAAAATCACGTTTGTTGTATGGGAGGCCCCACTAAAATTTTTATTTTATCCTGTTTTTAGTATTTGTTGTTATAGCGGCAACAGAAATAAATCATCTGTGAAAATTTCAACTGTCTAGCTATCACGGTTCGTGAGATACAGCCTGGTGACAGACGGACGGACGGACAGCGGAATCTTAGTAATAGGGTCCCGTGTTTTACCCTTTGGGTACGGAACCCTAAAACCGATTTACAATGTAGATAAAGGTAGCAACAGGCGATCTTATCGCTGTTAGTTCTTATTCTTCGTTTGTTTAGCATTAGAGTGAAGGTGACGTGTCTTTTTTAAGCATGCAATCGTATAATTATTTAGCTTTTTTTTTAATAGTTATGTACTTAGTGGTTAATATTAGTATTTACTATTATTTTTTTTCAATAATGCTTAAAAACGAAGTATAGACATGACAACCAAATATTAACGCCATTGTAGGGCAGGATATACAGAACATGAATCATTAGTACTGTCACGCTCCGTGATTGTTGAGCCATTTAGGGTTCTAGCTAAATTGGACATTCCATAGAGCACGAGTAAGTATGGAACAACCAATTCAGCTAGGACCCTAAATTGCTCGACAATTACGAAGCGTGCCTGTAGGTACCTAAAAATTTTGTTAACCCATTTTAACCATGCAATAAAATATTTTTGATTTTGATTTCTAATTTGAAATATTAGAATCAAAAAGTTCATAATAGATTGTATATCATAACTACAAAAATGTGTTCCCTACTCTCAACCCAAAACCCCTTGTATCTTAGGATCTAGATATTTTCACACAAGACGGTTTATCGATAACTTCTTACATCACTAGATTATCGACATTAAATGTCGACTATTGCCCATCACTTTTCTGGCTGTGTACGTATTTAGAAACTTGACTCCGCCCCTAAAATTAGTGCGATAGGGACAACTGCAGCTGAGGCGAAAAATCCTGCGTAAAAATGTCAAAAATCGAGGTTTCGTAGTCCTCTTTTTCCTCCCCCAAAACTTAACCAATCGTAACCAAGTTTGGAAATCTAAATGATTATGAAATTATCTGTGTCGGACCGTTTTGCTTTTTTGGCTAATTGATATCAGTTTTGAATACCACGCCTCTCATTGCGGCATAGTCTATTAGGCCATTTTGGCCGTTTTTGAAGGGCTCTAGCGCCTTAAAAAACAAAAATATCAAAAAAAGCAAAACGGTCCGACACAGATATTGACAATATTAATCTGTGTTGAAAAAATCATTGCTCTAGCTTCAAAAACCACGGAGGAAAACGAGGACTACGTTTGTATGGAGGAATGACCACTCCTGTTGGCTCTTAAGGCACAACTAAAGCATACTATGTTTGAGACACTGAGTTCCTGGTTTACAACTTTGAAGGAGTACCGACATGTTTTGCAAATTACACCGAAATCAGGCACTAGCCCGGGACACATCGTAAATTTGGTTTTATTCAATGAGTTGAGCAAACACATTATTGTGATATAAAGAATATGATAAGTTAACTAATACCTTATGCGTGAATACCCATAAACACTCCGATCTAATTAAGCTAGTTACTAATTTCGTTTAGTAGTACCACTGTATATATATTGTATGTAAATAAATGATTTATTAGTGCCCCATCTTGAGTAATATTTTTTTGTTTCATAAAATCTGGGTGCGGGACACTCCCACCGAACTTCATTTTTGGCATTTGATTTTTTTTTTCTTGTATTATATAAATAATAAATAAATAATTTGATACTGTCCTAGACAGAATATAGGCTGAAGATCATGCCTAAATTAATTCCGATTTATTGAACAGTAAATTCAATCATTTATTGCCCCGGACACGTAAAAATGGCCCTCCTGAGAAATGCCCTTACAGAATTTTCTATTATGTAACAGAAGGTACATTCAAATTTCCTTACATAACATTATCAAACTGCACAACTGGACTTATTTAACCGCCTATTTAAGTTTTAAGATTTACCTCCGACGTTTCGAGGACGGCGTGGTCTTCTCCGAGACCACGGGGACAACGCCGTCCTCGAAACGTCGGAGGTAAATTTTAAAACTTAAATAGGCGGTTAAATCCCGTTGTGCAGTTTGATAATGTTTAATAATCGTGAAAGTTTAATTCAGTGTTTTCCTTACATAAATCTAAAACAAACCAAACTTAAACAATGTATCGAGCATACATAGATATATATCACTTAATGCTATGCTTAACGAGTTTTTAGCAGATTTAAAATCTGTGAGTGTAAAAAAACTTGAACTCGTTTTTCCCGTATAATCTTCGGTATGTCCCGTATACTCGATAATTTCTCCTCTTATCAGAATAACGTACGTTCTGGGAAGATGCTGGTCATCACCAGTCGCGTGATTTCGTGGCCAAGCCGTATGGCTGCTGGTCGACGCCACGTAACCAGCGCTGCGACGCCAGTTTCCATAGCGCTGACTAGACATACGCATATGTGACGTTCCACGGGAAAAGGTACCTTATGAGGGTTTCTAGTTTCGGAGATATGAAATGTTTTGTAAAGAGGTGAAAAAATGCTCAATTTTTTTTTATTGTGTGATCTGAAACCTTAATGCGTAACGTTTGTTTACCTGTTTTTATTTTTGTTATAAGTTAGTTATAAGCCTAGTAATGTCGTCTCAGAGTTTAGTAGAAAAGGTACCTTATGGAAAAAAGATTGAAAATTTCCAAAAAAACTAGTCAATACGGGAAAAGAAGTTTGGTAGTTCTCTACCAATTTCCTGTATTAGCATTCTGCAAAACTAATTTGATAATTTCAGTTCTGGTTGGGGCGCCTCGCAAATATTATGACCGTACATAGACCGACATCACAAATCCAAGTAGTCTGCTATTATACCAAAGTTACTCTCGTCAAGTCTTTCTTAACTAGAATAATCTTCATTTGGTTTGGTCGCATGCAGTAAATCAGCCATTGGTTTGCTGAAAAATGCCAATATCCTTATGGAATATCTGAGGTCATTGAACCTCAATGCCGCTTATCTTCAATAGAAACCGAAATATATTATTGATAAGAAATAGACGATTTATACCATTACCAAAATATTATTAGTTTATCCTAACTGTTCCATCATCATCATGCCTCATCATGTAACTTAATCACAAGGTACCCTTTTCATTACATACAAATTATTGGTCTTTTTTAAGATTATTATGACGAAGAACTAATTAAATTTGGGGCAGTTTAATGTAAATTAATATTTTCTATTCATAAAAGATAAACTGTAATATGATTGATATTTACTAGTGATGTATTATTAGATTTATTTCCATAAGGTACCTTTTCGTAAATGTATGGAGCAAATACTGTTATTGTTATGTAAGTTTAAAGTGGCATAAGGGGTTAAATATAGTATTTAGTTGGGGTTTTAGGATTTATTTCATTTGAATGACAGAATTTCTTTCATATGTGCTCAGAAAAATTGATTGTGTGTGACATTAAAAGTAAAAATATTCAATTTTGTGATTTTATATGAAAAAGTCAGAAAATACATTTTCACCTCTAAATCGGTATTGTTTGTTGCTTAAACTGTCTGTCAGTGTCGTTTTCTAATAGATAAAATTTAAATCTTGAGAGCTCATTGCAATCAATCGTGAAAATGAAATAAAACTTTATTTTCAAGAGATTGGTTAGTATACACATAAATCAGTCGATATCAAAAGTTTCTATTTGCATTACAGAACAAGTCGCAATATTTTTTTAATCTCAGATATATAAGGTATTATTATTTGTAGTCAACTATGTAACTTACTTCAGGAACATAGTTTTTTAGGCGGCTAAACTTAAAACTTCTCTATCGTAAAGTTGCTCATTTCACAACATTATTTTCAAAAAATCATATCTCTGTAACTACGCAACCTAGAAGGTTGATCTTTTGTGTTATCGATAGCTTATTTATTGTAGATTACTGGGGTATGCATAACTCCATACCCGCCATAAGGTACCTTTGACCGTGGGACGTCACATATAAACATTTAATTTAACACGTTCACTGCGGCTTGAGGCAAAACCGCCCCAAGCTCGACTACACGCTGGTGCGGGGCTAAAAGTTCGTGTTATCTCTCTCGTGCGGGAGCTGTCACCATTTACTTACAAGGCGTACGATAAAGACAAATATACATTTCTTTATGTTATTGAAACCCGGACTCGTTGGTACAAAAAAAATGTTTGAGGTCAAAATAAGCCCCAAACGCACTGGGTATATATTTTATCTACACAGTGCGGGTTGGGGTTTATTTACGCCTCAAGAAAGTGACCCCAAGGCCGCACTGAGCGGGACGTCTGGCGACGCGGGAGTCGTTCGCTTGACGTTAGTGCGGTCATAGTTGTCGATAACTCGATACCGAACCACGCGTGTTTCACGTAAATAATTGGTAAGTAGGTACCTAAATACGAAAGCGATCGTAACCGATAGATAGTGTTTGCTAATTAGTTTAAATAATTAATACAAATAAACGGTGGACGGTGGCCCGCGCGAAGTTTCTGAGGCGCAATATGGCCCTCATGTATAAAATTTTGGAGACCCCTGCATTAGATTGACTAAAAACGGCTTTTGAGATATTGTACCAAAGATGCTCGGTGAAATGATGATTTTTTCATCGATAATTTAGCGATAATTGCCATTCCCTTCACTAGTCTCAGATAAAATTCAGTGCGTTTTGGGGCCTAAAAGACCTCAAAAAATCTTTAGGTATTTTTTCTTTAACCAGAGGTCAGAACCAAGGGCGAAGCTAACTGTATATTAAACATTTACTGACAAATGGAGACAACGCAAAAGAAAACACCTAATCCTCGTCTAGGCAAAATTATGAAGGATGTAAGTAACTACTGAAATTTGAGGTCGATAAGGCCTCACCCGCACTGTAAAAGAGCTTAGATTTGGGCCGATTCGATCTCAACCGCACCAGTTTAAAGTTCACCAAGATTTGTCCCGCAGTGAACGTGTTAACATCACAAACAACACATTTGTACATTTGAACATAAAATCTTACTAAATCAAATTAAAATTATGTTGACATACAAACAAAACCGCGTGATGTTAAAAAGGGGCTCGACTCAGCATGATGTTGCAGTAAATTTATTGCAACGCTGGTTTTCAATTAATAAAGAACCTAAAGTAAAAGAGGAAAATAAAATACTAGACTAGACGCCGACGCTCAAAAGAAGCAATACTCTGTATCTTTAAGTATTTAAAAAATAAAAGTAAACTAATCATTTGTACATTTTCGGGTAGTTATAACATTTATTGGTTAACCAAACAAATACAAAACCGACTAGATCTGTCACTGAACGACCTGACTTTAACCTACATTATTTTATCGTGTAATGTTTTCATCTACCCTCAATTGGCTTAACGAGCCATTTGAGGGTGGATTTTGTTTACTTTTATTTAAATACCTAAGAAAGATACAGACTATTATAGTGTGGGGACTCTCAAAGAAACTTAATAGTAGACGTAATGCAAAACTAGTTATGCTCATTTATTAACAAAATCTTAATAATAAAATTAAGTTTTCTTCCCTGCCTTCCGCAATGTATAGTCCACCCAGGCCTTCCGTATCATGTGAGCACGGCTGGCTTGCGCTTTGCTGAGGCAACTCTTCATTGTGCATCGGAGACTGTGGGTTTCTGTGCACAAACACTTGTTGCAGGCTCGCCTGTAGGTAAATGACATTTACAGCGAAATATTTTGTACGTACTAAGGGGGTCGCCTCGTGAAAAAGTTTGAAAAACACTGCTCTAGAACATTCATTTGTACAATCGCCTGCGCTTGCGGTGTTCCACCATTAGGGCGATAAGTACTCGTTTGAACGCCTTGCAGGGAGCAGGTAGTAAAGGATTAAGGCAACTTTTTCTTAACTGGAACACCGCGAGCGCAGGCGATTGTACATATATATAATATCCCCGGGGTACATTAAGGAATGCACCCCGGGGATGAGTTCTCCTCGATCAGTTGGGTTTCATACGTCTTGGACGGCTCAGTTGGGTTTCACATTGCCATACGGCATACCTATGTACAATTGTACATTAGTGCGGTCGACGCATTGACAGAGCAAGCACATAATAATACATTAATACCAAAGTACACTCACTTGTATATCATCCCCAGCAGAGTAGGTACATTCTTTCCCTGAGTTCTCGATCGGTTCATACTTCTTGACCGGCACACAGTTGGGTTTCGCTTGGCATACATTAGTGCCGTCCACGCATTGACATAGCAAGCACATAATAAAAGCAGTAGGAAAGCGGACCCTGGCAAAGGCCGGGATAACGCTAGGTAGAAGAAGAATAATAATACCTAAGTGCCAAAGCACACTTACTTGTATATCATCCCCGGGGTGCATTCTTTCCCTGAGTTCTCCTCGATCGGTTCATGTTTCTTGGCCGGCTCACAGTTGGGTTTAGCGTGGCATACATTGGTGCCGCCTACGCATTGACATAGCACGCATTCCAGATTTTTATCTATAATGTCAAGGTCGTCGCATGGTTGGCCTGTAGAGATAGCATAGTTTTTACTCAATTATCATGTATCATGGACAGATTTTAGGGGGCAAAATGTTATGATATAAACTCAGTTATCGATGCATCGTCCAAGCTTTGTTAGAACATTCTGAAATAATTAACATGTACTTTAATATGAACATTCAAGTCACGTACTGTATCTACTGGTTTTTGGTGGTAGAAATTATAATACAAATAGGTAGGTAGTACCTACCTCCTACTAGTAGTAGTAACTACCTAGGTACCTCAGGTACCTAAATTTGCGATTATCATACCTTCAAAACGATTACCCGCTCCATTTTTCTTTGTAGTTATAACAATGTTTAGTTTAGTAGGTACCGAAAATGTAGCTAGGTATGTTGTACGTAGACGTTCATGCCAAGTTTCATGTAATTTGAGCATGTAGTTTTAAAAAGCAAACGTAACATCGATTGTATGAGAGCGGCTTTTTAGCAATGGGTTTGCGTGACTTAAACACATTCATTGCCACTAAGTGCTACGGGTTACGCTCGTAGCGCGTAGCCACGGTTTCGCCGTATGTAACGCGTAGTCGCTACGAACGGTGTACCCGACAGTCGGGTTCTTAGCCCTGAATGGGTTAAATTAATTTAGTTAACTATCTCATAACAAAAATACAGAATGCCCACCTGACAAAGCTTTCGCTTTAACTATGTGCAAATCATCATGACTAGGACAGAGCATCTGTCCACACTGCAGGTTCCCGTTGGCAAGACAGAGACAGGTGTTGCAGTCGAGTCGATAAGACGATCCGGGGGTACATTCGGAGGATCTATGCTTCAGAATAGGAAGCTCGTGTTGTTGTGAGGGGGAATATTTACTGTGAGAATGGATGGCCTCGTGCGTTGTTGGGACTGCAATAAAGTCAATAAAATATGTATGTAAAATTATTTGGAAATAGAGTCCCTCTAAGTTAAAAGGCCGTCAAAGTCAAGGCCGAGGATACCGATCATTCGTTTTCTATGACGGGTGATCAGTGACCACGTGATTCTTATAGAAAACTAAAGTGTGGATGACACACATAGATAGATACTCAATAAGTTGTTTGTCAAAAAAAATATTTAGCGTTGACGGTACTTTTTTTCAACAGGTAACTAATACTCATCGAAACAATTCTAACAAACCCAAACGCAAAAATTAGGTTTTGTTGTATCACAGAGTTCCTATGGCCAACTTCTGTGTCCATCATCAGAAGCTCGATGGTACCATCATAATTCATAATGCATTGTAGATACATTGCAAGTTAAATAAAAGCTTGTAAAATAACTTACGTTTACTAACTGTATTGCAGTCTATAGGACCACATAGCAGCCGCTTCTCCTCACTACAGAAGCATCTTTTACACCCATCCTTATAGAACTTCCCCGGGACGCAGACTTGTTCGTTACTGTTCCGTTGGTCCTCGTTGGATGTCCTTCCTTTGGCGTGTCTCAAACATCCCATTTTGGTACACACTAAATGCGAGCCGATGCAGTGGCAAGTATTACAGTCCTTCCTGTATAACTGTCCTTTGACGCATACTTCGCCATCATTGATTTCAGTTCTAATATACTTATTTTGAGCTGAAAGCAAGTTATTTTACTTAGTTTGGACGGTGAAACTTAGCGTTTCGTAAGTCTGTGGGTGAAACGGTGTGCAAGATTGTGTGATTGATTTTGTTGCGAGTTTTACCAAAAAAAACGTAATCGATGAGTTCCATAAAATTGCGCATTTTTAGGAGCAATTTTCATATTTTTAGCATTTGTGCATAAATTGTTACAAATATTTAAAGTGTATTTAAAAAAAAGTTGTAGTTAGCCAAAAAATCAGGATTCGAATCGATGAAGTTACTAGAGAAATCCTCAAGATTACTAATTAATTATTTGGCAATCATACCTACCTATTGTGATCTAAAAAAGCGGTAAGAATTTTCAAAAGCTCCGCTCTTTGAACCTGCGGCACCTTAATATAATTATGAATTATTTTTAACGAAATACACAAAAATAAAATCATTTCTTCGAATGTGATTTTCAAGTGAGCTTTTCTTACAATCCAAGGCTATCAAAGCATGGTCTTTCGACAACTAACGTTCCAATGTGGTAGAAATTCGTAGGTTCAAATCTTGTTCGAAGTGGTGCAATTGTATCTTATTTAATAAAAAATAGTTTATCTGAATTATCTGTTACATGATTATAATTACAAAGAATTATTTTATTTATGAATATACTTACAAAAAACTGCTTCTGTTGAAGAAATACAATACAAAGTTATAAGTATTAGAATACGTGGTTTCCTATCCATTGTTGTATATGTAATGCTAATTTTAACTCAAAACTATATATGTACTTACAAGTTTATATTCGTTCACGTTATTTAATTCTAAGTCATAAACTCTTAATTTAATCTAAGACAAATAAGTTAAATGGCTTTTATCGATTCTCTTTATCTTTAAAGTAGCACGGTCACATTTTTATCACCATCACCACCTCTCCCATGCCACCATGCCTCTGCCTGCGTGTCATGGTCGCTTGTCACCATGCCTGTCACACTCTAACAAGTATATATGTAAGTGCGAAAGTAACGGGCATAGTGACAGGCGATAAAAATGGAACCATGGATTCGAACCTGCGACCATTGTAACACCGGTCCAATCGCTTCTGCCAACTTACTTGCCGAACCTATACTCTGTATCTTTAGGTAACAAATAATTTGTACATTTTCGGGTAGTTATAACATTTATTAGTTAACCAACCAAATACAAAACCGCCTGGATCTGTCACTGCACGACCTGACTTTAACCTACATTATTTGATCGTGTAATGTTTTCATCTACCCTCAACTGGCTTAAGGAGCCATTTGAGGGTAGATTTTGTTTACTTTTTTTTTAATGCCTAAAGATACAGACTGTACGGTACCGTTACCGTGGGCATCGTGTTAGTATCGCTCGCAGACGTTTCTGCTTGATAAAAAAAATAACAAAACACAAATCCTATTTCTCTAGCTTAATTATCTTTATTCACATTGATTTGATGGTCGTCGCACGATCATCAATCTTTATTGGGACAAGTCATGGTCGTACATTGGAGATGTCCTTCTTGAGTGCAACTGCATTTATTGCATTCTTTCCTAAAAAAATAGCACTTTGTCAGCAACTCAGTATATAAATATGTCTGCAGTCTAGCCACGACTTCATGTAAAAAGTATAAGGGTTGTGATAATTAGATACCTGCCCTTTTAACACTCGAGTCAAATAAAGGATGACTCACGTTAGACCGGACCGGGCCGGAGCATCGTTTTCTGTGGATAGCATCACGTGATCACCTGTCATGTCATAGAAAAGTAAGGGCCGGAAGCTCCGCGGACACGGTCCGGTCTAACGTGAGTCATCCTTAAAACAGAAAATTTTCAGAATGTAATACTTACCTATACCTACGCCAATTACCCGCCATTCGGCAGGGTTTCAAAATTAAGTATCCAAATACACCTTACTCATTGAATAGAGAATCTTCGTCGATAAAAGGTACAAAATTATATTCGTATTCACTTACCGATATACTACATGAGGTTCACACTTTTTGCCATCTAGAAACGCTTTATCGAATTCTTTGACCTTTTTAGATAATCTTCGAGGCCTATTAGTTCCAGGTTGCTCCTCAGCACTTGAGTGCATTGGCGGATGAACCGTTTTTTCTTGAAGAGGTCGATGAGGCTTGCGAGGCCTACTCGTTCTAGGCTCATCCTCGGCACTTGAGTCCAAGAAATGTGCGTCCAAGAATGGTGTCCGTCCTTCAACTCGTTTTGGAGGACGAACCGTTTTTTCTTTGAGAAGCCGAGGATGGCGAACTTTTAGAGGCCTACTCGTTCCAGGTTGCTCCTTGGGACTTGAGCCCAAGAAAGTTACCTGTCAAAACACAGATTCAAAGTCACGATTTTTACACAATCGCGTATACCTACCTAATTGGGGCCCCGTAGATTCGGGTTCTTCTCTCAATCTCACTGCGTAAGCGTGCGCGAGATGGATGCGTGTGCTCGGGACCGCGGATATCATGTTATTGCATTTTAATTTGTTATAAGTTAAAAAAAAAATTCAATAAATTCCCTCAAAAATACAATACCGCATTTTTAAGCAATTCTCATACTTTTGGCTTTAAAAATAAATAAATAAAATAAAATAAAATAAAATGCATTTATTTCAGACAAACATGGTCCATATTTTGTTAGTACATCTTAACAATTTAAAAAACTTATAGCTAAGGTTAACTTAAAAATAAACTTAAATGACTATCTTAGGTACTAATGACAAATGCAGAGAGGACCAGTGCCTTATCAGGCCACTGTCCCATCTGTCAGCAACAACGGCCAGGAGACTGGTAATCCAGCGCAATACCGACCAATAGCCCTATTACCAACTTTTGCTAAAGTATAAGAAACCGCCATGTCAAATAGACTTTACTCATTCTGTGAGAAATTTAAAATTTTAAATGAAAACCAAAACGGATTCCGCAAGAACAGATCTACAACTTTAGCTCTATATAAATATATACAAGAAATCCTTAATATCATTGACAGTAAGAACTACGCAATCGGAGTCCTGTTAGACTTAAGTAAGGCATATGACAAAGTAAATTATAAGATTTTACTAAACAAACTCTACAATATAGGAGTGAGGGGCATTGCGCATTCATGGTTCCAATCATATTTGACAAAACGTGAACAATATGTGCAAATAGAATACCACAATCATAAAACAAAGTTAATAGAGCAAGTAAAATCCAAAACCGTAATTATGTCAGGATCTATCCCACAAGGCAGTGTACTCGGGTGCCTCCTATTCCTAATATATATCAACGACCTCCCTAAAATACTTGACCAAACTAGCATCCTATTTGCAGACGATATCTCCATAGTTTTTCCATACTCTACACATGAAAATAACCTAAATTCTCTTTTAAACGCCACCCTCACTAAAGTAGTTGATTGGTTAAATCTCCATAACCTTGAATTAAACGTAGAAAAAACAAAGATCATGCAGTTTAAACCACATCAGAAAAGTAGCTTATCCATCAATTATAAATACAATAATCAAACCATAGATTGCGTAAATTCCTCCAATTTACTAGGCATCGAAATAGATACAAACGTAAACTGGAAACTCCATATCCAAAAAATCATATCAAAACTATCTTCATTTATATACGCTCTAAGAGAAGTAAAGAAACATACAGATGTAAAAACCGCCTTATGTACCTACTATGCTTTTGCTCACTCCTGGCTCCGATACGGTATAGTTATGTGGGGCAATAGCACCAACATACACGACCTGTTTATCTTACAAAAGAAATGCATAAGAATCCTAAGCAACATAAACCTAACAGATAGTTGTCGACCTCATTTCCGTAAACTCAACATATTAACATTAACATCTTTATACATACTCGAGATAACTAAATTCAAAAGAAAATATAACGACTTCTTTCCAGTACCAAAAGATCCGACTACCTCAAATTTACGCCCTAGAAATACAATTCCAGTTCCATTTTCAAATTTAAGTATCCATAGCTCTAGTCCATATATAATGTGCATAAAGATTTACAACAAGCTTCCAATAGATATTAAAAACGAAAATGTTGACAATATATTTAACAAAAAACTTGCAAAATATCTACTAGACAACTGTTTTTATAATATGCAAGAGTTTTTTGAAAGTTAAATTTATGTTAGGTATATGATAGAAATATAAAGATCTCATGAATGTAATATTTCCACAATTATTTATATTGCGATTAAGTTTATGTTTCGTAATATTATTGTTAGATTGTAAGTTACATAGTTAAATTGCAGTGCCCTTTCAGGGTTCATAGCTTGTTCACCATTCTAATGTAAGACCTAATTGTACCTATGAAAGCAATAAATTACTGATTACTGATTACTGATTACTGACTGTGGCGGCTGTCGCGCACCCTGCGGAGCGTCGCGGCGCAGCGCTTGCGCAGTGTCGCGTGGAATCCGTCCACATGAGCATCAGCGAACATGCCGGACGCACTGCAGTACCGAGGCAGCCGCAACAGTACCCTGAACGCGTCATTATATTGTACGCGCATGGCGTTAAAAGCCCTTTGCGTATATCGAGTCCACAGGCTGCAGGTGTACAGCGATGTACAGAACGCTCGAAATAATGTTATTTTTACTTGCGCTGTACACCGGCTGAACCTGCGAGCTATCATATCATCATAAGGCATAAATTTTTACAAATTTGTAAAGTGAGTTTTAGAGTTAGACCAAGAAAAATCTGCATCGATTTCGATAGCCCACGCAGTGCAAGTGTTATTTATACGTCATAATACTCATAGTTTCATAGAAGTTTGACGTTTAAAATAACACTTGCACTACGTGGGCTATCAAAATCTCTGCAGACTTTTCTTGGTCTAACTCTAGACCTGTGTTCGTGTTTCTTTTTACTATCGAGCGAATGACAGAAAATCAGGATTCGAATCGTTGTAATGTAAGTCATTAAAAAAAATCATCAAGATTGCTAATTAAATTTTTGGCAACCGTATTGTGATCTAAATAAAAAAGCGGTACGATTTTAGGTACATAAAACTCCGCACCTCCAGTGCCTTAAGCTTTAAACTCAGTCGGCATTCAGCCCATCGAAACGTACGCGATTCCATTGAAGTACCTAATAATGAAATTTACCTGCCCTTCAGTTCGTTTTGGCGGGCGAACCGTTTTTTCTTGAGGCCGACGGCGATGTTTGCGAGGCCTGCGACTTCCTATGAAAAGTTTTAATGCCTCGTCTTCGCTGAGACACGTCATTGTTGTGCAGCGGAGAAGTTGTTTTTTTGAACATGAGCAAGTGTTGCATTCTTTTCTGTGAAATGTAGTTATATGTATATTAACATTTAGGCCTTTTCGTCTATTCAAGTCTATTGTATACGATTTATGGTGTAACACCGGAGAGGCACCGTTTTTGGTGGCTGAATAGACCGATGCAAGACCGACATTTTCACATACATTTTGTATGGATCGTCACAAAACTGCTACCCAAAATTTGTATGAAAAACTGGGGACACTTTTTTTCTTTATCTCATTCAATAGTATTCTGATTACCTATTCGTGATTCTGAGTCTTTTATAAATTGTAACCTATCTGAAAGACATTGAATAAATTCATTCTGAGTCTAAATAACCCAAAAGTTGGTAATTTATAGAAAAAACCAATGGTACCATTTTTTCTGAAAACCCCCCTATTAATAAATAGCTCAATGATTTTACGGTAGGTTTTTACGTACTTATAAACCACACCAGGCGTACACTTCTTCCCGCTGTGTGGGTCCGAAAACGCTTGCTCTAAGGGCCTGATCCTCTTCTTCGGAGCTCCGACGAGAATTAATGATGATGAACAGAGTTGTTCGCCCTTAGCCGTGCAAATACATGGCGGTCTGTTGGGCCTGTGAATATGAATATAGATTCTCAATTGGCATATCCTTTATTTATAATCTTTAAAAAAAAGGACAGACTTCAAAAACTGGCCTAATAGGTTTTATATTATTATGCCATCGTCATTTAATGGTCTTCATCAGTAGGTCCATATTTTTAAGTGGTGCTTTCCAACTTTTCGAAGAGCAAATGCGCGCATTACTAAAGAAAATATCCAAATCAAGTTATAATATTGAAAGAGTTCCCTCAATGTCAGGATCCCATTGTCAGATCCTATCCGTAGAGATATATATTATTAATAGGAGGTAAATGAAAATCGTCGTCGAACAGAAAAAAAACCTAAGAACAAACAAAGATTCCATCGTATTGAAAACGTCGTTAAAGTCGGTTAAAACATTGGCGTATATATATCTCTAAGGATTGGCCTTACGGGCACTAAAAATGGTACTAGATCAAGGGTGTCACTCACGAATTCGAGCCAATAGTGCAGTCTAACGCAACTAGTTGCGACCAATCGCGCGCGTGATGCGAACGCGTCAACCAATCGCGTTGTAGCGGTGTCACACCGCTGTACTGGCCCCATTCATGCACCATTCTTATTGTCCGTTAAGGCCAGTCCTGAGATATACGTTAAATGGTTAAAAATACATCTGCCGAATTTAAGCGATGGGCTGCACGCCCATTTGTCACCAATGTAGTGTAAAAATACTTAAGGAACAGTGTTGTATAAGTCACTCACAGATTGGGATACTTCTGACCCGGAACACATTTTTTTTTCTTCGCTCCGAGTGGCTGACCGAAAGGATTACAGTTTTTCTTGACGTCACAGGCAAATGTACTGTTCTTACAAACACATTCAATACACTGTTGCCTCATTATGTCACCGTCTTCGCAAGGTTTTCCTGAAAAAGAATAAAACCGGCCAAGTGCGAGTCGGACTCGCGTACGAAGGGTTCCGTACCATTACGCAAAAAACAGCAAAAAAAATCACGTTTGTTGTATGGGAGCCCCACTTAAATATTTATTTCATTTTGTTTTTAGTATTTGTTGTTATAGCGGCAACAGAAATACATAATCTGTGAAAATTTCAATTGTCTAGCTATCATGGTTCATGAGATACAGCCTGGTGACAGACAGACGGACGGACAGACGGACAGTGGAGTCTTAGTAAAGGCTCCGTCAGACATGAGCGTTTTCAAAGCACGGCGTGAGCGGGGCGCGATGCGAGCGTGACGCGAGCGCGTCGCGCGCGCGATCTGCGCTTGGACGCAGCGGCCCGCCGGCGCGCCGCGCGCGCGACCCGCTTTGATCACGCCCGCGCAGTCACACACAACACAGCGCGTGTTGCGAGCAGTCACTCGATTACTGAACGTTGGACGTTGGAAAGCATGATCATGGACGTTGAATAGTATCACGAGCGTTTTGTAGCCTGCAAGCAGTATATGCGACAATACCGCCGACTACATTACTGCAGCAAATGTCAAATACGATGATGCTGACAAAATTTTTGATATTTGCCTCAGTAATTCAGTCGGCAGTAGTGCATGCTGCAATACTGCTGCAGTATAGCTGCCGACTGCATTACTGCCAAAAATGACAAAGTTGAAGTATTTTTAACCACCTTCAAAAAAAAGGTTCTCAGTTTGACCCGTATGTATGTTTGTTCGCGATTATCTCGCGTTTGGCTGAACCGACTTTGATGCGGTTTTCAGAAAAGTGTTTGTTACATTCAGGAGAAGGTTTTAGTATACATAAATCTGAGCAAATGCTGAACCCTGGCTCTACCTAGTGGAAGTCAGGTTTGGTGCAACATAGGCCCACGCTATTTTGGTCATCCGTCACATCTTAATGAGCACTCGGGAAAGCAGTACCCAAGATAGAGCTGATGCTGAACCCTGGCTGTACCTAGTGGAACTCAGGTTCGGTGCAACATAGGCCCACGCTATTTTGGTCATCCGTCACATCTTGATGAGCACTTGGGAGAGCAGTACCTGAAATAGAGCTGATGCTGAACCCTGGCTGTACCTAATGGAACTCAGGTTTGGTGCAACATAGGCCCACGCTATTTTGGTTATCCGTCACATCTTGACGAGCACTTTGGAGAGCAGTACCCAAGATAGAGCTGATGCTGAACCCTGGCTGTACCTAGTGGAACTCAGGTTTGGTGCAACATAGGCCCACGCTATTTTGGTCATCCGTCACATCTTGACGAGCACTTGGGAGAGCAGTACCCAAGATAGAGCTGATGCTGAACCCTGGCTGTACCTAGTGGAACTCAGGTTTGGTGCAACATAGGCCCACGCTATTTTGGTCATCCGTCACATCTTGATGAGCACTTGGGAGAGCAGTACCTGAAATAGAGCTGTTGCTGAACCCTGGCTGTACCTAAAGGAACTGCTCTCCCAAGTGCTCATCAAGATGTGACGGATGACCAAAATAGCGTGGGCCTATGTTGCACCAAACCTGACTTCCACTAGGTAGAGCCAGGGTTGAGCATTTGCTCAGATTTATGTATACTAAAACCTTCTCCAGGATGTAACAAACACTTTTCTGAAAACCGCATCAAAATCGGTTCAGCCAAACGCGAGATAATCGCGAAATACATACATACGGGTCAAACTGAGAACCTTTTTTTTTGAAGGCGGTTAAAAATGTTTTTTTTTTCTTCTATAAAATGACCTGTTTGATATTTCCTGTAGTAATGCAATAAACTACGTATGAAGGTGTTCGATTAGATTAAAAAAACTATTTTATTAGGCAATAATTGCTTCTTTAGAAAGATAGGTGCGGGCGGGTTGTGAGCGCGGCGCTGGCGGGCCGCGAGCATGATGTTGGCGCGACGTGCGCGTTCCGCCGGCGTCCGCAGAGCGCGATGCGGGCGGGACGCGAGCGGCCCGCCAGCGCCGCGCGCGCCGCTTTCATCGCGCCCCGCTCACGCCACGCTCGCAAAACGCCTATGTCTGACGGAGCCTTAATAGAGTCCCGTTTTTACCCTTTGGGTTCGGAACCCTAAAAACGTTGGACGGTATCTCATACCTATTATCAATTATACCTATCTTGGGCAACTACGAGTATCATGAAAGCGGCTCAAAGCATGTCGGGCCATGTTCAGTCTAGGGTTCAGTGATTGGCCAAACAAAAGAGAGCATCTTTTCAGCACTTAGCCCTTTACTTGGAAGGAATTACTTTTTGCGAGAATTCAAAAACGGTTTAACTAATCATCTTCAAAATAGTTTTCGTTCTTAGTCTTCTGATTTTTTGAACTCACGGTTACAAAAGATGTTAAAAAGAATAAATGTCACTAGGCATGACTAGTGTCTCTTACCAGACATTTCCTGAGCCTGAAGTTTATAAGTTTCTTCATAGTTCGGACATAGCAGTTTCTCGCACAACAGACTCTCGTATTTGGTGCAAATGCATTTGTTGCAATCCGCGCGGTATAACTTTCCGGGTTTACACTTGGCCCCGGTGTGCACATTGGGGAGATCGGATAATCTTGACGGGTTGAAGAGGTGGATTTGTTCTTCTAATGAGGGAACTGGAAACAGAAGCAATAGAAGTCTTATCAGTGGGGAGACACTCCTGACTTCGGGCAAACTCGGCTCCGTTCGGCTCAGCATTGCTTCGAGCAATTATTAGGATTGACACAACTTGGCGTCCGTTTGCGTGCACGACCACAGATAAGATAATTACTTGAATTTTGACAACCTAAATAGTCGAAAGGGATAGTGCCATAAGTTAGAAAGGGATATCATGATTCCACCCTGAGTCGCTGTTGGTCGCTGTCAAACTTCGGTTTTGTAGGAAGTGTCCTTTATGTACGGTAGTACTATTACTTTTTTTTTTCATACCACATCGGTGGCAAACAAGCTTACGGCCCGCCTGATGGTAAGCAGTTACCGTAGCCTATGGACGCCTGCAACTCCAGAGGTGTTACAAGCGCGTTGCCGACCTTTTAAAAACCTGTACACTCCTTTTTTGAAGAACCCCATACTGTAGACCCTCGGGAAAACCTCGGAAGGGAGCTCATTCCACAGCCGGAGCGTCCGCGGGAGGAAATTCCTCTTAAATCGCACAGTACGCGACCATTTAGGTTCTAGGGTGTGAGGATAAACACCCTGCCGACGGCGTGCGGTGCGGTGATAGAAAGCGGCCGTTGGCATCATGTCAAATAATTCCTCAGAGCACAGCCCATTGTACAAGCGGTAGAACACACACAAGGAGGCAGTCTCTCCTTAGACTTAAAGGTTCAATACCGCTTGTGAGTTTGGGATCATCGACGATTCGTACAGCGCGCCTTTGGACTGAGTCGAAGGGTCCAAGCTGGCATCCAGGTGCTCCTGCCCAAAGGTGACAGCAGTACTCCATGTGGGGTCTGACTTACGATTTATAAAGCAGCAGTCTTTGCCCCGGAGTAAAGTATCGCCTCGCTTTATTGAGCACACCGAGTTTTTTAGATGCCAGCGCAGCCTTACCTTCCAGGTGGCTACGGAATTGGACGTCACTGGAGATGTCGACACCTAGGATCCCAATACTCCCTGACATGGTAAGGGCTGTGCCCTGGAACTGTGGGACCACAGTAAATGGGGTTTTCTTAGCGGTGAACGCGCAAACTTGTGTCTTGGTGGGGTTGAATCGCACTAAATTGTCCCGACCCCACACCGAAACTCTTTATAGAGTGCTCTCAATGTCCGACACAAGCTTTTCAAGACTCTCCAGCACCACAGAACGAGCGATATTGGCACGGCCTGTGTAATAGGCATCCCCAGTACTGTCGTCTGCATAGCAATGAATGTCATCGGTAGACAACATGTCATTGATGTGCAGCAAAAACAGCGTTGGGGATAGCACAGAACCTTGCGGAACGCCAGCGTTAATGTCCAATCTATCGGAGCAGCTTCCGTCTACTACGGCTCGTATGCGTCTGCCGGACAAAAAGCTAGCGATCCATTTGCATAGTCCCTCCGGCAATCCATAAGATGGTAACTTCGACAGAAGACCCCGATGCCAGACCCGATCGAACGCTTTCGCTATATCTAGGCTGACTGCCAATGCCTCACCTTGATTCTCAATGGCCGAAGCCCAGCGGTGTGTGAGATACACTAGAGTGACTAGAAGATCACCACCATACTTATTCTGTGTAGGTCTGTCTTATGTTATCTATACTACGCCACACCCATCTGGAAAGGGTATTGAGTTAAGGGGCCCACAGATGAACAGGTCGCCGGACGATATCAGCCTGTCAGTTGTTCGGAGCTGTCAAATTTTGCGTTTAACTGACAGGCTGATATCGTCCGGCGAACTGGTAATCAGTGGGCCCCTTTACACGGCGTGCGAACTCGCATGCGATTTTAGTTACATTGCGTACTGTTGGTTACGCGTCCAATTCAACCGACCGATCAAAAACCGCAATGTAATGAAACTCGCATGCGACTTCTCGCACCGTCTAAATGAGCCCAAATTACATGATGTTTTCACCAGGAGATGGCAGCACTTATTGGCGTCGGCTGACGTCACATCCCGTGGCGGATTTTCCTTAAGGCCCAGTAGGCTCGGGCCTAGGGCGGCCAGATATTAGGGGCGGCAGTCTATATGGTGGGTCCAGAGAATGGGGCGGCTAGTACCTACTTACTACACCTGCCTGGGTCTGGGGCCTAGGCCGGCAAAGACTGCAAATCCGCCTCTGGTCACATCCGAGCGAGCAGAGTGATGGGGCCGACGGGTTCACAGTTCACACGCCACCAAGTTGCGATGGAAGGGAGAAGACCGGCGCGCCTCACTTTTGTAGGTAGGTACTTGACTTCGAGCGAGAATGTGGTCTTGATTATTGTGAATGTTGATAGTGCGAAATCTCGTCGGTATGTTATAGCAAAAAGCGACTACGAACAGACCGCACGCCTGGCGGGTTGCTGGCAGTGAATGAGTTAGTAAAATAAGTTTTTGGAAAAAAAGACATTTTTGGTACAAGCTTTTGTCGCTGACTGTACATTTCTTTCCGTATGCAACTATAATACTCATCGAGACAATTCTAGAAAACCCCACAGTAAGGTTGCGTTGTTTTATCACAGAGTTCCTATGGCCACCTCCTGTCTCCATCATCAGATCAGCTCGATTGTACCATAATATTGCATTGTCACCCGACTTACACATGTATGCAAATTTTCATCTTCATCGAAAACCGGGAAGTGGGTCAAATTTAACTTGCAAGATTTGACCCGTACAAACATAGTTACATACATAGGTTTAGGTACATTCAAGTTAATAAAAAGCTTGTTAAAATAACATTAGAGTAGGCATTTTAAATAGCTCTACGATATAAGTACCTTTTTCATCCATCTTGCACGTAAGGGGTCTTGTACATATCTTAAAAGTACGGTGATTGCAGAAACACTGCTCGCAGTTATGCCCCCTGTAAAACGCCCCGGGGGTGCAATCTGACGAACCCTTCGGTTTTACACCGAGACCGTCTCTTCGTGCGGATTTTGCTGTATTTGAACATAATTGAATAATAGTATTTAGGGGACAAGGTTGTTGTTTAACCGCTCGTGTTAGTATTAACCTTTTGAACGCCAATGACCTATATATCCCGCACCGCAGGTTCAACGCCAAAGACCGATTAATCGGTCACAGACCACAGAGCAACATAGACCTACGTGCATATGCATAAAGTTCCATTTCAGTTTAGACACTTCGTTGACGCGGCATCGGAGTGACAGCTTTTGAATTTGACACGGCGTCGAAAAGGTTAATACCCCAGCAAGCGAAAGATCCCAAAATTGAACCACGAGCGTAGCGAGTGGTACGAGAAGTGTAATCTTGAGCGTTGCGAGGGTTTCAAGGCACGAGGGTTAAACAAACATTGCCTCCGAGTGAAACACAAAATGTTTCACCACACCAACGCGAGGAATATACCTTTGTAAAATATGTACTATGAAATACCAAAAAAAACAAACCAAATCGCTTCGCAATCGCAAAGTACTTAACCATATCGCGAAATTAACGGAATTTAAAAAATCTCCAATCTTTCGAAGTTACCTATCTCAATGCCCCTTACATTTTAAAATATGGCAGTGCTTTTGAGTTAATAGATATTTTCAAAATTACCCTGCTTTCGAAGTTATCTCAATGTTTTACATTTTAAAATGAGATGTATCGCGTTATCAAAGGGGTAAGTACATACAGTTAGCAAAACTATTTGCTTAGAACCCCTGCATACAAATGTATAAGTAATCAGATTTAATTAGAGATGCCACGAATACACGGCAACTATTCGGTATTCGGCCACTTTGCCGAATATTCGGTATTCGGCCGAATGTTGCCTACTATTCGGCCGAATACCGAATATCTGTTGCACCTACCTAAAATGAAAAGTTACACAAAAAAATAACCGAAAACTAGGTATATTTAATATTTAAAATGTATTCTTGGAAAGTCGTTAAATACGAAGGCACGTTTTTGAGCATTTGTTGATTACAAAATATTTTATTTTTATCATGAGTCTGATTTGATTGACTCTTTAAATTCATTAATTCAGTTCAACATAAAAATATATCTTAGCAAACGTTGTGCGAACAGTTTTCATAATAATTGTGACTCAAAATGTTCGCATTGCATGCCGTAAATATTCGGTAGTCGGCCGAGAGAGGGGCCGAATATTCGGTATTCGGCCAAATTCACTATTCGGGGCATCTCTAGATTTAATATATGTCTGTAAACTTACTTACGCGAAATTGCTTCAATAAAAGAAAGAGAGGACATAATAAAAAGATATAGAAAAACTACTGCTGCCATATTTCAGTGTAACAATCTGACTTTATGAACGTTTTTATAGTTTAAGGGCCATTAATTTTGCAATCTAAAAGTAATAGTTTTTCTTTTACTTTGGGATTAAACGAAATAATTCATTGAAATAGGGACCTTACTGACTAATATATGACAGATATTATAATAAGTTATTTAAGTGATCAAACATGGTACCTCACCTTGAATTTATGTAGACTATTGTAGACCAAAGCGACTGCAAAATTTTAAACCAGGGGGATTTGAAATTCGAGCGCTCGATTTCGTCACTCGAATCGAGAAATCGGTGGAAAACAACTGCAAATTTTTTTAATACGAGCGATAGAAATTGGGAATCGAGTGGTATTGACCACTCGTTTTCAATTTCATTAGTAGAATTTAAATGCCGGGTACTGGAGATATTATCGAACGAAATAGGTACACGAAATCGAGCGGTCGAGATTCAAAAATCGGCCCTTTAGGGCCCATTTCTCTAACGATATTAGACTAATAATAATTAATCCACGAACTGTCAATTCGTTATCATGGCAACACACTAATAATATTAGACTAATACCATTCGAGAAATGGGCCCCTGCCGAGCGGTGGTGTAACCATTTCACATTCCTTTCTAGTCATTCGATTTTGAACCGTAATTGTTACTGTAGAGATGCGTTTTTGTTGACGGCAAGTATGTATGTTGCTGCTATGGACTTATGGGTAAACCATGGGTAAACAGTAGGTACACATCTGATAGGCCCCGTGCGTGAACTATTAAGGGCAACATAGGAGCCGTCAGATATTTGGCGCGAGGCGTAAATGTGTCGTTTATGTTCCGATGTAGCCCACAAGATGGCAGAACCTACTATGCACGAGGAAACGTACCGACGAGAATGGTAGATGGTAGCACTTGCTTTGGCAATGTAACATGTGCACATATGATGATTCCGATTCAGGCCGCAAGATGGCAGTCCCTCCAACGCGCACAGTTCCTATACAATAAATGCATTTTTAGTCATGATGCAACCAAGTTAATGAATCGCTACTTTTGAATTTTGATATATCATGTAGAGATAACCCGGATAGTGCTCAACGACAAAGAAGTCAAACTACATGATTGCATCTCATTTTGATATTGCACTGTACTATGGTTCAATCACAATGGGGTTACGACTGTCAAAGGTTTGCATAGATGGCGCCATCATAGCTTGCCCCTTTTTCTATGAGATTTGGCTTAAAGGGCTGGCATCCAGGGTATTAAAAAAACAAAAATTTGACACAATTCTAGGGATTGACAGAGCAAGCTATGATGGCGCCATCTGCTAAAAACTTCTACCGGCCAACCGCATTGACAAAAAAGTAACAATACCATCCAGGTTATATCTACATCTACATTAATTCTGAAGATAGAAATGGGCCAAGTAAAACAACAAAATATTTTTATTCATTTATTAATAAACTAACTTTACAAATTTAATAATAGCAGAACAATAATATTCCTTATTTCTTTTCATTCATAATAATATGATAATAATTCACCATGACTCATCGTACTTTATGAAATATAATTATATGATTTAAAAATAATGTAGAACGACAGTGAAAGCAACTTACAGAGAAATAATGCACAATTAAAAGGGGACAGACGAGTTATAAAATTGCCAGCAACGAAAATGTACAGGCTTCATACCATTGTCCTAAATCGCGCGCGCGCGCCCAACAACATGAACTAGAAAACATTACAATAACATAAAAGTTAATTTTATTGTATCAATTCTTTTTATTCACTATTTCTGCAATCTATTTACAAGTTATATAATGTTTACATACCAAAACTATACGCTATATCAAGAATGGTGTAACCCCTAACCTATATTTATAGTGTTAAAACTATTTGTATTCCTCTTTTATTTCATACTATATATATAAATGTATAATATAGATTTATCGGCATAAATTACTATCATTAGTCGAAAAAAAAACAAAACAAAAAGGATAACTATACACCCAATATACAGAGCTAGTTTATGAGTCCTTTCACTAAAATTATATGGTACACACTTGCAATTCATGCTTATATAATACATTAAGGCTTTGCATTCCTACTGGAGTAGATCCGCGCTGACGTACAGCAGGCGCCATCTATGTACACCGAAACCTCGCAAATCATATACCGAACGTACTTAACACGTAACATATATTAATTTCCCCATCTATACATAAAAATTTACAACCGCTCTATAAAACAAATGAAAAAAACAAACGTTTTTAGACAACACCCGCTGGGCCACACACTACCACACGTTTAGGGCACAATATCAGGCAATGTACGTTCAATATCCTATACATACTATGTACGTACTAACATTTGTATTGTATCACTCGGACTGAACAGCGAACACTGAGCGAAGGGGTGGTTCTAAAGCCGTGTATGACGGTCTGAAATAAAGGTCACATCCTCGAATTATTGCTTTGAATAGAGTCCCTGGAGACTTAGGAACAGAAACTAGACGTAGCGACCGTACAGCACAGACAACTAGGCTAGGCACGTGCGAGTGCAAGCTTCTGTTGTTTGACATTTAAACTAGATGGCGCTGTCTAAAGTGTCTAATATTAATTTTGCAGTAACTAGACTGACAGATGTTTTAACCGCTGTCACATTTTCGATAGCAAAAGAAAAAAAAGCTAAATATTTCATCGTTCAAACTATGTACCTCTTCGGCCGTAGCACGGTCGCATTTTTATCGCTTGTCACCATGCCTGTCACGTTCTAACAAGTATGCAAGAGCGAAAGTGACGGGCATAGTGACAAGCGATAAAAATGGAACCGTGCTGCGCGCGCTACTCTCCATAGTTCAAAACATTTCCTTGAAATTAATTAAAATTTTAAAATTCAATTTTCAATAATTTAGGAATTTATTGTACCGATAATGCAGTTAAGGCGAAACATGGTAGTTTCGATACAAATCTCTATAGAGCGATCTTTAAAATAATCGGCTGAATCGATGATTAAAATAACAGGTGTAAAATTTAGATTTCCTAGGTGCCCTGAAAACTTGTGCCGTGTCTATGACACGACTTATGCTGAGCGGCATTCTATTTAGTCTTGTAATTGTTTTTTATTTTCATGTATAATGTTTTACGCCAATTTTTCTATTCTACAACTTATGTGGCACCTTGTAGCGCCATCTAGTTGAGATGACGGAGTAACAGAAGATGTATTCTTCAAATTGTTACGTCTATGCGTCGTCTGTGCCTAAAGTCATGTTCATATATTCGTTAGGAACACCCTTGGGTCATTAATATTTTAAAGGCAAAACACACTATTGCAAGGTTAAATTTTGAATACCAATTATTCTACTTTGCACCATACGATGAACATGACCAAACGTGCATAATTATAACGAATATTATACTCTATTTTAAGTGACTGTTGTATGTGACAATAAATATCTAGCATCTAATTACGCAACTTATACGTTAAAAATTCCATCTATTATTTACAGTGTAGAACGGAAGCTTAAAAGTATTTAAAAAAGTCACTGGTACCGGACACCGACATTTACGCTTAAAACCATGTGCTAAAATATGGATTCTAATTGCCCAAAAAAAGACGTTATTTCCTATTTTTCTTTCGTTTAATCTTTGAATTTTCTAGACTCTTGTGAGAATTAATCGGCTAGGTTACATTTCTATTTAGGAAAACCAATTAAAATAGCTTTAATCGGCAAATCGAGAGAAATCCTTTAAAATAATATATCGCGCTCTAGAATTATACGAGGATAGGGAAAAAATAATAATCAGGGGCGTCAAAATAAGTTGTTTAGTATACTGGAAGCCCATACAGACAAACTGTTGAAACACTCAGTCGCGATTATTATCATTTCACTAAGAAATTATCCAAGTATCGTTTCACATTTAAATTACAATTATTGGTCGTGAATTCTCTTAAATATTACGCTAACGTTACAATCGTATCGTAATAGCGGCCGCGTTTTGGGGAAACGCCACTTTGGTTAAAGTGCTTGTTCATTTGGTCGTATTATACAGGAGGCAGCCAGCAGCAGTAGGTACAGACAAGGCACGATCGCGCGGCACGCCTCAATCTATAATACCACCAAATGAGGTAGTAAATAGATTCACAAAATTCATCAAGGTAAAACTAGTATTAAAATATCTCTCCGGAGCTAAAATCTAAAACTTCAAATCAGAGTCGGATTCAAAATGGCGTCTTCCAAAACGTCAACTACGAACTACACGCCGCGGCGTTCACAAGTTACGTGCAAAAACGTATGAAAATATGTTTTAAAACTTTATGCATTTATTTCATTTTATATCTCTCAGTTATTTATCCTATTTATAGTCGAAGACACGCAACGAAGTCGCCTAGTTCGCCAAATTCCATGTCTTTGAGTATATAACAAATGTGCCTACAGTCGAGTGCTTTTGTACAATAATTACACCTAACCTCTAAACTAAGGCTCCTGCTTCTACTCCTCGCCTCCATTTTTTTTATTCACGGTCACATTCCCTACAGAAAACATGGCCAAAGCCATCCCAATGCGCCAAAAGCTTTTACTTAAAATTACTCAGAAATTAAGTTACACTTAAAATGTCGAGTGCATTATAGTGAATGGTAACATGATTTTTTCACTAAATAAAAATAAAACGCGTAAAAATACATCGGTCGTCCACGATTCTAGATTGTAATGTGGTAGATAACATCTACAAAACGGTTATGCCACCCGCGCCTTTTGAGCGTCAGCGTCTAGTCAAAAATTGCGTCGCTGCGCAGTTGCGCCAACGTAGCGTCGAGCAGCAGCCATAGGGTTGACTAGACGATGACGCTCGGGAGACGCTAGTGTAGGGTGGCCCTTAGATTCCGTCTAAGGTCTACACAGACTTTGCAAGGGAGAGTCTGGAAGCGCCGCCACAATCGTAAAATTCCAATGAAAATATCACGTTTATAATGGCGCTACCACACTTGGTCGCTGCCCACTCGGTGCATATTCGCTTAGACGGAGTCTCGAGAAATCGCCATCAAATATAGTTTCGCCAATATGAACACTCTAAAAGCCATTTAGGTTAACTTTGACAAAATCTAAATAAGTTAAATACACACTTTTTCTTATAAATCGAGCACGTGTTACACTCTTTGTGCCAGTAACTGGCACCGGCGAGTATTTTACATAGTACAATCGCCATCAGATACATCGGAGCGGCCGAAGCGCTCGAAAATATCTGAACACGCAGTCTAGAGCCTTGACACCTCGCCCTGGCCATTGTGATTCCTAAATGACATATTCCATTTTTGGCAAGTTTCGAATAAAAAACCCTGGATAGGTTGAGGGTACACTGAAATTTCTTTTTTTAGGGTTCCGTACCCAAAGGGTAAAAACGGAACCCTATTACTAAGACTCCGCTGTCCGTCTGTCCGTCCGTCCGTCCGTCTGTCACCAGGCTGTAACTCATGAACCGTGATAGCTAGGCAGTTAAAATTATCACAGATAATGTATTTCTGTTGCCGCTATAACAACAAATACTAAAATGGCAGGCGTGTTCAAATATTTGTGATAAGCTTGGCCGTACCGATATTTTTGATCTGCGACTGGCATAATCTACTTGAGCCCTTTTTACGTGTTCAGATATTTGTGCCAACATTGTATTTGACCGCGATTGCCCGTGTCGGGTAAAAAAAAATCGGCTATCCTCTGAAACATATCTGCGGTTACAACGAATCCTTACATACTTGTATGGACCCGCACGACCACAGACATTTATTGTGAATAGACCACGCTAGCTCGCCTCAGACCGTTATTATTGCACGATATCTAACAATAAGCACGCACACCACCCGATCCCCTATCCGATAAACCCCCTTATTCATAAAACTTTACGGGCCTGATTTAGTTAAATTATGTTTTATCCCTTTCTCACAAATGCATAAGTCAAAATGACAGATAAAGACAAAAGATGAGCTAATCAAGGTTTGTAGCGGCGTTTATGAATAAGGGAATAACTTAATCGTATGAACTTGAGATTCGCCAAATCTAAACACGCGCAAACTGGTTAATTATTAAGATAATTTTGAAAATAGAACAACAAACGTTCGAACCACACGCAAACCGCATTGAAGGCACACCGTGTAAGTAATCGCACAGTATCGCGTAGCCCCTGTAGTCTCTTGCCAACCAAAAAACGACCTTGTGTTATTAAGTTTACAGTTAAATTTTGATTGCCACTTCGTCGGACTCAAAGGGCCGTGTAAGTAATCGCACAGTATCGCGTAGCCCCTGTCTCTTGCCAACCAAAAAACGACATTGTGTTTTTAAGTTTACAGTTTAATTTTGATTGCCACTTCGTCGGACTCGAAGGGAGCTTGATACCGTGAATGACGCGAGCCGTTCTACAAATTTGTGTAGTTTTTCGGTTATAAACTGAGATTTTCATTCATTATAATAAAAACTTTAAGTTGAAAACATTATCAAAAAGAGTTAGGAGGTCATTCAATAATGAACTATTTCTCCTAACTAGTAGGTGTAAAAGTAACTAAAGGAATGGTAATATTTGGGGCGGATTTCCGCCTAGACCTCAAGGCAACCTAGCAATGGTTTTGAGATAGAGAACCCCTAAATTTTAAGTGCCATACCAAGTGCATAGGGGCTCTAAATCTGTTTGAGGGTTGAAAGGAAAAATCAGTTAAAAACCAAACAAATACACCGGAGGTACATCTGACAGCTGAAACGCCCTCTAGCGGGCGGGAACTAAATATACAGCGGTTTCCTAAGTATAAGAACTAAATTCAAACATTTTATATAGGCATCGCAGCGAGCGTGAACATTTTACATACATTGGTATTGCAAAATGACTGAATGTAGTATTGATTATTCAATGAATGTGTTTTTCTGTGAAAATTTACCAATTTTGTAAATTGCAAATTTGCACCCTAAAGAACTGCGTAAAAACGCTGAATGATCAACACGCGAGGTTACTCTCGTCGGGATACCTACCACGAGTTTAACACGGTTGTCACTAGCGTCTGCGTACATCGCCGGCACCAACACATCAGTATAAGCTCGAGCTCACGGGAAGGGTACAGCGATCGCCGTCAAGGTTCCGTCGTGGCGTAGGGGTCGGTGATCAGTCGCGCGGGTAGAGCAGGATGGGTGTGTGCGGGGTGGCGGGGTGGGGCGTGTGCGGCGCGGGGCGGGGCTCCGCGCGGCGCCGCCGTCACTTGCCGTCGCGCGACGAGCGGCGCCGGCGCACGCCCGCCGCCAGCGGCCCGGCCTCCACTGTAACAACATATTCACGTTACGGGATCTATCGAACCAAAATGATTTGTGTCGCTTAACTTCAAACTTGGCTAAATCTACCAAATATCTACCCTATTACCTTTTCTTAATACCAAAATCGCATAATCTGACAGATGGATTTACAAGAGTTTGAAGTTAACCGACGTTTCAGATTAAAAGACGCCCTGGCCTCGGTTAAAGAAACCTCAGTAGAGGCCGAATACTGCAGTACAACCCCAAGGTCTTTAGAAATAAGTCCTCCCATACAATGTGAGGCTGTTAACAGCGTATGGCATCAACTAGATAAATCCATAGGCATATGAGGCGTAAGCCGTCATCTGATCTTCTAACCGAGAAAGGATTTGAATTTTTCAGTTTCCTCATGGTATTTATCTTCAATGAGGACATGATGGTTGCACTTCCCTGGCCCAATATTACAGGGTTCTATGTTTCACTTTATCGAACTGAAATTTGAACATTGTCATAGTGATATTAAAGGGGCCCACTGATTAACAGTACGCCGGACGGTATCGGCCTGTCAGTTACAACAAAATTTTGACAGTTCCGATCAACTGACAGGCCGATACCGTCCGGCGGACTGTTAATCAGTGGGCCCCTTTAGACGAATTTCAACTATCTTGAAAATGTATCATAGAACTCTATAATATTGGGCCAGGGACTTATCTAACGACAAAATACGTCACTTTTTAATTTATGATAATCTAGATACTAAGAGCCGGATAGGACTTTATTTTCTAGCGATAACAGGGAACCTAAAACAGATATGACCAAATCTTCTAGAAGTCTAAAAGAAGCTTGTCGTGAAGGTGCCAAAAAGTCTGGAAAAACGCTACAAAGACGATGTTAAACCTAAAGGATGAAATAAAACTCACCGGCACTCCTGGTTTTCCTCCTCTGGGGCGCCCCGGGCGGCAGCGGCGGCGCGCCGGGCGCCTGGCGGCCCGAGCGCCGCGTGTTCACCCCCTCCACGCCCTTCTCCGCCGCCTTCACCGCCTCCACCGGCCCCTTCACCGCCTTCACCACTTTCACTACTTTGGCCGGCGTCTTCCCTCGCACCTTGCAGATTAGGGGCTCGTCACTGTCGCTGTCCGAGTCCTTTTTTCGGCCCTCCTTTGGGCCTTCGGCGCCCGGTGGTTGTTTGACGCCGTCGACGCGGCGGGGCTTCTTTTTAGGTCTCCCGGCGGGCGATAGGCCTTCTTCGCAGCTGATAGTGCTCGCGCAGGAGCTTTCGGACTCTCTCCGCTTCCGTTTCGCTCCGGGCGCCGGTTTGACCGGTACCGTCGCGACAGCATTCACGGTTTTCGGGCTCGTTTTATCGACCGAGCCGCTCCTAAGGCAGTTGCGTGGGGGGTTTTGGAGCGCGGGGGAGTCGGACCTCGTTTCCAGTTTGGGGAGTCCGGGGCTGAGACGGGGTGTTTTGGGTCCGTCGGCGGGGCTGTTCATCTTGCTGCTCGACCTCGTCCGGACGCTACTCCTGGCCACCCTTTCTAAAGCCGACGGGGACGGCGACTCAGGCCTCTTCGCCACATAGTCCGGAGTCGGAATCTCTATGAGAAGTTGCTCCAGTAGACTTTTATCTGGGAAATCGGCTTTCATAGGCAACCTCTCCAGTTTAGCGTCCGGTTTCTTGTGTTCCTCCGACGCCTCGCCGTTTTCTGCTACAGGTTTTTCCTCTTTGACCTCCTCCGTCGCGCCTTTCTCCTGGTTCGAGTACGTATATAACGGGGGGCTGACCCTACTCGGGAGCGGATCGAAATCGTCTACTTTCTCTTTTTTAGGCTCCTCTTTCACGCTTTCCTCCGGTTTCGGTTCGGAGTCAGGATCGCGGCGGATCGGAGTGGGAGGTCGGGGTGGGTCCGGGGGTCTGCGCGGCGCGTCATCGCCGTTAACTTTCGGTGAAGGTTGGTCATGGTCGCCGTGCATTTTCGCCAGCTCCGCCTCTATATCGCCCAAGTCGTCCAGATCGGGCGGCGGCTCGTACCTCGGTGGTGCAGTTAACGCTAACCTCTCAAGTAATTCATCAGAGGCTGGAGGTGGGACGCCTATGATGCGATGTACGGAGGTAGGGGAGGTGGAGCGCGGCATGTCGAGGCGTTCCTTCCGCTGCGGGCCGGGCGGGCTCTGGCTGGCCTGGTTGGGGGACTTCTCCGACAGCGCATCCATGGATTCAATGCCCGAGTCCTCGCCCTGCGCCTGTCCCGGGGATCTCGCGACGAACTTGTCGTCGGGGCGGTCCTGGCGGTCCTGCGCGGCGGAGGCCTGGCGCGCGCGCTCGGCGACCAGCTTGCAGTAGGACTTGTCCTTGGGGCGCTCGCGGCGGCGCGGCGGGGAGGCGGCGGCGCGCGGCGGCGACACCCGCACCGTGCCCACGTTGGTGGACCCCACCGGCTCTGCAAATCATACCGGCACGTGAAGGACTTGGACATTGTGATGAGATTTAGGGCCAGTTGCACCAAACCATCTGTTACGGTTAAAGGGTTCGCTATATTTTATTGTACGGGAAGTTTCATAGATCTCTGCTGCGTAACTTTGATCAGTCTGTTAACTGTGGTTAGTGCAACTGGCCCTTATTATCCAATTCGGTAGTTTTTTGGGTGGATTAACTTTTTCTTGGTTATGATTAGGACTTCTGAATCACTCTTTGGGGGTCATCCATTAATTACAGCACACGTTTAGGGTCCCCCCTAAGGGGGGGTGAAGAAAATGTGTCATGTTGTGAAAAGGAGGAGGTGAAGGGGAAGGGGAGGGGGAGGAAATGAAGTTAAAGTGACGTCACAAAGTTTGTGACTCCCCCACTTTAACTTCATCAGTAACCGAAAAATTTATTTAAATTATTTTATTCGCTGTACAGTTAAATAACAAGTTTTTGGAATGATAATCATTTTTAGGGTTCCGTACCCAAAGGGTAAAAACGGGACCCTATTACTAAGACTCCGCTGTCCGTCCGTCCGTCCGTCCGTCCGTCTGTCACCAGGCTGTATCTCATGAACCGTGATAGCTAGGCAGTTGAAATTTTCACACATGATGTATTTCTGTTGCCGCTATAACAACAAATACTAAAAAGTACGGAACCCTCGGTGGGCGAATCCGACTCGCACTTGTCCGGTTTTTTATTAGTTTAATTTTCTTTCACAGTCAGTTTTGGGTAATAAAATTACTAATATTTTAAAAATATTTTGAGTAAAAATTACTATACACTTAATTCGATTATATACTTAATTCGATTTGCCGATTTTGTTGAAAAAATGTGACGTCTCACCAGGGGGGGGAGGAGTTTGTCAAATGTGACCAAGTGTGACAAGGAGGGGGGAGGGGTCAAAAAACCTTAAATTCGTGTGACGTAATTAATGGATGACCGCTTATCATAGAGAAATGTAAGTAAGGCAAGAGTGGTAACTCCATACATCAGTTTTGTTACCATAACGCGAGTTATTTCATAGTCGACATCTAGCGTCAAGTAGTGGATTCATCATTTAAGAGTACAGCAAGGTACTTATGCAGCTGGGTGTACATTGTGCACGGGAATGTTAAGCCATTTAGGCCCACTTGCACCATTCCACTGACCCGGGGTAACCGGTTAAACCTGGAGTTACCATGGTTACCAGTACAATTTGACACTGGGTTGACGGTTAAACCGCTTAATCCCGGGTTAGTGGGATGGTGCAAGCGGGCCTTAGGGTTCTAGCTAAATTGGACATTCCATACCGCAAGTATTGAACAACCAATTTAGGGTATCGTCTTGGGTCGTCCCATTCGTTTTTCGTCAAATTCTTAAATTAGTTCTATTCTGCTTTCGTCACTCATTCTACATTGAAAGCCACCGACGATTGTGACGAATGTAGAATGAGTGACGAAAGCAGAATAGGACTAATTTAAGAACTTGACCAAAAACGAATGGGACGACCCAAGACGATACCCAATTTAGCTAGGACCCTAAATGGCTCAACAATCACGGAGCGTGATGGGACTTATACTATCTCCTATTTATATACGTTTTCTTAGGTATTCGGCCATGGTTTACTCCATGCAAAATAAAGAGACACCATAGTAGTATTTGTGATTTCATTTTAATCCAATAGGACTCCCAACAAATTACATAGTTATTTAATAGACACTAAAAATAAATATATCATCTAGTTTTAGCTATACCGTAAGTATATTTAATTAGAATAATAAACACAAGAAATTTAGCACTAATGGTGTCACTTTCTTAACACCCAGGTGCTAAGTTATTAGTACATCTTCAATAGTTCAGATAGATTTGCCTGTATCACTCTTGCATATCAAGCTCTTGCAAGTCAAGCGAATGATCGAAAATGTACACAACTTACTGAGATGTAATGTAACAAATATTTCTTGCACACGGCGCATGTTACTTGCGCAAGTAGACCCGCGCTACATTCTCTAAGATTACCATGATACTTTCACCAGTTACCATGCGTGTAACTGTCGCGGGGTACTTGCACCAGTTACTTGCATGTGCTTGCACTTAATGCATGTAACTATACTCTGTATCTTTAGGTATTTAAATAAAAGTAAACAAAATCTACCCTCAAATGGCTCCTTAAGCCAGTTGAGGGTACATGAAAACATTACATGATCAAATAATGTAGGTTAAAGTCAGGGCGTTCAGTGACAGATCCAGGTTTTGTATTTGGTTGGTTAACCAATAAATGTAACTACCCGAAAATTTAAAAATTGTTTGTTTACTTTTATTTAAATACCTAAAGATACAGACTATAGCATATAACTTGCGCAAGCAGCATGCGCAAGTTACTTGCATGTCCTTGCACTTCATGCATGTAACTGTCGCGGGGTACTTGCGCAAAAGCATCATGGGCAAGTTACTTGGTCCAATTATGCAGATCGCGCGGGTTACTTGCACATGGCTTGCACTTCCTTTATGTGGTGTTTAAAACAGTTATAATAAACCCGCACAAGTACATGTTTTACATGTGCCGTATGGAAAAGACATATTTATTGATTGATTCTTTGTTGTTCTTAGCTTATGTATAGTGAACATCATAAATATGTATACATTTTGAACATTACATCAATATGAAAGACGTGAATACATATTTACAACCTTCACTGATGCAAAACTTGCATATATAAATATAAATAAACAAATAAACAGAGTTTTTTCACTTTAACAGAGTTAAAGTAAAAAATACATAATTTTGACCTTGATTTGTGTAAAATGGACCCTAACAGGCTAAATTTGTTGCTACTAGCAAAGTTGCCACTAAGATTGCACTTGTCTTAATGAAGAACCAGCCCTGTGGTTGGAAACATTACACTAATATTGTAAATGTTAGTTACCTTTCCAACCTCATTTGCTTAACCAACTCTGATAACAGCATCTCCACCACTTGCAAGGAACCTTGTCCATCGGTGAACCTTATGGCTCCTCTTCACGTTGGGCCAACGCCAACGACAACGAGGGACGCATTTATGCGTTAGAGGGAGCAAGTGATATTGCTATCTCATTCTACCGCATGGCTGCGTCCCTCGTTGGCGTTGGAGTTGGCCCAACGTGAAGAGGAGCCTTTATGCCTTTTGTAATAAGGTCCACCGATGTACAGTTAGGAGTGTTGCTGTTTGTACAACAACCAATTATAATATCTATTTTGTACCTTCTTCATCAATCCTCTGTTTAAAATCATCCACTAAGCAAAGAAGGCTGTAAAGATATCCAACCTTTACAATATTCATAAGCAGACATACACACCTGGACAGGAACTATGGCTAATCTTCCTCTTCTTCTCCGTGATGAGCCCGTTGGGCGACACGACGCCGTCCACAGTCCGTTTGAGCTTATTGTCATCGCTGCACTTGTCCGCACTCTCGTCCGCACTGAGCGTCCGCTCCTTATGACACTTGAGCAACCTACTCTCCAACTCACTAGCACCACTAACACTCTCACTGTTCGGTTCCTCTTTACTGTCTTTACTATCACATTTCGCGTCCTTGTCGGGTAACTTCTTCTTAGCCTCGTGGTTGTTCGGCGTCTCTCTGTAGCCCTCGTTCTGGGCGTACTTCCCCTCCTTGTCTAGCATGTCGTTCTTCCACTCTTTGTCGCGGTCCTTCTCCATGGATTTCCCGCTGTCAGGGAGCAGTTTGGACTTCTTCTTCTTTAGACTGTCCAAGCTTTGGACTTTGTTGTTGAGATGCTTGTAGTCCTTTGTGACTATGTGGGCGTTTTTGGATATCGTTTTCATGCGATAGACCACGTTGTTGTCGCCGGGGATCTCGGTCTTTATCGAGTCGCCTTCGTAGTGGTTGTTGAGCTTCAAGCTTTTCACGTGGAGGTACTCGTCCTTCGAATTGTCGGCGGGCTCGACCGGCTTCGAGGGCATCTCCTCCTCCCGGCGGTGCTTGTCGTCCGACTCCGAGTTTTTTCTGATCTTGAGTTTCTTGTGGAGGTCCCCCGGAGCGAACTTCTTTTTCTCCTTCTTGGAGTTTTTGATGACGGCGGAGTTGCGGCCCCGCAGCGAGATGTGGAGGGGAGGGACGCGCAGCTCGGGCTCGCCGGGCCGGGGGTTCGTGAAGCTGACGTCCGCCTTGTACACGGGCTGGACCACGGGCTCGTTCTTGTCCAACTTTAGCCGGAGCTTTATGGATTCCTTTTCTCCCGGCGAGCGGGGCGCCTCAGGGGTCGTGGCCGGCCGCGGCGTCGCGGGTTTGGCGGGCTTGATTTCTCGCACGATTTTGTCCTTCAACGTGGCGGGCTTCTCCTTAGCGCCCGTGGTCCGCGGCTTCCCGCCCTTCTGCGCGAGGGGGTCCTTCTTCCGGAACTTGAGCGGGTCCGGGCGCGAGTCGTCCTCGGCGGGGGTGGTCTTGGCGATGCCGAACATCTCCGGCTCGCCGCCCTCGCGCTTGCACTGCGCCACCGTCAGCTCCTCGGGCTTCTTGTCCTCCTTCGGCGGCGGGATGTCGGCGTCGTCGCGCATGAGCGTCTTGATCAGGTACTGCTTGCTCTGCTCCTCGATCTCTCGGGCGGTGGCCTGGGAGCCGACGGTGGCGGTGGCGGGCGGCGCGGGGCGCGGGGCGGGGCGCGCGGCGGGCGGCGGCGGGGAGCGGAAGGGCGCGGGCGCGGGCGGCGCGGGGGGAGGGGGAGGGGGCATGTCGTCTTTAGAAGGCACTGGCGGCGGTGGCGCGCTGGGCGTGCTGGGCGTGCTGGGGGCGCTCGGGAGGCTCGGGGAGTTGACGCTCGGCGCGGGCGACTCGTACGGCCCGTTGAAGGGGCCGGCGATCTCCTGGAGTATGGCGTCGGGGGTCGGCTGCTCGCGCGACTCGGTGTAGAGCAGGTTGTCGGAGATGGAGGCGAGCGCGGAGTCGTCGAGCACGTCGAGCGTGGGCTGCAGCTGGTCGAGGTCGATGTCGGGCAGGTCGGGCAGCGCCAGCGCGAGGGAGTCCCGGTAGGGCTCGTTCCAGTCGGCCGTGGTGCCGGAGGCGCGCGCGCTTGCCGAGGCGGCGCGCTGCCGCGCGTTATACTGCTGCTGGTAACGTTGGAACTCCTGCGGAATTAACACAGAATATAGTATGTGAAGAAACTTCATTGCTTAATGCCTTGGTCTCACGTTGATTCGCGTGCAGTGTTTCAGAGCAAGACATACCCAGAAAATGTTTGGAGTTTGTGTTCGAATCAGGGCTCGGAACCGGTTTTTATTTAACCCAAAATAGCATAATATTTTTATTTATTTTATGCTCCTTATTTTTTAACAACATCGTATTACTAGATCCCATTAAAAAATGAAATAATAAACCAAAGAACGAAAAAGAACGTAATAATACCGGTATTTTTTGTATGAAGAAAAACCGGTTCCGAGCCTAAATTTGTTATACCGATTAACGATCGACTTTTGCCTTCATTAGATATTGTGGATAATATCCATTGGATATGTATGCAGCCTGCATCGCGAAAATGTTGTTTGTAGGTCCACATGTGTGAAGACTATAAAGGTGCCTCACCTGGAAGCTGGACTGCGTCTTCTGGTCCATGGAGGTGGTGGAGGGCGGCATGAGCGCCTGCAGGTCCTCGTGGGTGACGGGCTGCAGGCTGCGGGGCGGCCGCGGGTACTGCTTGTAGGGCGGCGGCGGCGCGAACTCCGCCGCGTAGCCGGGCGAGGGGAAGCGCGGCCGCAGCCCGCCGGCCGCCGCGCCCGGCGTCAGCGGGGCCCTGAGGGGAAATTACAACTTAGTATTTGTTTATAAATTACGCTTTTTTGATTAAATATTAAGCCATAAAATTTGGCCATATCGTGCGAAATGAGAAGACATTCGACATCGAAAAACAGAAAATTCTCATGTCTAATCCACAGTTTAATTATGGCGTCGTTTCCCAGTGCAGCGTCGAAATTTTATCTATAAGGTCACGCAACGGTTAAGTGCTATACCAACCTGTAGACAGGCTGCTGCGGCAACTGCGGCCTCTGTGGCGGCGCTGCGCGGCGCGGCGGAGGCGGGCGCGGCGCGGGACGCGGGGAGGCCGCCGGCCCCGGCGCGGGCCCCGGTGAGGGCCCCGGCGGCCCCGGCGAGGCCGGCGGCGCGGGCGAGGCCGGCGGCCGTGGCAGGGGCGGCCGTGGCGCGCGGTACTCAAACGGCGCGCGGCCCACGGCTAGCTCCATCTGGAATACGGACGTTTTAATATTACGAAGCTGACACACCTGAACCGTGCACATCTTTGATCGAAGGTTTAAATATGGAATGTAACTTGTTGTTTACAAGGTTCAATTTCCTTTAACTAAAAAGGCGCGCCCCTACTCCGATCGTTTGACGTTGGCGTTATTCATAAGCGCGCTACAAGCCTCAATAGGGAGCATTACTGCAATGTTCTGCCGCCAGAGTGCAGCTCTAGTGCACATAGTAAACCATAGAGTAACTTATAAATACATACTAGGCCTTAGTTTTTTTGAGTTTTCACTATAACATTGATGCATCAAGGCGGTACAGGCGTTTATCGATCGAATAGGCAAGAGTGATAGAGAGGCAGAAACCGAACTTTAAGCCCCATTTACATGGTGCGAGTTTCTCGCACGTTTTGGGGCGAGAAATCGTATGACATTATCGTATGCAATAATCGTCAGGCGATTATCGTATAAAAATGTTTACATTCATGCGAGAAATAAAAACTCGCTTACGATTATGTCATTCGATACTCGTACGGAGATTATCGCCAGGTGAAATAGTTTACACGGGGAGCTGCATTCTAGGGAGATATTTGCTTACGATTTCTCGACTCGTCTAAACTGGTTCTCGTATGACATTTTTTCACGTACGTGCGAGTATCGCACGAATCGGTGCGAACCGATTTTCATACGAGTTTTACCTGTCAACTTACGTGATTATTTACTAATCATTACCACCATACTGTCAATATTTGTAATTATATTAGTTATTACTCACATTATTTTTAATTTTAATATAATTTAAGTTATATTTATTTTATTATTGGTTCTTAGCTAAAATGGAATGGCATTGACTATAAGAAAAAAAAAGTTAGCGGGAGACAGCAGCATTTTGAAAAGAAAAACTTTGTTATGAGTTATGGCAATTAATAAAACAATTAAAAATTTTCTAAAAAAAACGTACAAACTTGGAACTTCAACTTGAAAGGAACTTGTAAGGTTATTTCAGATGTATAAAAGCTACGAATGCTTAAATATGAAACCCGGAAGACATCAATTACAAAAACAGGGATGCAAGAGAAGCAGCACTTTATTAATATTTGCATGAGTTGGCAATTAAAGAGTTTGATCCAAAATGAAAATAAAGATTAAAAATACACTCATGATGGAGACTGAATAGCACATGAACTCGAAGTACGATTCTCGCATTCAAATTTTGTTTACACGGAGACATCCAATCATCAAGGGCGAGGCGATTATCGCTCCGTCTTGTGCGATATCGTAAGTATAGTTTACATGATACTATATTTTTCCTCGTGCTACGATAATCGCACGGTCGGGGCGAGAAACTCGAACCATGTAAATGGGCCTTTAGATTTTCATGTTTCGCGGTAGGCCCTGTGATTGTGCTAATGACGCCCTCTATGCAGAGTTTTGCGTAATATTCCCAATTAAGTACGTTGCGTTATTTTATTTCCTCTTTATTAGCTCTATATCAGTTCCTATGGCCACCTCCTGTGTCCATCACCAGATATTGTGTCTATAGTTCGTTTTTTTTTAGCATTAGAAAGAACTTGAAAGAAGGTAACCAATCTTGAAACGTCTTTTAATTGAAAAACTCTTTTTAAAAATCAGTAACCATTACTTATGAAAGCAGAAGAATATAAATGATCGTATTAGATTAATATATAATCATAATTGTTACATATTTGCCATAACTTATTTTTAAACTGTGTTTTGCAATTAAAAGACACATCAAGATTGTTTACCTTATTTCTAATGCTAAAAAAAATGAACTATAAAAGTTGCCCTAACAATAGTCACCTGTCCGTCCTGAGTGTCCAGCTTGGCCGTGTGCGGCTTGGGCAGCTTGGGTCTCGGCGCGGGCGCGGCGGCGTCATTCTGCAGCAGGTTCACCAGGAGCGGCGACGACATGGCCACGTTGGGGGGGGTCTTGGCGGGGTAGGGCGGCGGCGGGCCCGCGAACGACGTGGAGGGGCGGGGGAACTCCGCCGGCGGGCGGACGGTCGCGGGGCCGGGGATGCCTGCGGAAGAGAGGTTTTATTAGCTCTGATATAATATTATACATTTAGGGCTTCTCGGTACATAAGCCTGTAAAAACATACAATTTTGGGTACAGCCCGAAACTACATGAAAATCTGATTTAAGCGGTATATATTTCCGCCTAAAATTAGGCTCTCTTAACTTTACCTGAACTGTAACATTCAACTACAAAATATTAAAACCTAGTTGGTGACATTGTCCATTAGGTACCATATAATTCTACAGAACCTGCCTTTTCCATGTATTTTTTGTTAACTTCAACTTTCTTAAGACGAAAGTGGAGGACCCGCGCGAAATCGCCTTTTCATACAAACGTAGTCCTAATTTTCCTCTCTGGATATTAACATTATTGAAAATATTTTGACACAATTTATTGTAAACCTGTACAACTTTTACGAAGGGGGGTCGCGAAGCCTCTGCCAGCCTTAAAACAATACATAAGCGAAACATTTTGTTCGTACTAATGGGGTCGCGTGATGTAAAAGTTAGCAAAACACTGTACAGTCAACTGTAAAAATATGGGTGTAGCCAACTTATTGAAAAATATGTCTCATAGTTCTTAATTCGCTGACATAAGAGCTATGGGACATATTTTTGAGATGATTTGTGCACCCATAGTTTTACAGTTGACTGTACTAGAGCAACAGATTTTGTTTAAAGACTAAATTTATTTCAAGACCGAAACAAAGTTTGACCATTTATTATATGTTACTGATTGAGAATGACACGCAATAGTCATCAAACTTCGTTTCTAGAATCTAGTTTAGTTAGTGTTCTTGTCTGTGGACTAATCAGTTAATCACCATTTCGCTTATACGACTATATCTCTGACTAACGATCTGTAGGCATGACAATGTCATGAAATTGAAAGGGATGGTCATATGCAACTTTTAACAGGAGTGACAGAGTACGTTTTGTCGAATTTTGTGGGCAAAAAGAAATACAGTACATAATAGTAACGTGGAATGTTTAAGGTATAGGTAATGTCAGCTATATTTAAACGACGCCATTTTAAAACAAAATGTAGGTATTGCCGTGTTAAAACTAGTGGCTCTCGTGAGCTTGTAGACCTCGCAATAAGCTGAGAAAATGTAAAAATCCCTTCGCCGAGTCATTATCACAGCGAACTCACAATGGTCATAAGCTCTATAGACCTTACTGGCGCCAAAAGTCATTTATGCCAGTTTCCGCCATAGCATTTTTTACAAGTAGCATTTTACATGGCAAATGGCACTTTAATCAGACCAAGATAATCGGGCCAATGTCATCATTAATGACCAATTTCTATGGAAATAAGACGTTTATAATGATACTCCCTCACTTTGTGCTAATGAAATCTGTGCAAAGTTAATTAGTTTAGAGTCTAAACTATAGACGGACTCTATATATCTTAACTAGAGATGGGCCGAATATTCGGTATTCGGCATATTTTTCAATAATAACATAATTTAACATAAACATAATCAATTCCTTTTCAATTCAATTTCAATGTTCGTATTCGGCAGAACAGTTCGGTTCAACTGCCGAATATCTACCGAATAAACAATTTTTATAAGGGTGTCGGCCTATATCGATAATACCAGTGTTGTCTAAGATTTTTGAACTGGGTCTTGCAAATAGGCTAATTAATCATCTGACAAGTAAGGGTATCTTGGCAAAGGAACAATATGCTTATCAGTCTCAAAAATCCACAGTAGATGCTACCAGACAACTCATGAAAACTATCGCTGGGAAACAAGAATTGGGATGCAAAGTTGCATTAGTGCTATGCGATTTGTCGAAAGCATTCGACCTCGTAGACCATAAGCTTATTATTAAGAAGTTAGACCATTACGGCATTCGGGGAACTTTCCTTAAAGTATTTGAAGCCTTTCTAAAGGACAGGCAACAATTATGTGAAGTAGATGTTAATGGCTATAAGGGAAGATCCAACTATCAATCGCTTGATTCCATTTCTGTTCCTCAAGGTTCAGTAATAGGTAATTATTTATTTATTACATTAGTTAATGACTTGTCAGCGTGTACGTCGCATGGTGAACTGATCGCATACGCGGATGATAGTGCTTTTGTTGTTTGGGGCACTAGTTTCACAGAACTGCAATCTAAAGTTAATTACCTGCTGCGGGATGTAAAGAACTGGTTCACTATCAATGGTATGAAGCTTAACTTGGATAAAACCAATGTAATCCAGATTAACCTTAGGGGTTTGCCACCCCAAACATTGAATATCGTCCTGGACAATATCGAAGTACCTTTAGTAAACAAAGCAAAATATCTAGGCTTCACCTTAGACTCTGGATTAAAGTGGGATACCCATATAGACGAGCTTTGTAAGAGGTTAGGCAAGGCATGCTTTGCAATATCGAGACTGACAAAAATGCTTGATGAGCAATGTGTCAGAAATGCATACTTTGCTTACTTTCAGTCAATTGTAACGTACGGAATTGATATTTGGGGACAAGCAGCGGACAGACAAAGGGTGTTTATAATGCAAAAAAGGCTAATTAGGATTATGGCTGGGGTACCCTGGGACACACCTGCCCGTAGCCTATTTCGGAAGTTAAGGATCATGACTGTTCCAGGTCTGTACATATTTGAAGTGGCTAAGGTAGTTCGAAAAACTCTTAATGAATTTAGAATGCGTGGTTCTAACTTCCGAAATGGAAATAATCTCCTCCCTAACCGGCACAGACTAAAAAAGTCTGAACAATGTGTGTGGTACATAGGTCCTAGAATTTATAATCGTTTGCCAAATAATTTGAAGTCAGCAGACTTATCAGACAATATGTTTATTAGAAAGCTAAAGGAATATTTAATAGATAAGGCGTTCTACGCATTCGATGAATTTATGAATACAAACAATGTTATATGTGATTATTGAAATGAGATACTTATTATTGTTAATATAAAATAGACATAAGATGTAAATATGTATAATAAAATTGACATGTAACTTACGTTATGAATAAAGAAATTGAATTGAATTGAATATAGATATGTATGTGATTTTGTATTCTGCCTCCTATAATTTTAAATGATTATTGTATAACTTTTATATATCATAATCAAAAGGGCCTAGGGATAAAGAACCCTTTTTCCTCAAATAAATCAATGTTAACGGACTAATAAGGATGATGGGCTAATTTTCGTGTTCAACTTCCCAATAGGCGATCCACACACTAACAAAATATGGTGAGTAGAGCGAATACATTATACAAGGTGCTCACGAGGAATAAGAAAGATTTTAACTAAGCATTTCTGAGGTCAAAAAAAGGAAAAAATTTAATGAGTTTAGGTCAATTTCGCCAAAATAAATTATGTTTGTTTGTTTTTTTTTTCAATTTTTTGAATGTATTTGTACATATAAAGTAAATGTTATTGGTAAAATTGTCAATTAAAATGTGTTTTTACTTTTTTTGTTTCGTAATTTAAACTTATTTCATGCAAAGTGTTACTTGTCACTTTTTGACATCTATCAATAAGGATATTTAGACTACGTCCCATAGCAGCAACATCGCCATCAAAAAGGCATTGTTATGTAACAATAAAAACTAGTTTTCTTTTTAATTGGTATTAACCCTGAAACTAGGCGAATTTAAAAAAGTTTATAGGACATTCTTGTCTCTAAATATGATCAGGAATACGCTGTTAAATCATTCAGCTTCCTCATGTTACACCGTGTATAGGAATTACACCAATGTCGTTAGTTATGCATCGGCGCCTGTGACGTGTCTCGTGTCTGTAAAATTGGTCAGCTTTATCCGGACTGACAGTTCCAAGCTGACTATCTAATATCAGTGTTACCAAAGAGTTACTGATTGACAGTGTAAGGGCCAGTTGCACCTACTACTGTTAACAGACTGATCAACGTCACGCAGCAATGATCTATGAAACTTCCCATACAATAAGATTTAGCGAACGCTTTAACGGTGACAAATGGTTTGGTGCAACCGACCCTTAGTCTGAGGAAAAAATTGTGTCCCCTGAGCCTGACAGCCAAACTAGAGATTTGTCAAACGTAAACTTTTGTCAACCACATTTTGTCCTTCCGATGTATGACCCTAGCTTGCGTCATACTTCCGAACGGGAACTCGCATCTGTCCGACGTAGGGGTAGGTATGTTTTGCGGCAGTTTGCCGTCCATGGGACCTGTGTCCCATGGACGGCAATATTGGGACCCAAGTCTCCACCGAGGGACCACTCTAAATGAGTGTAAATATATATTTTAAACATATAAACTAATCTTACCTAGCGTATTTTCCTTCCGATGTATGATCCTAGCTTGTGTCATACTTTCGAACGGAAACTCGCATCTGTCCGACGTAGGGGTAGGTATGTTCTGCGTCAGTTTCCTATCCATGACACAAAGTACTGGGACACGAGTTATACATAACTCTAACTCTAAATGTAGCTTTATTTTCTTACCTAGCGTATTCTCCTTCCGATGTATGACCCTAGCTTGCGTCATACTTCCGAACGGGAACTCGCATCTGTCCGACGTAGGGGTAGGTATGTTCTGCGTCAGTTTCCTATCCATGACACAAAGTACTGGGACACGAGTTATACATAACTCCAACTCTAAATGTAGCTTTATTTTCTTACCTAGCGTATTCTCCTTCCGATGTATGACCCTAGCTTGCGTCATACTTCCGAACGGGAACTCGCATCTGTCCGATGTAGGGGTAGGTATGTTCTGCGGCAGTTTCCCATCCATGGGGCACACAGTGTTGGGACTCTTGAAGTTGTCCCGAGGGGGTTCGGCGCTGGTGGAGGCTCCGTCGTCGGAGAGGAGTCGGCCGATGCCGCCGAGGCCCGAGAGCAGCTCGGCGTTGGGTTGGGCGCGGGAGGTGCTCGCATCTGGAAAATACAAGCGTGTTAATTCGTATACCTTTTTAGGGTTCCGTACCCAAAGGGTAAAAACGGGACCCTATTACTAAGACACAGCTGTCAGTCTGTCTGTCTGTCTATCACCAGGCCCCAGGTCAGGGTCAGGTGTCTGTGTGTCTCAAGAACCGTGATAGCTAGGCAGTTGAAATTATCACAGAATTTTTATATTTTTCATCACACATGTTCGAAAAAGATCTTATTTCACGCAGATTGCAGGTATACTGAAGGACAAAGGCCTATATTATTACCGCGGGTGATATGGATTGTAAAAGAAAAGCTATAACTCCCTCGGGATGCCTAATATGTCAAAAAGACAATATGGCGGACGAATGTTTGAAATGTCACCGTATTTAAGAATTACTTTGCTTAGTTTTTTCTGCGCAAGTGTGATGAAAAACACTGTGTGCAACTTTGGGGGTAAGAATATTACAAACTCGAGTCTTTAATTCACTCCAGCCCACGGCTGTCGTGAATCTAGACTCTAGTTTGCAATATTTGCCATTGAGTGCAAGACCGACAGAAGAATATTGTGTAAACGCCTTCCCTGCTTATACCAATAATGTCGCTACCAGCATGAAGGGGATGAGCAGTGAATGTGGAGCAGCACAAGCATTAGGGTGGTATTCCACCTATCCAATTTCTTTGTCCAATGTGTATTGCGTCTCACATTTTGCTTAATGAGAGAGTGAGACGCAATATTGGACAGGTGGAATACCACCCTCAGCAAAGTACTGTTAGACTGCAGACTGGGCGCACACGGCGAGCGGGGCGGCGGGCGCCGCCGCTGTCGTCTAAACCTAGTACCATTCAAGTCAATACATTTTGATCGTGCCGCGCGAACCACCGCTTATTACATCATTTCTGAACTGAGAATAGGGTTGCCAGATCGAAAGGCGCTATTATCGGGAAATAATATCTATTTTTCGGGATTTTGGGACTTAAGTCGGGAAAAAAAACATTCAAATTAAAGTACAGTAGAGTCCGGTTAGTACGACTTCGCATATAACAACCAACCGCTTATAGCGACGTAAGTATAAGCACTTGTTTGGATTTAGTATAAGCTACTATGAAAGCACAACCGTTTATTACGACTCCGCTTATAACGACCGATCGCTTTTAACGACGGAAATTGACTCAAAATCCGTCCGTCAAGTCCGGTTACAACGACGAGCGACGTAGTTTTTACAAATAAATTGTTGGTAAGAAGCTTACTCCGTCCCGCGCACCCATAACCCCTCGCCCTGTTGATTATACGCAGCAAGATGAAATAGTCATGTGACTTTTCGTAATCTTGCAAACTAAATAAAACCCAATTACCATTATTCAATTGAGCTTAAACTTCACATATGTACATAACTATGTGTTGGGTGACAATGCAATATTTTGGTAGGTACCTACCTTCGAGCTGATCTGATAATGGACACAGGAGGTGGCCATAGGAACTGTGTGATAAAACAACGTCATCTTGATTAGATCCCCAAGAATTACGACTTATTATTTTACGGAATTCGACTCACTTCGAGTAATTTGCGGATGACGAGTGAGTACGCGTACGTTGAAAAGTGGCTTCTTCTAACACACACACGTCTTCACACAAGTCTCTCCATTTAAGACAATGTGTTGTACGTAATACTAACGTAAATAAATATTTTAAAAGAAATGTTCTTTTTTCTTTTTTTGATAAAAAAACATATTAAAATTGGCAGTTCGTTTAGTACGACGTCCGGTTAGTACGACGTAATATCAGCGGTCCCTTGGGCGTCGTTATAACCGGACTCTACTGTAATTGTATTAAAAACAACGATATTTTACATTATTGGCACTACGTCAGCTGCTCTGCCCATCAGCCCATAGAGGTTTTTATATAAAAATAGTATAAATTCTTTGAGAACATGAACAAACAAAAAAAATGTGGCGGCAAAAAGTGACAGTTCGGAACTTACAATTATTGTTTTATAATGTGAAGCTGTTTTCGGGACAGTTTTCCCTTTGTCGGGAATCGGGAACACATGCTAAAAATCGGGAGAATCCCGCCAAATCCCGACCGTCTGGCAACCCTAACTGAGAAACTGGGCCTTACCACTACAGTGAGGGGCTACTCCTCTAACTGAGGGGGGACTTAACCCTTAAATGCATGATTTTTTCTTTTTGCCCAAAATTTATATATGTATCACATAATTGTTTGTAGATTCTAGGAAAAATAGTAAAAAAAAAATAACTTCGATTTTCACTGCGAAATCAGTGTTAGAAGTTGAATTGGCTAAATCATATTTATATAAATATGCAATTTACAGTAATATATAAATGATTTTTTTTACTACCATTAGAAAGGTACACTATTTGTGATATACCTATGATAAAGTTTTTAAATATAAAATAATTACATACCCCGAAAAATCTGCCCAAAATCACATACTAAAAATCATCAACTTCCAGGTTTTTCCAAGTTTTCCGACATTTCGTCTTTAAACAAATGTAATATTTATAAATTAAAATACTGCGTAAATTTATGTAATAATTCAGAAAATGGATTAGTTTTACTATTGAAATAATATACAAGAACAAATATAATTTGTTTAATTATGCATAAAATTTGATGTTTATGTCGTGATGTATAAATACATCACTATGCATTTAAGGGTTAAATCTTCTCGAGGCAGAGGTGTAGGGTTGGAGCCGGTGTAGCTTTATTTGACGTTCATAAGCGCATTGTAATATGCCTACTTGAATAATAAACTATGATATCTCTTCTCAAAAATGGACGGCAAAGTCGACTTTACCATATAAAAAATAGGTCGCGAAGTGCGGAGTTTATGGTCAGTCATAAATTAAAAAGTAAACATTGCAGTCTCGATTTTGGGACTGCAATGTTGCATACAAATTCCATTATTTGTCGAGTTCCAAACTTTTTAAAAGTTTAAATTGCCATATCAAATGAAGGCACAGGCCCATTAAACAGCCAAACATATGATTAGTAATAATTATTATAATGTTGGTACCGCGACTATTTAGCTGCCTCAAATAGCTTGGCGTATTTTTGGCTGAAAAATACACTTCTATTATAAAATTGCGATGCAAACTTTTTCAATTGTTTCTACTTTTTTCTGTGTAAATATATACGTAAGAATGTTGCTACTGTAAAATATTCTTACTATATTTATATTTCTTGCAGCATTTTTGAGAAAAGCACTATATATGACTCGGCTGGAAGGCTACTTGCTGGCTTCGGATTCAATTAAACGGACTCCCAAGGTCGTCCGTTTAAAACGAATCCTCAGCCTGCAAGTAGCTACTTCCGAGCCTCGTCAATAATGTACTATTATCTAGTAGCTACCTTCATCCGTGTTGATCCGCAGCTCGGTCCCGTGCTGCAGCCGCAGCGACACGGCCTGGTCGCCGTCGAGCTGCACGGACAGTATGCCGAGCGCCCGCAGCTGCGGCGCCCCGGCCGCCGCGAGCGCCCGCAGGCGCGCCGCCGCCGCGCGCGGCACGGAGAGCGTCACACGCACTGAGTTCCACGGCTCCACCTGGAGAAAGGAGTGTATTATCTCAGAATAAGTAATAGTACTACCGTACAGAAAGGACACTTCCTACAAAACAGAAGTTTGACAGTGATTCAGGGTCGAACCGTGATATCCCTTTCTAACTTATAGCACTATCCCTTTCGACTATTTAGGGTTGTCAAAATTCAAGTAATTATCTTATTTGTGGTCGTGCAAAGGGACATCAAGTTGTGTCAACCCTAATTGCTCAGAACAATGCTGAGCCGAACGGAGCAGAGTTTGCCCGAAATCAGGAGTGTCTCCCCACTGGTATTAATATAGCTATCGAGTAGGACGAAACATTGAAGTAGAATAGTACACTCATAAATTTTAATTTACAGTACAAACAACAACCCTCCTAACTGTACATCGGTGGACCTTATTACAATAGGCATAAGGTCCACACATGTACAGTTAACAGTGTGGCCGATAGTACCCGACGCTAATTTCGGCTTTATAAAGACACTGCATTGGCATTTGCAACTGTGTGGCGATGTCAACATTAAACGTTAAATTTCCATGAAAATGACACTCGCTGACTGTCACGGCGCTAATATGCTAAGCCTACTGATTGGATAGTGAGAGACACAGACGAGACAGTATCCCTTGTTCACTTTGAGTGTATTAGTGTGGGGCTTTTCACTCTCGAACTATAGACGCTAATTCTTCATTTGAGCCAAATCAAGTAAGATTTGGAGCCCCAACATCCCAGGTAGCACTGGGTACAGTGAGTGAGACAGCAACTATACCTTGTTCACTTTGAGTGTGTTGGGGTGCGGCTCGGCGAGCAAGGTGCGCAGCTCGCGCAGCAGGCGGCGGAGGCGCGCGGGGAAGCGCGGGTCGCGCAGGTCTCCCTCGCAGGTCACAACCACGCCGCACGCGCCGCCGCCCGCCGAGCCTAGCCCGTCGCTGTCCGCTGCCATGCTGGAATCATACGTTTAGTTAAAATCAGTTTATAACATCAAAGCATGTATACTAAAGTAAAGACGCTAAGTAAGAAGAATTTCCCTTCGAATTCTAGGCCAATAGGAAGTACCTACCCTATAAAGGCCTGTGCACACCAGCTGCGTGTGCGTAGACGTGCACGTGGGCGTTATAATGTACTGATCCTTATGAGAGACGGCACACCGCTTGCGTGACGTGTGCGTGCGCGGTTCCAACATTTTAGCGCACGCGCACGTGCAAGTCTACGCACACGCAGCCGGTGTGCTCTGGCCTTAAATGTTGATTCCCTTGAGTGTCGAAATATAATTTTTTTGCAGCATAAACGGCTGTATCTTTTTTTTACGTTAACTTAGAAGTTTGATTTTTTCACAGCTTCAAGCGCACACTTGAGTGATGAGGCGGGGTCCTCGCGCCCCGCGCGGGGGCACAGCCGGGATTGACGCCAGGATGATGATGAAGGGCACACTTGAGTATATGTTTTTAAATTTAACTTGATACCTCCACGCGTTCCCGAGATAAAGGGTCTTGACAGACAGACAGACGGACAGATGGACGGACTACAAAGTGATCCTACAAAGTTTCCGTTTTTTCGTTTTGAGGTACGGAATCCTAAAAATTAAGAAAAACCAAGTGCGAGTCGGACTCGCGTTCCAAGGGTTCCGTACATTACCCAAATTTTAACAATGTATTTTTTTATGTAGAACGTGAATGTGTCTTTAAAAAACCCGTAGGGTTCGGATCAAAAACTAAGTAATTAAGTAGCTACGTGTATGTGAGGTGTGCAATAACGAGTATTGTATTGTAATTAAATCCGACTCACGCTTGACTGCACATTTCTAATAGGTTTTCCTGTCATCTATAGGTAAAGAACTATTTCATATATTTTTTCAAAATATTATAGCCAGTAGTTTCGGAGATAAAGGGGTGTGGGGGGGGGGGGGATGGTCGGACAGATAGACAGACGCACGAGTGATCCTAGGCTAGGTAGGTTTTGAGGTATGGAACCCTAAAAATGACTATGTTATCACATTTACCAAGATTTTTTCCAGTTATGCTTTAGTGTTGTTGTGTTTTAACCGTTTAATTTTCTATTCTCATTATTTAACAAAAATAAAGCAATTCCCTAAAATAACATATATATAAATGTAAACTGGCAACACTTGTCATAAGATAATAATGATAAGACTTCTCACCTTGGGGGTGAATCGCAAAAAAATGAACATAGTTAATAACTGTAATTCATCCTAATTTAACCCTTTACCACATCTATGGCACATATATGGCGGATATGATATTCAACTCTATTAACACCTAATAAAGTTCAAATTTAAACAAATATTTTTTATTTCATGCAGTAAGGGGTTAATTGATTTCATAGTGTTTCTCGAAAATTAGTTTTTATTTAAGTTAAAACATGTATTATGTTATAAAATATATGGGAGACCGAACTTTCCTCGGAAAACATAAAAAAACTCAAAAATTAGTGTAGTAAATGAAGCAAGTTGTTGTATGGAGACCCATGCATTAATTTCTCAGTCGATGAAATTTACCTTGGTTATTGTATAGTATGAGCCGAGACTAACATTATAAATATCCAAAAAAAAACACTCCTAAGTTAGGTAAAAACACAAATCTGATTATATATTGAACCAAGTAATTCCTCAGTCCAAAATTATTTTACAAAATAAGTTATTTGTATCAGTATGTGATACTAGAAAAAAATCTAAAAGTTTTGTCAAACATGAGAATATTTTTTTATGATACTTCCTTTTTTTGACGCTCATTTTCATCGGAAAATTGCTCTGTCATTTTTTTCTTCTTATATGATCTTAGAATATAATTTGGCGCAGTGGGTAAAAAAATCCAAAAAAAATGCGTATCGAAATGTATGTATTATAGAACTATTAAAAACTGAGAGTGGAAAATTTTTAGATTTTCATTTTGTAGGTATAAAACGGCAATAAAATGGCATTCCAGTGAAAAAATTAGACTGAGCAATTTTCCGGTCCAAGACACGCCAAAAAAATTTATTTTATTAATACTGGTATTTCTGCTGGGATATTTTTTTGATATTTCATATATTGTTGCAATACGTTACATGAATATGTCTGGTGAAGAAAGTTTGAACGGAGCATTTTTCCGTAAAAAGATATTAACGATTTAAGACTTTAGGTATTTACTTTAATTCTATTATTATTATTCTTTGGAAATTTATACAATACTTTTTATTTATTGATACTTTATCATACTGTAAAGTTTTTTCTGGCTGAGGAATTACTGCGGGGTCCACTACCTTTATTTACTACACTAAATGCGCGTTTTCCCAGAGATAAGACCTAGCTAGATCGATTTATCAGCCCCGAAAACCCCTATATAGCAAATTTCAACGAAATCGTTAGAGCCGTTTCCGAGATCCCCGAAATATATATATAAACAAGAATTGCCCGTTTAAAGGTATTAGATAAGTGTGTTGGCATAAGCTTTAAACTATTATGTGTATGAAATAATTACTATACATACAAATGTAATAAAAAAAACTTGCGTGGGTAATTTTAGCAACAAAATGGAATCAATTAAATGTAGATGAATAAGACACCCTTGGTCAAATCAATACCAACTCCTCATATGCAATCTGTCAAAATTGGTAACTTTATGAAATGGTGACCTTAATATTTAACAACAATAGATTTAAATTTGTCCATGACAGCAGATGAGGGGGTTAATGTTGCCATAAAATAATAACTATGTTATAAAAGCTTCTTAAATATTCTTTATTTTACAAATGTTTCCCTAAATCGAAAAATGGTTTTGGAATACCATAATATTTTGAATGCCTATTTAACCCAAGTTAGAAGATTCATCCCTTGTTATAGAATAGACAAAAACTGGGTAAAAAAATAAGGAATTATTCTTAATTGTGACGTTATCTATGAAAAGGGACATTATTGTCGATGGTGCTTATGCCATTATTAACGAAGCTCCGATATGAATACTATGATCCATCGACAATAAGGTCCCTTTTCATAGATAATGCCCCAATTATCCTTAATTAGTATTTAAACAAACATTAACCCCTAAATAACCTCAATACTATTTACATTAATTATTGCGGGTCCTTTTTTGAAAACATTGGTATATTTGACTGCATTTAATAAAAAAATGTTTGTATAATTAACAGGTTCCTTATGTTTCCACATAATTGGATTAATTGCTAGTACATTCAAGTTTTAATTTTTAACAGGACATAGGATAATGTAGAAATTGTTTTTTTACTTGATAAATTCAAAAAAATGTCACAGAACTATATTTTCTCACATTATCAAGTAATATCAAAAATTGTAATTTTTCCATCAAAATAATTTTAACAACTTTTTAATAACACATTGTCAAGCAAATTCTGAAATAGCTCTTAGCTATTATTTATGCTTTAAATTTAAACTTCCAAATAAATGAACTTGATTGAAAAGTGTGTGGGTCATTTTCAATAGGTACCTACAAATTTAAGATTTTTTTAGCTTTATACCATATTTACCAAACATTTTTCTATTAATGTTGTTTCATTTGGTCACTCATATTAACTTAGGTATAAGTGCAAGGTAGATAAAATTGATGTTTTTTTGTGTTTAAGATTTTCATACAAAAAAGAAGTTTGACCCACTAACCTAATTGCGTTTGGGGTTTTTAGAATTGTCTCGATGAGTATTAGTTGCCTGTGGTAAAAAAGTAATCACCATAAAAGCTTGTACCAAAAATGATATTTTTGGCAAAAACTTATTTTTAGGTACATATAAATGATATCACATCACACACTGACAAAAACCACGGAATAGAATGGTTATAGCTACGTTTTTACTGTTTCTAGTTTACCATAAGGAAATGATGTTTGTAAAAAACATATAATAAAAAGTTAGTTTAAGATATTTGTATGCATATTAATGTCAAAATTACACAAATCCATGCAAAAAGGTATGGAGGTAGGAATGTATTTAATTACTTCATGCCACTTTCCCTTTAACTACGATTTTTTTATTATTTTCTAGCCACCCAGAGCCCCAAGAATATCTGATTCTTCCATTCCATTCTATTTTGAATCTTTAAACAAACCAAAATTACAATTGCCTTGGCAAATTTTGATATCTGAGCGGCTTGAGGATATGACATTTGCCACAACCTCCTAAACGGTACCTAACAGTATACTTTGTAAAATTAATTCACTGAAAATCTAACATTTAGACACTCCTACCATTAATCTTGGTATTAACATTAGTATTTAATCCTATCAAAAACACAAATGAGAGACAAGTTCAAGAATTACTTACTAGAAACTTACTAAAAACGTCACTTTTGACATAGACAGATCCAATCCATATGTAATCCAGATCAAATTTATATTCTATAATTAAAATTAGGATTTTTATTTTATAATAAGAATAAAAGGCAAGAATAATAGGGTATACCTAGAAAGAAAAGATTAAAAGATGTTAGTTCTATGTTTTTGGGATCATTTACCTCTAGTCTAGCCACCCACCACTAGAAACTCACTATATTTTTTCAGACACCATAATTCCAGTCCGCAGCCTGACTTTAAATAATTAATGAGCTATTTGTTTTAATGTAGTGACACAAATTATTACAAAGTGGTTAACTATAAATTTGGTCCACTTTATACAAATAATAAACCTACAACTGCATGAGAAAGCACAGTAAAGCTTGTAAACCCAGGGTAGTTTATGCGCATCGGGTTTTTTTTCTACATAAGTTCAAAACGCGAATTGAATTTGTACTTGTACCAGTATAAGAGGACTTATGAGGTTAAAGAATGCCTTTAATGTCCCAATAAGCTTCTTGAAGCAGGTCAGATTTTTATAACATTTCACTCATATAATTAAAAGAATAGAATATAGAAGAAACATTCTTAAAAAATTAAAAAAAAAATTTTTTGAGAAAGAAAGAAGTAAGTATCTTTGTCAAACAAAATCAAATTTAGACTGTGGAAGTGTGGAGCCTATCACAATAGATTCATTTAACACCTTTTGATTATTATAGTCCGCTGATAAATCTACTTGGAACAGAAAACAAGTATTTTTAATACTATAAATTTCTTGTATTTATGGTTTCATTCATAGAATAGATATTTTTGCTGCTTACTGTGTTTTTATTTTTCACAACATTTTTATAAATAATAAAATTACTATACATCTGTACATGGTAAAAAAATCACTATAACCTTGAAAAATTTATCATATTATTAAAAATAACTGGAACATGTGCAACAAATATACATAGTTTTCTTTAGATGAAACCTAGATATTATAATATAACAAGAAACATTCTTAAAAACCCAAGATGAGCCTAAGAAGAATAACTTTATCAATACTTACATTTGTAAACAATTTTTTTTTTCAAGATATTATACAATGAAGCAAGTAACTGATATAACAGAAATGTATATAATATGATGAAATAAGACAAAAAACAATACACTGATAATATTAACTTCATTCATAAAGCAATGTTATCATATCTATAACTGAAAGTTAGGAACTTACTATTGTAATATTCCATGCCTAACCTAACATCTATTTACCTAGTTGACATTATTGACAAACAATCATGTGCTAATAAGAATAAAATAACGTGGTATATAATTTCACCTTTCATAAGCGCACAATCGGAATAAACGCAACAGGAGCAAAGAAATGTCACACTATAATATGAGATCCTTCGCACGTAACCGCAAGGTCGACGTTTCGACAACCGAAAAACACAACAACACTAGTTACACAACCCGAAAATTTAACTTAATTAGCGTACAGATTAAAACATAGGAAATTATATGTGCGTTTACACCCGCTCGGACCACGGGGACACGGCCGCGGCCGCTCGGACGGCCGCAACTCCACTCGGCTCGACCCCATGTCCATTTCGACGTACCACCCTTAACACTACGCGAAATGTAAATAAACCAAAAAAATAAACTTACCTCTCATACAATGTCACATTCCGTTCAATTCCACACAAGTTCTATTCCATTGTGATGAAAATCATCCTGGAAATTCAAGCGCAACATTACTATCCGGCGCGATCGCTTCGCTAGGCAATATCAGTCTTTAATGGCCAGTGTCCACTACTCCAAAAACATATGATACGCCACTTTTGTCCCGCCCCAGGTGCGTTCGGGGCTTTCTTCTTGGCTTATTTTCGATTTTTCACAACGAATCACAAGACTAGAATCACTGATATTGCTACACAAATCGAGTCCACTGATCTATGTTCCAGTGACGCAAAGCTCATACATCGTGAAGAGCAGCAGCCATTTTGAAATGTACGGGGGAGTGCAGTCACGGCATGGAACATTCGCAAATTACAGCCGTTCCTGACCCTTTTTTCACTTTAAACGTAACGCGATAGTTAAAATACTTTATGCAGATTCCATTTTAACACTTTAGGTCACAGAACTTCACTCCATTTTCCTATTGAAACTATCCAAAACAACCTAAGCGACATCCGATAATTCCAGCTTACCCCATTTGCATGACACACATAAAATACCGAAAAATCACTTGAAGCACATAAAAACGTACATAAAATGCGTCGTGCTGAATTTTAAGAAGTTATAGTATCGCATCAATATATCAGTCCAGTAGAAAAATCGCTAAAAAGATTGGTATATAATTTACAAATAGTTAATTCGGTACGAACAATAACAACGGCCGCCATTTGCAATTTTCAACTTGACATGCGCATTGACTCGAACTAGACAAACATGCAAGTTATAACTTTTGTGAGGTGGTAATTTTTGATGAAATAAAAAAATCATAAGACGTATTTATATATTATGACGGAATTTATTAATTTAGTTCAATACTTTTTGTGAATCTAGGATAGTGGATAAATAGAATATCCTAAATAATCGTTGATAATTAAACAATTTCGTTAAAAGAGGACTACACTACAAAGTTATATCGATGGACTTTCATGCTCCGATGAAGATTACGCGTGATTGGTGGAAAATATAATCTCTATGTTTTGTAATAAATTACGAAGATTCCTATTGGTTGCCGCCATGAAACGTGAGGACACGAATCACTTCCTGTGATCACTTTTTTATATCAGCAATTTTTTTTTAAAGTTATAATATGATACGTGCTTAATAGGAGTTGACAATTGAAATATTTTTAACGAAGTTCATTCATCATGCAACACAAGAAATGGCCTTAGATGCGATGCCAGAAAAATAAACTGTGTAGTCTGTGCGGAGAGAGAAGAGTCGTGGATTATATGGGAACCAATACATTTTACGATTCTACTCTTTCCGCCAGCTTTCCGCACATACTCTACTGTTTTATAGACATTTTCGAAGGAATTTTATAGACATTTTAAAAGCCAGTTAAGCCTGCTATACTTACTTAACATGAACAAATTCATTCTAGATGTTCCCTACATGCCGAGCCATCGTTTAATTAGGTACGGTAGTTTTAAAAGCCTGACACGCCTATGTTTTTATGACTTATGACAAACTACTCTTGCCAAACATGTTAACTGTAGGAAACTAAAGATATCGTCCTTTTAGCTTGGACTTTGAGGAGAAGGCAGCATGTATTAGGTACTCCCAATTCCCTTCGACCCCTAAATAGTCTTACGTATTACCGGTATTACCAAGTAGGTAATACGTAATATATTTAACCAGCCCCTTCGGACAAGTGCGAGTCAGACTTGCCCACCGAGGGTTCCGTACTTTTTAGAATTCCGTACCCAAAGGGTAAAAACGGGCTGTCCGCTCACAGACCTGTCATTGTCATTGCTAATGGTCTGTCTGTGACAAGGCTGTAACTCGAGAACTGTAGGTACAGCTAAGCAGCGGATAGTTGAAATTTTCACAGGTGATATATTTCTGTTGCCGCTATAACAACAAATTATACTAAAAACATAATAAAATAAATATTTACGGGGGGCTCCCATACAACAAACGTGATTTTTTTTTTTTTCGTTATGGTACGGAACCCTTCGTGCGCGAGTCCGACTCGCACTTGGCCGGTTTTTAGTATTTTGTTGTTATAGCGGCAACAGAAATACATCATCTGTGAAAATTTCAACTGTCTAACTATCACGGTTAATGAGATACAGCCTGGTGACAGACAGACGGACGGACAGATACACCATAGATAGACAGACGGACGGTGGAGTCTTATTAATAGGGTCCCGTTTTTACCCTTTGCATACGGAACCCTAATAAATTTAAAGCCGGAAGTGATCAAAATACTACATATTATATAATGAGGTTAAAAAAAGTGATATATAGAGAGCCAGAATTAAATCTATAGTAATTTTCTCGGTAGGCTTCTATGTAATAAATAATAAATTATTATAGCCATGTACAAACAAACAAAATTTATATTATATTAATAATGACAGATAAAAACACTATTTTTTCTTGGGAACTGGCCAGCCTTCTTTAGGAACAGATTGAAACAGACCCATTTTTGCCATTTCATCGGCCCAGTCTTCAAATTCTGAAAGTCTGGAACAAAATAAATTAGTTTATTATCATTTTATTATATTAATAAATTGTATTATTATCGACGTTGACATTAACTAATAACGACGAGCGCTGCGTAGGTCGAAACGTATGCGTCACTGCGTCATAATAAGGCTATTCTCACTACACTATATTTATTTATATTAAAATTTGCATTTATAAGATTTTGTCTAATTTTCTATTTTAACATAGTGTTTTATTCATTGATCAAACGTAAGGGCCTTACAAGTCCTTCAACATAAATTTAATAACTCCTATTATAAAATACTTCCATAAAAAAGTTGCCATATTTTATTTTACCAATGAGTACGGACCTTAAAAGTATAGAAATGGTTGATTGTATGAAAAGGCCTATTTTAGACATTTAATTGCAAAAATAAATAGTGGTATCCACTATCGGAGTGTTTAAGTGATAATACAATGAAAAAATATTAACGGTGCTTGTTTTACGCTGTGCAGGTATTTATATTTTATTCAGTTTTATAGCTTAATTTTGGAATCAATCGATTTGTGTTCCGTTACTCTAGAATTTGTCCAAATTATCTCGCTGTTTATTGTAGTAGGTTTGTTAAAAATAACAAAAGAAACCTGCCATAACTGAAACAGTGATATTGACTTGACAGTTCTTTATCTTGTAAAAGTTACATATGAATGTACAGTAATTGTTGTAATGCCATCTAGTGGCCTAAATGTCACAAACTAGTCGCACTTTTTTGTCTGTGCATCTGACAGCGCGTTGTATCTCATGAACCATAACAGGGAGACAGATCTACACTACATTGGCTATTATTTTAAGTTGTGCACTACACTATTTTTTTAGGGTTCTGTACCCAAAGGGTAAAAACGGGACCCGATTACTTAGACCCCGCTGTCCGTCCGTCTGTCTGTGTGTCACCAGGCTGTATCTCATGAACCGCGATAGCTATTAGGCAGTTGAAATTTTCACAGATGATGTATTTCTGTTGCCGCTCTAACAAGAAATACTAAAAACAGAATATAATAAATATTTAAGTGGGGCTCCCATACAACAAACGTGTTTTTTTTTTGCGGTTTTGTGCGTAATGGTATGGAACCCTTTATGCGCGAGTCGGACTCGCACTTGGTGGGTTTTTAATTTGGACATATTTATGTTACTTCTACTCAGAGTCACGAGATCTTACGATCCTAATCAGTGGCGGATTTGCAGTCTTTGCCGCCCTAGGGTAAGTGCTAGCCACCCTCTTTCTCAGGACTGCTCATATAGACTGCCTCCGCTGATATCTGGCCGCCCTAGGCCCGGCCCCTACTGGGCCTTAAGAGAAATCTGCCACTGATCCTAATAGGATAAAAAAGTGCTCCAAGATGATTATTTCCATTTGGTTACCATTTTCCATAGATAATGGCGGTAATGGAATGGCAATGGAAAAATAAGTGTAGCGGACAGGACAGAATATATTTCTATGGTTATTCCTATAGGGTTTAGAAATTGAAAAGGAGCTATACCAAGAAACAATTTTTTTAGAGAAAGTAATTAAAACTTATAAACAGCAAAGTTTGAGTGCCTGTCTTATTTTAAGAGAAAATATTATTAAAATCATGAAGAAATCTACAATATTTTATTATAATTTTATGGTAAATGTCCAGTGGAAAACTAAATAAATAAATAATATTCATTGTTAGTTTAATTTAACGGCCTCCTAACCTAGTCGGTAGTCACCCTGCCTACGAAGCAGGAGGTCCCAGGTTTGAATCCTGCGGGCTCAGCATGGTTCCATTTTTATCGACTATCACTATGCGCGTCCCTTTCGCACTTACATACTTGTTAGAACGTGACAGGCATGGTGACAAGGGATAAAAACGCGACCGTGCTAAGCCGCCTGGTAAGGGCATTTATTTGTGTTTATATATTTGTTCCTGAGTTGTGGATGTTTTCTGTGTGTATAAGTATTTATATATAATATATAAACTCTACCCTGATGAGAAGAACTAAAGTGAGGAACATCAATTCCAATGTAAAGGTTGTGTTACTGTACGGGTGCGAAACTTGGTTTGTCCGGAAAGACCTAATGATAAATCTCCAAGTGTTTGTGAACAAATGCTTAAGGCAAATCCTACGTATCTTTTGGCCTAACTGGATCACAAACGCTCGCTTATAGAGCACCAGACAAGCACCCATACACAGGGAGGTCCAGACGCGGAAATGGCATTGGATTGGGCATCTTCCTCAGCGAGTATGCGCCCACTGTTGGGCATACGCCTCTCCAAGTCTCCTCCAAGCAGCCCGATTTGCTGCTTCTCTCCTCCAGAGTGGGCCTGCAATCTTTTTAATATCATCCTCCCATCTTGTTGGAGGTCTGTGATCTAGTCTTTTTTAACGAGGCCTCCACGCTAGGACACGCTTGCTCCATCTATCATCTCTGCGACATACGTGCCCGGCCCAGGCCCATTTCAGAGTAGCAATCTGTCGGCCGATGTCTACTACTTTGGTCCGTCGCCGGATCTCCTCGTATCGGATTCTATTATTACTGCGTTCCATCGCTCTTTATCTTTGATTGGAATTGGGCATATCCCCAGGAAACCTGACACCCACCTATCCAAAGTGGCCCTGACCTGGAAGATGCCCGGCAAACGGAAACATGGTCGCCCTAAATGTACTTAGCGTCGCGTGTCGTTCTGTGGAGCAAGAGCTGGGTGTATTGGGGATGGGATGTATTATGTATTGGGGGGTGGGAATGTCTCTGTCTGTGGCATCGTAAATCTCAAACGGATGGATCGATTTCTATACAGTTTTTAGGGTTCCGTACCCAAAGGGTAAAACGGGACCCTATTACTAAGACTCCGCTGTCCGTCCGTCCGTCCGTCCGTCCGTCTGTCACCAGGCTGTATCTCACGAACCGTGATAGCTAGACAGTTGAAATTTTCACACATGATGTATTTCTGATGTTGCCGCTATTACAACAAATACTAAAACAGAATAAAATAAAGATTTAAGTGGGGCTCCCATACAACAAACGTGATTTTTGACCGAAGTTAAGCAACGTCGGGCGGGGTCAGTACTTGGATGGATGACCGTTTTTTTTTTGCCGTTTTTGCATTATGGTACGGAACCCTTCGTGCGCGAGTCCGACTCGCACTTGCCCGGTTTTTTTAAGTGAAAACGAGATTCATTGCAGTATTTTTAGGGTTCCGTACCCAAAAGGTAAAACGGGACCCTATTACTAAGAC